>NC_090939.1:402802356-403111503 GCF_040938575.1 Ambystoma mexicanum | reverse complement strand
GGAAAGGAAGATTTAACAGCTCTGTGGAAATCTTACCTAACAAGAGGGAAAGGACAAGGTTATCAAAAATCAACAACACCAACAATTGATCGGAAGGGCAATCTAGAAAAGACTTACTACTACTAGGATTCAAATCAATAGGCCTGGGCCAATTTAAATGGTTCAGAGTCTTTGCAGAGGATCACACAGTTCAGAGTAGTTTGCGGTTAAGTCTTTGCCAAGAGTTCAAAACGAAGTTGGTTGGAGGAAAAGTTATTCAAAAGACTAGAGAAGGACAAGCCTTCGGAGAGGCAAAAGATTTCAAACACTTTCAAAGCGGTCAGACGGAATGAACGAATGGATTCGAACAGTACCTTAAATGAAGAAGAATGCTGGAGTTCCTGGCAGTTCCGGCAGGTTCACAGTTCCTGAAGCGACTGTTGTGGTGACAAGAAGGAGGAAGACTGGAGGGTCCTGCACTGCCCAGGGAAGAAGCCAGCAGCAGAGCAAAGCATTGAATAAAAGGTGCACTCCTTAAAAGCACAAATGGACTCTCTCTCACTCGCTATCCGGTTTCCTGAAGCACAGCAAATTCGACCAGGCTGAAGAGGAGGTCCAAGGGATTTGTGAGCTGGTTGGTCCCATCTGGCTTAAGGGGAGAAGACTCCTTGCGCATCTCCTCTGTCGTCAAAGTTTCAGGTGATTCGGACCTGCAGCAGGACTTCATTGGGATGTCCAGTAGTTGCAGCAGTTGTCTTCCTCCAGCTCCTCGTTGAATCTCTCGTTCAAGTGGCGACTCTGCCTTCCAAGTCCAGTTTTCCCTCATTCACACAGCCTGGCTGTCAATCACACAGCAGGGTGGCTGTCCTGGCAGGACAGTCACCTCGCCAATCAAACTAGAGTGTGACTTGGGTCTCCAAGGAGACCCTGTGCAGGGGGCCTCAAACCCCTCCCTCACATCCTGTCCACCCAGACACTCAGGCGCCTAAGGAGGGCTTCTGTGCAGAAGCCCGCCAAAGGACGGCGAACAAAGTAACCAAAACACGAGAAAGGCCTTTACAAAAAGAAACGGCGAATAAACACGACTGGAACCCAATAAAACTAAATGGGGTCCAGCGGGTTAGAGTTTGTGGCTACCACCATAGCCTCTAACAGTACTGAGGCTATTTTCATAGCTTGCGGTAGAATAAAATGATAGATACCGCTGCCACCAGCCAAATCTTAGAGAAAGTGGAACGAAATAATGTTCCATGAGAAACAGACAAAAAGGGATAACTATTAACCGTTCCAGAAATCTATTGGAAGATTGGTTGTATTGGGTCTGTAGATTTAAAAAGACTAGTAAAGTCAATGGCAACTTTACATGTTCTGGGAGACAGTAGTCATTCCCAGAAACTGGAGTTTAAAGTGGGAAGTCTAAAAAGACAACTCTGTGTCACTGCACTAAAGGTGCTGTGTGACACACAGTACAAAGATGTTGTCTATGGAGTAGGTGAGACGCCATAGTCTATGAGCACAAAATTTATAACACACAGCAAAAACACATGTAAGACTCCATAGTCTATGAGCACAAAATTTATAACACACAGCAAAAACACATGTACAAGTGGGAAAAAAGCTCACACTCTCACCAGGTGAAAAATATAAATCCTAGAAATCCAGCAGAGCTGCCGAGGGACTCGACAGGTAAGGGAAATTAGCCATTCTGGAGAATTCTCCCTAACAGGTGCCTCCATAGTCCGCATCACTTCAGTTAAACCATGCACAACATATGCTTGCATGTGGAAGACAAAGACTGAAGCATTTCAATCTGTGTCGAACTGTCGAACAGCACTGGGAAGCCTGGTTCACCGTTGTCGATCCACCAGGACACTGTATAGATATTATGGACTGATAACTGCGCCCTGGATATTTTGTGGCCTATCGACTGGCTAAGTTGCATTAATCGCTTTTTGCAACATAAGAACATGTTCTTTTGAACATTCTGGTTTTTATTGCATATTCTGTGTTCTTTCTACTGGGGTGGATTTTTGTGCTGTTTCCTATTTAGTTATTGCATATGGTGTGTTGAATTAAAGTATGTATATTTGTATATATTTTTATCGAATCTTTATTGGACATTGCTTTATTTTGGAATGTCATACTTCAGTGTGTGGGTTGCTACTGTTTCACATTCAAACCCTCTTGTGAATATAGCCTTCCCTTGGCCCACATTAATACAAAAAAGATGAAGGAGATATATATTTTAACTGTGCCTTTTCTACCTTTATGATTGTGTTGCTCTTGGTGTGTAGCAATGTGGGGGCTGAGTAGGTGCTTTATCCTTTATTCATCCTTCTACTATTGCAGGACAGACATCAATTTGTCACTTACATGACATATTGTAGTAACATGTGAACAAAGTGGGTGCTCCTGCTGTTTAATTTGGTTATATGTACTGTAAGGTTGCAGAGCTAGGAGACTGACACAGGATGATTGTGGTAGATACAGATTTGGAAAGAAGGCCAAGGTGGATGATGAGATCTCCAAAGGTGTGTTTGGAGTTGGCGAATGTGGTATCAAAGAAGAGAGGTATGCGGGGTGAGATCAAAGCTTTGGGTCAGGAGTATGCGGCAGGAAAGAAAGGATACAAGGTGTTTACGGATGGTTCAAAGGACCCTATATCTGGGAGAGTGGGAATGGCGTATTTTCTGGAAAGCATTGGGGAATATAAAATAGGACGACTGACGAATGATGTGTCTAATTGTACGGCTGAGTTGGTGGCGATTGCTATGGTGATTGACAGGGTGTATGAGCTGAGGTATGAGAAAGTGGTGGTGTTCTCAGATTCATTGAGTGGATTACAGGCGATTGTGGCAGGGGATGGTGATAGGAAGGATGTGATTTTGGACATTAGGATGAAGATTGATCGGTGTGTGCGCGAGGGTATGGATCTGGAGTTGGCGTGGGTTCCCAGTCACAGTGGCATTTTGGGAAATGAGTTGGTGGATCTAGCGGCGGGTGAAGGTATGAGGAGGGGAGCGATTGATGTGAGGATGCCTTTGAGTGTGGATGAGGTGAAGGCTGTGATGGTGAGACGGGTTCTGGATGAGTGGCAGGAGAGGTGGGTGAATGGAGTGAAGGGCAGGTGGATGTTCGGTGTTCGTGGGAAAGTGTCGGTGAAGGTGGATGCAGGGAGTTCAGAATGGAGGAGGGGGGAGGAGGTGATGCTGAATCGGCTGAGGATAGGTCATGTGGGGCTGAATGACTGTCTATTTCGAATAGGGAAGCGTGAATTAAGGGACTGTATGGTGTGTGGGGTGCCTGAAACGGTGGGACATTTTTTGATTAGTTGTGAAAGGCATGTTACGGAGAGAGAATTGATGAGGGTTCGGTTGACTGCGTTAGGTGTGGCTGAGCTGAATGAGAGGATTTTACTGTGAAGTGATGGGAAGGGAGGCAGGAGAAGGAATAGTGTGATGTTGGATTTTGTGAGGCAGACGGGGAGGTGGGAGGAGTTGTGAGCTTAAATGGAGCCAAATAATAATTAGTGGGTACGGTGCACATCATCCTATAGGATGGGGAAGCGCCTGCGTGGGTCCGCCCACGCTTTCGATAATTAAGAAGAAGAAGAAGAAGACTGACACAGGAAGGTCCTGTTTGTTGGTGTAGACTTTTATTAAAGGAAAAGTGGGATTGGGGAAGGGCTCGCTAGCGCTAACACTAAGAGGGGTTTCTCCACCTCAACACAAATTTTGAAGGGGTCTATCAGGATGTCAAAATAAAAGTAAGTACACCATTGTGTCAAAACCCTAACTCTCGCCCTCACACTAATAAATAAATAAATAAAGGTCCAAAGGAGTTGTCTCCTTGACAGGTTTCTCAGAGTTAAAAAACAGAAAGTTCCAAATGGTGCACAAATAAACAAAATTCCACAGTAGCAATGTTCTCTGGCTAAAAGGAAAAGGAATGTTCTTACTCAAATTGTTGACGCTAAGAGAATGGCTCCCTTCTCTTGGTCTCACTCAGGCATCACACCTTGGTTACAAACACCACAGGGAATGTCTCCCTTCCTGTGGCTTTTTTTAGGCTCCTTACAATGTCAAGAGAGTGCCTTCCTTCTCTCGATTTCTCTCATGTAGTTCTCACAACACCAGGGAGGATGCTTCCCTTATCCTGGCCTCTTCTTCTGTCACCAGATGCATCTCTATGACTAGCATTCCCAATAACTGGATATCTTCATTTAAAAGGCTTTTCTGTGAATGCAGCATCAACTACAACATCTGTATGACTATCATGGTCATTTACAAATAACTGGTGATTCCATTTCTCCAGAAATTGGCCTGATTTGATTTCAAACTAGCAAATTATCTCAAGTTGACCCTCCTTATGGTGGGCATTTGGCTGATATTCCAGTAAACAAACACTCTGCTCTCTTCCGAAATGACTTAGACTCTCAAAGTATGACATTAGGCATCAACAGATACAACACCATTCTCATAACTAACTTGGCCCTCTGAGACATTAAAGCCAGTCCAATACATAGCCAGATTATATACTCCTTCTTTCAAGACTGATCATACTGATACAAACATAAAAGCCCACTGCTACCCGGGATAGAATATGTATCTGTGTCTGACCTTTGAAGGGAGTATTCCCAGGTCACTTTGCAGAAATGATTTCTCACGAGTTCTCTCTAGAGGATCAACTTATTAAGTAGCTAAGCAAACTCGAAAATGCTCATAAAAACGCAATAAACGATATGACGCTGAACACAAATTATACTCTTAAAGATTAATGTGCATTGTGGACTGGGCATGCCCACAGCCATCTTTCCAATAAGCCCACTTCCCCTATCAACATCTCATTTTGGGCCTGATTCATGGACGATATCAAAACGTTCCATGAATCAGGCCCATTATGCAATTCTGCAAAGTTCTTGTGTGCCAGTTGAGTCAAAGATGTCATTGTATCCTCGAATCGTGATCTGTCTGATTGAGAACATGTGGTTCATGGTTGCAAGCAATTTTATGCTAGGGTGAGTATTGAGATAAATAGAATGAGCACAAAGCCCAGTTTAGATTACTTCGTGTACTTAGCGATTTAAGCGTACATCTTTTTATCACAGACATATTTGTCAAATATAAAGATCTGTGTTCATCCTTAATTGTATGCGAAACAATGAGGAAACCACATTGGCGTGAGTGATTTCCTCCTATCCCCCTGATAATGGTATTTTGAAAGAGTGCAAAAGAAGTCTACCAGAATGTCCATCTTGAAATGAGAATGTATCTGAATATATTCGGAAATAATCTCTACAGTAATTCTAGGTTTTGATAAAGTGCTTTGTCAAGCAAACAAATGTAACAGTTTTATTATAACGATTACATACTCGAAGTTACCACTGCAAGTGAATATTATATAATCTTTAAAAATAGCCATTTTAGAATGTTAGTACAAAGAAATGCCCTTATTTTAATGGTTAATTGATGAGAATACGCACCATTTTGTCTCTCCAAATTACAATATTATGGGAAAAGATTGTGTTCAGATTAAAATCAATGATGGGTTTCTTCTGTGATCACTAAGTTAATGTTTAATTTAACATAGTGCTGCTGAACCCTCACGTGTATTACAATATGCACTGCCACTAATAATAATAACAAAAAGTCCCAGCACCTATATGGGTCACCCTCATTCTGATGGCAGCATTCCTGCAGAAAACACACATTGACAGTGTATGTTTCCAAATACCTTGCATGCCATCACCTCAAGGGGATAGCTGTGCCACTTGTCTTCTCATAATACTTTTATGCAGAATACATACCATACTCATGAACCCCTCCTTCAACATATCTCTGTATTCCCCCTATGCTTGTGCAGCTACCAGCGATGACTAGGTTAACACTAACACATGCAAACCTGACAACTCAAATGTCGCCCATAGAGACGGTTGCAGAGGTCACAGTGAGCCATAATGAGACAGAGGGTGAAGGAGAGAGAAACGGAGCATACAGAGAGTGTGAACAGCAATGGAGAGTTAGAATATTAGAATCCTCATGAAAATGTACCAAATAAGTAAAGGAGACACCCAAATGCACCCACTGAACTAAAACAGTGATGCTTAGTTCATTGAAGTCTCAGGTGGGCAAACCACAGTAAGACTTACATCCTGATTTAAAAGGTGATGGCACAGTCAATGGAAATGACACATCTGCTGGCAACATGATTTACAGCATGTGGCTCATCTCGGTAACTGCCCGCACCATGTTTTCAGATCCGAAACAGGGCTGACCTGTAAATGGTAGAAAAGGAACATTGTTTGGCAGTGATAAATATATGTGCTAATGGTGATGCCAACCGCCATAGAATAGATTATCTGTTGTATGGCACATGAACAATCTGATGGCCAGGTCTTGGTGAGGAACAGAAGGCCAACGTGGCGTGAGGAGTGGCTGGGGAGCATCCATTGTATGACATGCGAGGATGTTGGTTGCAGAGGAAGCGATGCCTCTGAATACATTGGGAGCCCTGCAATGATCTGGCTTTGTACAGTGTCTGCATGCCTCTGTGTTGGAGGTGCTTCTGTCCTGAACACTCTTATGCACAGGATGGTGAACGTGTTCTCCAGTTTAAATGCTGCAACTGACTATCCACTAAGGACATTCCATTTCGCACCACATTTCCAAAATTAAACACACATCTAACCTCAATTTCACAAATATTTTGTGAGCCATTTTGTGTCCTGCATTAATCGTAACTGGTGCGTCCACTCCAAATCTGCCCAATTGTGTAACTGGACAGCCTGAAAGGTTTACTTTTTATTTTGAGAAAAAGGATGTTGCATTGTGCTATGGTAGCACCCCCCTGACCTTTACACAACCTCTGAGCTGGCATGGGCATTCTTTTTTTAATATTCGGGTGCGCTTTCGGGATGGTCCTAGAAAGGGGTCAGAAACCTACCGCGCTACCACCACATCGTGTTCCAGTCTGTATATAATGAGCATCTGGTTGACTTGAAAATGGGGTATGGTATGTGCGTGGTGCTATGCAGTGTGTGGGTGTGGTATGATGTGTTTTGTGAATCGTGTGGTTAGTGTGGTATGTGCTCTGTTTAGTGGAATGCAGTTTTTGTTGTGGTATGCACACTTTATGATGTTGCACATTGTGTGGCATGAGCAAGGTGGCATGCACGTGGTTAAAGAATAAGGAGAGGGACACATATGTTTTCTGTTGATAAGATGCAAATATGTGGGTGATTTGGTTTGTTCCATGCTCACCGGCCACCCTTTAAAATGAATAGCAAATATATGTCTGAATTTCTTACGGTTTAATGTTGCAGTAAATTCATTTCTGTGCTGAAAATAAATACCTTGGCAATACATCCACGATATGTAGCACTAATGGACAGCGCAGAGTATATCAAAACCCTGTCAAGAAAATGAAGCGCGAGCGTAAGGGGTCAGCATAATAGAGCGGAAGGAATAATCTGCATTTCAAGGTCCTTTATCTTTATTATGAGCCTGGGATCTGCTGTCAAGAAAATAGACCATTTTTATCAGAACTCTCCCCTGGGAACCTTCTAATCAGAAACACATTTTCAGAGCAGTATGATGGAGAAACCTAAGAATGAATGATGCTCCAGGAGGCTTTCTTTTCTTACTGAACACAAAGGTGTATGTATATGCCCTGACTGCAATAACACTTGGAATTCATGTTGGATGTACGCTTCATTTGGATGTGTTGTGCACACTAAACATGAGCTAAATCCCTGAAAGCATGGTCATGAGAATTCAGCACATCAGAGCTTGCCCACATCACCGCACTGTCTCCTGTCTGTTCAGCATTTGCATATGAGCAACAGACAGGGCAGAGGGGCTTCAGTCCCCCTGGGACCGTCTCTTACCCATGGGACCTTCTTGCTAGTATCATGCGTCACTAGAACAACCGAGTGACAAAGCAAACATCCACCCAATCCCCCACAAAATCAAACAAATCATCTACGTTGCAACGGGAATGGGAAAAGCAAGAGGAATTCACAGCAACTGGAGGTGATGATCAAACACTTCAGGGCACACTGGCAACATACAGCTCCCCTTATTCACAAGGGAGCCTTGCATGCAGAAGGAGATACCGCTGGATGCACATGTGTATGCTTTTGAGCAGCAATTCGTTGCCGCGGTGCAAATGCAATCGTGCACGCTATTAGCACTGCCTTAGTGTAAAAGAAATCTGGGCCACACTAGAAAACATTTGCACAATGGCAATTTTGCATTATATTAGCACTAAAGAAAAAACTGCCCAAGTGCAAATGTGTCCGTTTTACAAATAACTTTCTAATGGGATTGTACCATGGCAAAAGACTTTTGTAACTTGAACTTGAATGCATTTTTGCACCATTTTGCCCTGGTGCAAACGTGCATTGAACAAAGAGATTTTTGCCGACGGCGAACCTTGTCTTAGTGCTAACACCATGCAACATTGCACTTGTAATAGTGCAAATGGTTTCTATTATGCCCAGCAACAAAAAAATGACACTAGGGAAAGCTTTGCACTAGTGCTAAAACCATGCGAATCTGCACTTGTACTGGTTCAAAGTTTTGATGATCTGGCCCCAAGTCGGCAAGTACAGGAACACCTTTTAGGTTGTCCGGCCATTAGGAACTGAGGAACTGAAATGCATTTTTTTTTTTACATTTTCACTGTTATTTCAGGAGCACAAATTGAAAACATCAACAAAAGGCAGCAGTGTTGCGCAAGGGCATTTCCATTATGGCCAGAACTGAGCGGGTACACCAGAACGAGCCCTCGCGCACAACGTGTGCACCCGCCCGATGTGCATGTCCCATTCGCACGTGTAACGATTTGGCCTTAGGGTTTCAATCTGAATGTTAGCGAGGGTGTACCCTTCTGCAAACTGCTAAAAGCCGTGAAACAGAGAATCAATCCATACCCCGCCGAGTACTCAAGCAGCATCTGTATCTACAGGCCATTCAAAGAGGAGCATAAATGCCTCTGATGGCTCTGCTCTTATGGGGAATGTTGCCATGCAATCTGCCCCATCACTCCTAGACACTAGAAACTCCTGTTGTCTTTCAGTTGGACTCCTCCTTATTGTTGCCATGGGATCTTTAACATATCAGATATTGAGACGATGTCCTGCTGCGGTAAATCTAAAAAAAAAAGTGAACTTCTTCGAGTCGTCTAATTTCAGAAATCTTTAACATTCCCACGACACCTATATTGGGTGTTGCATTGGTTTTGTATGCACTGCATTTCTGACACCTCCTCTAGCTATAATGCACTTTAGCATTCATTCTAAGATTCTCTCCCACGTTCTCAAAGAGTGTGATTGGCTTTTCATCAAATATTTTCCCAGCAGTCTCTACATCTCACATCACATTCACCTTTGCTTAAACTCTGTTTCAGATGTGACTTCCATATATTAATCTTAACAATGATATGTCTGTAGTAAGCAAATAATCAGAATGGCGCCTTTCTGGAGTCAATAGATCACTTTGTTTCTCTCCCAAAATAACCTTTTTATTGCAGCATATCACTGTTATCTTAGCTTTAGTCATAGCTAGCGGTTCTCAACTCGGTATTGCTTGTCCTATCAACAGTAAATACCCAGACACTGTTCTCTGACACATAGATGCGTAGGTGCACAGCATGGCCAGATAACTGATGAAATAGAGATTAGAACATTCCACCAGAAAAGCAAGCGGGCATGAGTGCTGGAGTTAAGCCTCATCACTGATGCTATTCTTCATCTTTTCCCCAAAAAATGTTGTTTATTTATTATTATTTTTTTTATTGACATTTAGTTTGCAACAGAAAAAATAAACGTTTTAGTCATTCATTACGATTTCCAACTCATACATATCATGTCATCTCAATTCATTTAATTTCATTTCATCTGGTTACATAATCCATTGTTCTTCAAGTCTCAATAAGGATCATCAAGTCTGTGCTCTTTTTTTTCTTTCTTTCTTTTGTTATAGAGTAAGCTACAAAACCATTATATTAAAAAAAGACAGTCACAAGGTGGTAGGATCATGTCCATGAAATTCACTATAGCACAAGTTAATTGAGTGTTTGCCCCTGAAATTAGGTAGCTCCACCAATCTTCCATATTCCCGTTTTGTGGAGCGAATCTCCCAAGATGAAGTGAACGCTGAGCCGTTATTTTGTGGCATTCAATTATGAGATGCTTGCTTGTTTCGACAACTGTCGCACAAAAGCGACATTTGTCACTGCAAGTCCCGAGGTCTTTTCTTCTCCATAGAACCTCATTGGTGGTATAGAGGTTTAGTCGTAATCTTAGGAACTGGTTCCGATGGTATCGGGAAGAAAATTTGGTGAGGTACCTCGGTGGTTCACCCACTTTATGACTCGAGGTTCCTAAATCAATTGCCGATGATAATTGGATACGTTTTTCTATATTTATTATCCAATACCAATTCCTAAATTTGACTTTAGCCACTTGCGGAATTTGCAAGACCAGAGACAAACTTATGTCAGCAGCTTTTAGAATCGCCAGTAATTTCTCCTCCCAGGTGTTTAATAGGAACGTTGATGGATCTAAAATGTTGTTTATTTCAGACATTTACAGTCACACAAATAAATGGATCCAATACGGAAAGCACTATGAAGAAAATACAATTCTTCTGAGTATGAAATGGTTGAGACAGTTGCCATCATTAATCTAAACTATTAGTTACCCAATTAGCCCTCCTGGTGACACATGGCCATAAACGGGGTGTTTGATCCTGAAACATGTAATCATCAAGCTGAATTTGCATTTTTAAATAGAAAATATTTCCACATGTCCAATAAATCCCCCCTCGATAATCACATCTTTTCTTTTTTGCACAACTCTGACAATATGTTTGCAAAAACAATATCACACATTTCAACCTATATTGAGTATTTCTCATGTACATAACTAGACAATTGACCTGCAGGTGTGTGTGGAAATGCTGCTTGTCGATCCCTATTCTACCTACTACTCCCTTCATTACTCCATAACCACAATTTCGCTGCAGTGGTTTGATTGCAGCTTGCGGCTGACAGTCTCTCAGCTACCCACTTTGCATTAGATTTCAAAGAGAGCTACTTTATTTCTCGCTCCTTTCTCCATCAATTCATTCTGGGACTTTACAATATGCTTGACATTTGAACATCCGACATCAAGGCTTTGATCAAAAGTTGAAACTAAGTTTTAATCAGAAATATCAATGACTGTTGGGGAGAAATGGAGAAGGATGAAATGAGAAGTCAAGAGAAAGTTAAGGTGTGATGTCTGTGTAAGCGAAAACTAAAGAGAATAATGCACGATGAACATTCATAGGCAAATGACTTTATCTTTATATGAATACGCTTGCTAACAATGTGGTATTTCTGTTTTGTGACACTGAACCGAGAACATATCCACAGGCTTGCTAACGTTAGCACGAGGCTTTGTTTATGCCATTCTGCCCACACAGCTATTTTCCTGTCAGATGCATGTTTATCTTATCTAACGCCAACAGATTCACTGATAAGGGAAGAAAATGCACAACTGCAACAATATCAGTTAGAACGTGTTAATGGGCCATTGTCGAGGAGATAGGTAAGCATTGTTGACCATACAACTGTGTTTGGTTATTCAAGATGCTACCTGTATGACTGTGTTTTAGCCCTACAGTTTTAGGATGACCCACAGTCGCCCCCTCAGCATAATCAACCTAACACTCTCCCTCTCCAGCCACTAACAAAACCCAACCCCGCTCTTTTTTTCAGATCCACAACAGTGCCTGGGACCATGGAAATGGCAGCACTGCACAGCATAAATCAAAGGAACATAACATCCTTTTGTTAAATGATTTCCTATTTTAAAATATGAATCAACTAATATTAATAACAGTAGTGATGATGTGCTATATGTACAGAGCAATATGTATTTCAATCTAAGGGGCAGATTCAGACATGAATTTATTAGCCTAAGGGAAATGATAAAAGTACAATTAGGTAATCAACCAATTCCTTAAGTAGCCAGTTCCAACCCCTTAGACCACCAAAGTCCATTCACTTATATGTTGTACAACGCTTCCAATCTTTTTAAAAAAACACAAACAAAGAAGGCACTTCATCCAAAAATCTGATATTTAACTTAATTAATGAGTCTATGACATATGTTTATGAGGCTACAAATTTACAAAATGATATTGTATTGTATATTATATAGAACTTGGCCTGAAGAAGGACGTTGTTTTCCGAAATGCATTGGCATGGGCTTCTACATCAAAAAAACAATGAACATTAAAGAGAAAGATTATTACCTGGAGAATCATAAGAATCCTGTGCATTTTTGTTCTTGCAGCACTTGATGTTTATATACTAAAGAAATGTATTAACAAGCAGTCATTTTTACGTTTCCTAGTGATTCCATTGACAGCCGAATCATCGACAACCACACCATTGACATAAAAAGCATCGAAAAAAAACATCAAATGCATTTTCTTATGGGGGGTTCCTCTCCACCCCCCCTTTCTAACCTTAAAAACCCATTTTGACTAAACTAAACCCTTTACCATTTAAGAAAATGCATTCAATGTTTTTTTCGATGCATTTCTTTCAATGGTATGGTCTGTCTATGCTTTGGATTCGATGGAATGTCCGGATACCGTTTTTACTACATGTATTGGCGTCTCCAAGTCTAGTGACTGTTTCACTAGACACTCTCTCTTTTGGTTTATTGCAGCAACATTCTTGGAATTCATTGGGTGTGGGAAGAGATCAATACCATCGTCACTCTTTGCCCGCCCACCCTACCTCCCCGGTGATACCCGCATGATGTCATTTTGGATTTCATGGTGAATTCCTTCTCTGATAACGTGTATGTCCTCATGGGCTTTGCGATTGGGGGGTGGGAGCAGTGTTAAAATGATGATCACTTCCCAGACAAGCTAAATTTAACTTAGTGGCCCCTCCATTCCTTGAGAAAGTTAGGGGTGTGTAGAAAGGCATAGAGTATATGTTTTTAATTTTGCAATAAAAGAGTCTTATATTTTGTGTAGTGTTTGTGGGCTCGGTGTAATGCTCATGGACATCGGAATACCCCCGAGAACTACTTTGATGTTGCAGGCGCCACCAAATTATCTATGGTGGGAGTCTGATGGCACACTTATGGTGATTTATTTAAGATATGTTGAAAAACTGAACTGATTATCATCAGAGAGTTCAGCGGCACTTTTCATCGTCTCAGTATTTTCTTGCGACTTGGTTTCCTCAACTCTACATAGATGGAGGAGTGGGAGACCACATTGTACTGAGTTAGGTGAAAGGAAGAATGGGAGTGAAATGCATCCCCTTTAACAAACCAAAGGCATATACTCAACTTTCCTTGTATGTAACATAGGGGCCATTTACCAGTTACCACATTTTTCACCAATGGACAGTCTCCACAATCTCTTGGGCTAGCTTACAGACATGCCCAGTGTCTATAATCCCTGGGTCATAGCTCTCAGACATTTTTCAAACCTTATTAAGCATCTGGAATTGCACATTGTCCATGTGGCAGGTGAGTCTCAATGACAACTAAGTTGCACACCCACCAATCATCTCAAACTACATCTCCAAATACACATTGGCCATTGCAACAGGACGAGCACACTGCCATATATATACTCTGTGCCTTTCTACACACCCCTAACTTTCCAGAGACCCATATTACAAATGAGCAAGCCTACATTGATGATGGCCATAGAGAATGCCCAGAATCATGCAGAAGCTAATAAACATCTAAGGATTTTACATAGGCCAAATGATGGGAGGATGTAAATAAAATCCGGACCTCAGAACTCTTTCCACCCGAAACAGAGGTCCAAGTCCAAGAAAAGGATAATCAAGATTTACCAAAGGTTAATGAAATGTGAATCCAGGAATCTGAGAGGGGGGAGCTAAGGCAACCCGTGACAAAATATAGGGGACCTTAAAACCTGAAAACATATGAGTCCCTTGAATCTCCCCAATTGTTTGCTTCTCTGTTTGCCAGTTTTAGAATTTCCCACAGTTCTCTCCCCTCCCTTAACCAACTCCTAAGCCTTTTTTTTGAGTTGGTTATCTGTCTTGCTATGCAATAGAGCTGGATCATCAAAGTAGTGGATGCCATTGATGTTTTCCAACGTCTTATGGACACTGGAAATCCTCTTGATAACTTCCACACACCGTTTAGCCAGTAAATCTGACAAAATAAGTTGAGTGACTCCAGCATTTGGATTAGCCTAAACTGTGAGCCGCAAAAGGGTGCATTCTAACATCAAATCATCCTCAGTAAATCTTAGGCCAATTTATTTATGGCCAGCAACATTTGGGACCAAACAAGGAAGGGCCAGGAGCTTTCTTAAAACTTGATCTTCTCTCTTTGGATTCCACCTTGCTCGGCAAAGCCTACAGTTGCTGCACCGTAATTGTCTGCCCCCTATGTTCGAGCTTTATAGATGGTTTTAATGATATTGTGTGGTTGATGCATGTGCTATTTAATAAAGTTAAGAAAAGTTTAGTCTGGCAGGATAGTGAACCGGGAAGAGACTCCACCTCACCTTTGATATTTGTGAACTGTGTTTAAAGAGTCAATTATTGTGTTTTCACACTCCAAGATGAACTTTAAAGGTCTGCTTCCAGAACAAGAGAAGCCTTCTTCTGGATCAAGAATGTGCCAGTTTTTACCTTAGTTTAGTATAAGCGAAAGAAGTAGGTTTGGACATTTGTGGGGAATCTGAGGGCGTCCTCACTTCTTTCTCCACCATATCCTCCTCCCGGGTGGCCAGGGAAAAGCAATTGCTCTTCGATCATGACCCTGGGGGTGGAAATGGGAGGGAGGATCACTTGGGTGGAGGAGACGTGGGCCGTGGGGAGGAGACGTTCTTAGGTGAGACATAGTATCCCCCGTGGCCCTTTCATATTAAGTCTTCTGGCCCTCAAGGCTTTATAGGCTATTGTCAGTCCTTTCCATGTTCTTCCCTTAACACCTTCCCCAAGAAACACCAGTTTGGTACTGGGACAAGGAAGAGACCAACTAGAGAAGCACATCCTCATTTTATTAAAACACCCACATACAGGCATCAGTTGTGTACTGGGACAATGAGGAGGCCAGCAAGGGTAATGCAGGACTACCTTTTCAACAGTGAGCTATTTAGTCCTTTTTGGACCAATCATGGTGGTGGGAAATTTAAAAGCAGGAAGTCTAGTGGAATTGGAGTAAGCTGGGTAAGCAGGGCTATGGACTGCTGGGCGAAAGCAGACCTGTCTGGAAAAGCAGTGTGGCAAGCAGAGCGCTCAAGACCCTTTGGAAGGTTCAATATGTATGCAGCGGGAAGCAAAGCTTAAAGACACTGGAGACCGGTGGCAGACCGCAAGAGAGAGACTGGTGTGACCCAAGGAAGTGGTTGTGTGAATCCCGAGCGAGCTGCAGGAGAAGTATCACTGAGTGAGCAAAGCCACGGAGAGCCACTGGGAGAATAAGCGAGGCACCACAACGCAAAGAGAGAACTTGTGGCAGCAAAGATCTTGCTGGAAAGCCATACGCTCTGACCGGTGAGTGCGCCTCAAGCAGTGAGAACACCGGGATGTCAGGTGAGCACGCAAAGCAAGCAATGAACACTGATTTCAATGGAAGCAAGCATTTCTGTAAATACTGATTTGGGTGAAAGCAAGTTTAAGCACTTTTGAATATCGAACAGATTGAAAGTAAGTTTGAACACTTTTGAATACTGATCGGGGTGAAAGCAAGTTTGTTAAACTTCCTGATACAAGGAACTGTATTATATGAGAAAACAAGCATGGGCAAGAGCCACAAGAAATATTGCTGAACAATCATTGGCAAAAGCCAAGGGAATTTAAGGAAATGTATGATCTGAAAAACCAAGTATTGGCAAGAGCCAGGAGAATATAAGAAAGTTAAACAAGTACTTGGTGGCAAACAAAGCCACAACACAATGTCAAGAAGGTGTGATATAAGTGAATGAACGAACACCAATGTCAAGCTGAAGCAGTGGCCACGTTTTGTTGGAAAAACCGCAAGTAAGCTGTATCGGGTGCCTGACCTGTGATGAGTGGACCGTGTGGTCCAACAACTGCTCCTAGACTGAGTGCATCCCTATGCAGAAAAGCCATGGAAAGCACCCACAAAAAAGCTTGCGTCTGAGTTACAAAGAATTTCTATGTGATTTGAAGTCAAGGAACTGAACTACATATGTGATTTGGTAAAAGGTAACCATATCAGAAGAGGAGGGCTGAGGAATGGAAGGCGGGTTGCAAGCCAGGAGCTGGAAGAAGCTCTGAACTTTTATTTGAACACTACTCATATGATGCTGACATCCCTACACATTGTATACAGTTAAACAGGTGGGCAAGTATAGGTTTTGGACAGACATTTGCTTTGGATTTCCTGACATAGACTATTCTTAGTTTTCTTTAGATAGGAAAATCCCACCTTAGCATAGGGCAAGTTAGGCCTTATTACAAACTGCATTTTTAGTTTAATAAAAGATTGTAGCACAAAGCAGAAACTTGAAACTGTTGTCTGTGTCTGCTTCAAGATGCCATCACACATTATATGTTACAAGATATCCTGACAGAGTCCTTAGTGTTTCTTTTGAGGTAGTGTTGCACATTAACACAAATACATGGGGAATTCATGAATCTCAATGTAGTGGGCTTTTACAATTGAATCAAACCCACGATAGTTGGGATTGTTTGCAAGGGGAACTTTGACTGTTAAGTAACTGATTATGTGAGGCATTAGAAGCCAGGGGAGGGGTTGATAAGTAAATCCACAACCTTCACGGTCAGCACAGCTGCAGGAACTGGCCATGAATTTCATGGTTTGATCAATATCACAGACAGCAGAAGGTAATCTCCTAATGAATGAAAGTGTGATAGAAAGGGGTTTTCATTATTTGTTTTAACTAGCAGTCAAACATGGGGTGAGCCAATTCCCAAGGCTAAACTAATAAGAAACCAGGAGTTTCAATTGTATTGTTAGATCTGCTATGTAAGGTAAAGTGGCAGGGTATTTAGATCAGAATTGTTCACTTAGATTAATGACCTGGGGAGTGAAATAGCATCACTAACTCAAAGAGAAATCATTCACCCACTCTTCCTCATATTGCTGGCAATATTCATGCAAACCTTGTTCAAATCAAGAGTTAGTGTATAAACGGCTTAGGCTAGTTATTGCTAGTAATTAATTATGTTCCAATTCCAATATTTAACCATGTGCTGATGTCATGACCCACCACAAATGAATCCTATGAAGAGGTGCGTTATGAATATGATCTAAAGATGACTATTAAAATAAAACTGAACAATGAAAATGTAGGCATTGGGAAAATATGGGATTTCTTTGAAGAGGTTTTTGCCTAATCATATTTGGTGGGTGGAGTATCTGGGAGTGTTTTAACTGTTGCAACAATATATAAAAGATGTCAGCTGATGTGGTTTGTTGAAACTTGGGTTTGTTTGGTCCTGCAGTGCCATCTAACTGCTCTCCAGATAACTGTACAATGAATTTGCTTAATGTACAACTCTGTACTTCTTAAGTGGCGGGCCTGTTTGGCTTAATGTGATTAAAGGCCTCCCATCCACACATTTTGCATCCCAGTTTTGGGCCTCAGGCTTTCTGAGACATTGGGGGTCTCCTGTCCACACCATTCAGCTGCAGTACCTCACTAGGGCAACCAGTCTTCTGTGCACAGTGAAAAAGAGGTCTTCTGACTCCATCTTGGTTAAAGGTCTGTCTGCTTCCCAGATATTCTGTCCTGTGGCCCAGCTATGCAGGAGGACTTCACAGAGCACTACATTGGAGCGCTTCAGGTTCACGTGAGTGCATGTTATTGGTGTAAAGCAAGAGGGAAAATAGGGGTAAAAAAGGGTTGCTTCTTTGATTTTCATTTTTCTTTCTGCAAGTGGATGTTTTTGATGGAGCGGTTGAACTGTTTTATTTTGTAAGTCTCCTGTATATATTCTTTGTACCTAGTATGTTAGCTTAGAGGTTTGATGGTGTATCTTACCCTGCATGCCCAGTATGAGGCTTGTCATGATACCAACCATAGAGTCCAACCGTAGATACCTTTCAGAAGTAGGTCATGACATTATTTTGTATTAACCATTTGGGTGGAGCTCCTCACCTCAATTTTCTTGGTTAGTCGAAGTAGTGAAATTGAAACTTCCTCTTGTCAGGAAAATACGGTTTTGTAGTATAGAAGGTCATACTAGTGATAAAGATAGTGAGAGCAGCGGTGCTGTAGTGGAAAGCATTCCCCCTCCTGTGCTCGAGTGATGGAGATATCTCGAAAATATTGTCCGGAGTGTGTTTTTGATAAGATGATGTCTTTTGTGTAAATGTGAGAAGTAGAATTGAAGTAATTTGCGGAATAAAGTAATTGTGATATAAATGAGTATGGTGAGTGATTGAGGGGAACAACTAGAAACAGGGTAAAAAGAGGGTTGTTGGGGGGAAAACATTTTGTGCCGCAGATTTGGCTCGATATTTCTTTGTGAAATTATTTTTTGATAACTTGGGGAGGAGTATGGAAACATTGAATCATTTGTACCTGGCTATTAGGCACACATTCTCAAATAGCACAGGGAGTGGTTGTGGGAAATTAAGATCAAAATTATCAATTCTTGGCCAATTGAGGGAAACTTTGATACAGGGATATTGGAGAACCTACCTACCTTTTTGACTTCAAAGCACAAGGGATCGAAGTTAGAGAAGCGGGTAAACATCTTTGAAATATGGTGGGTGTATGAAAAATGCATGAAAGGTCATAATGTTAAAATTGCATGGGGAGGGCCAAAAAAGAAGGGTGCTGATTTTTCCAACTGCACGTCCCCTTATGTATGCTATCCTTCATCACCCGCAGAGGAGTATACAGACACTGAGTTTGTACAACCATTTTCCGCAGCCGCTACTCCATTGGTTGTTAGATGGGCACAGGTAATGCCTTAATCGGTAATGATCTCTAAGAATTGGGATTTTGATGAAAGTGGAAGGGTATCTCCTTCAATGGTTAGGGCTGCAGAGAGGTTGAAATCGGAGAGCGGGAAGAGGATAATTCCACAGACTGCTAGGCTAGCAGATAGATTAAGGATGGACGAGTGAGAAAGAGCAAGGCCGGCAGTCAGGAGAGTTGATGAAGGATTGAAAATTAGAGAGGAAGAAGATGTTAGGCCTTTTCCTGCTAGGATAGAGTATATGATGTGAAAATAGTGCTAGAAAAGCTATTGTGGGGTTGTATGGGATTCAGTGTTGGATGTGTGGAAGGTTGGGACATGTGTCACGTGATTGTCATGAACAGCCACAATACTTTAACATGGGATCTCAACAGATGCAGGCCCCAACCCTGTCATATTAGAGGGACTCTGTGCAATTGCAGCAAGGCATGGGTTGAACAGAACCCAGTGACTGGGGCTGCCCAGACCTTAAGAATCCCACCAACCATACTGCAGAAGCACTGGTGCAGACATGAGACAAGAATCCTCTACCTCAAGGAACAGTTACGCACTACACTGGAGCAAGTGTTTTCAAGGGAAATCTTTTTTCTCTCACAGTGCTAATATGTACCAGGAGTAGGACCGCCCAGAGAAGTCTTTGATGTGTCCAGTCCTTTCTGTTACCACTGTTAAGCAGAATCACATGCAATACCCTTGGGGAACGTTACAGGCAATTAAGACTACAAGTGTCAGTACAATTTCACCTTTGGTACAAGCCTGAACTACACAGTTATGTGGTAGCAGTGGCTGAGTAGCCAGACTTATCTCAAGAGTTGAGTGAGCAGTAGAACAATTTACAAATAGGACCAACAAATACAGTGATTCAAACAAACACTTATTCAAGGTTTCTTGGTAAAAGAACATACTTTTATTTACACAGTCAGTTTGAAAACATTACACTAGCAAGAGCAGCTCAATATCATATACACATATACTACAAATACACAACCAATAAGTTACTGAACAAGTTCAGCTCCCCTGAAGTGGGAGCAAAATGGCACTATAGATATTTTAAAAAGGGCTAAAAAACAAAGTTATAAGAATCAACAGCACAAATACTTTCATATGCAGGGAAAAGGGTTTCAGTAAACCACAAACAGCAATTCAGTTCATAGGCCTGGGGCAAAGTCAATGGTTCACGGTCTTTGTATAGGATAGCACAGTTCTGGTAGTAAACACTTAAGTCTTTGCCACAGATCGTAGAAGAATTTGGTCACTTAAAAAGTTAGACAAATGTTTAGGGAAGGACAAGCCTTCGAAATCGGGAAAGTTTCACAAACTTTCACCGAGGCGAAAAGATTTCCGGACCGCGTTTGCACAGTACCATTAAAATGAAGAAGATCTGTAGCTAAGGCAGTTGTTCCTGGCAGTTCGAGCAGATCTCGCTGTTCCTGAGCTTCAGTCGTGGGGACAAGAAGGAGGACATCGGGAGATGCCTGCACTGCCCAGGGATGAGGCCACAAGCTTGGCAAAATGTCAGTTTAAGGTGTGAGTGCCTTAAAGTCCACAAGTTGGTTTCCTTCCCCCTGGCTATCTGGTTTTCAACAGCACTCTGAAGAAAATTCGACCAGGATGGGGACGGTGTCCAGGTGGCTTGCGAGTTGGTTGTTCCAACCAAACTCAAGGGAAGAAGTTAACCTGGAAGGGCTTCTCTGTCGATGGAGTTTCAGGCAATTCAGACCTGCAGCAGGGCTTCTCTGGTCATCCTGGAGTTGCAGCAGTCCTCTTCCTTCAGCTCGTCTTCAGTTCTTTCGTTCCAGTAGTCGACTCTGCTTTCCAAATCCCAGAGACCTGCTATTAAACAGTTTCCCCCATTCATTCCAGCCTGGCTGTCACTCACACAGCAGGGTGGCTGTCCTCGCTGGACAGCCAGCCAGCCAATCACCCAGAGTGCATTCAGGTCTCCAAGGAGACTAAGCACAGGGAGTTTCGGGCACCTCTCTCACATCCTGTCCACCCCAGACACTGAGGCGCCAGAGGAGGGTGTCAGCACTGAAGCCCACCAAAGGCCAACGAAGAAAGGGACCAAACCTGGTTTGGCGCACAGAGACAAACACAAGAAGGACCTTTCCTAAAAGAAATGGCAAAACAAGATGACCAGAGTCTGTTTTGGGTGCCATATTGAAAAACAGGGCTGACCCGATTTTTAGCTACCATTGTTCGCGGTCCGGGAAAATCATGGTAGTTTGATCTAAACCACTGCCACCAGCCATTCAAAGTAGGAAAGGGTAACATTTGACTGTTAATTGAGTGTTTTGTCTAAGGGGATGCTAGGTAACCCCTCCAGAACTCTATAGGAAGATAGTGTGTGCAGAGTCTGTAAATGTAAAGAGACTAGAAAAGTCAATTTAACTTTACATGCCCTGGGAGAAAGTAGTCAGTCCCAGAGAAGGTATTTAAACCTTGGAAAGTTTGAAAGACATCCCTGTGCCACTGCACTGAAGGTGCTGTGTGACACACAGAAAGAAATGATGCATATAGAGTTGTTTTAAAACTCCATAACTAAAGAACACAAAAGTAAAACACATTGAAAATGAAAAGTTCAAAGCCCCAAAATATAGCAAAAGGGCTGGAGGGCTTTAAGGTAGAGGGAATTTAGCACTTGTGTGAGAAATCTCCCTAACAACCACCCTCATTCCCAGGGGCTACACAATCTTGCATCAAGGAAAGTGAGTTCATCTTGTTAGGCAAAATGATGGACACACAATGATTCTCTGGATGTATCCTGCCGGTTCCTTATACTAAAGATCTTTGTATCAAGGTGGGTAATCAAAATGTATCAGCCTCTTTTTTTGTATTGTACGGACACCCCAGCAAATCGTTTGGGAAGGGACATCCTGAGCAAGTTGCAGATGTCGATTGCCTTCATGGAGGAAAGTATTGTATGCTCCATCCCAGGGTTGTATCCAGTAAGGGTAGCAGTGTGTTTTCAGACCTATTGTAGCGACAGTGCAATTAGGGGGTTCCTGTGCATGCAGCATTGTGTTTTTATGGGGTGATGGTTTTGTTAAATTAGGTCCCAGGGATCAGAAATCTGGCCTGGCAGGTACCATTTGTGTTCGTATTTGATATGCCATGGGAAGTAACACCAAGTGCCATTGTTACAATTCTCTTAAAGGCCATAGTGATCAAGAAGAACAGGGTGGTTCTATCAGGCACAGATGAGGAAGGTGGAGAATGGCACCCAGGTCTGTGCATCAATCCGACCTTGTGGCTGAGGGACATGTCCGACGAGCAATTGTTGGAAGACACTGAAGATACAGGAGAGATGATCTTTGAAATTGGGGTGCTTTTCCAGATAGCGATAGAGCAAAGGAAAGTACCACAAACAATACTCATCATTAAAAACATGTTGCCATTTTGGAAGGAGGATTTGGGAAAGGTTCTGGACCATTTGTGGACCAGCAATCCTCATGATATGGGGCTGCTAAGGAGTGTCAGAGCAGTGACAATAACACTGAATCTTGGTGTGTTATTACCACGGGGTAAGCAGTACCCTATGTCTAAGGAGGTGGACGAAGGGATTAACAAGACCATTATCATGCTGCTAAAGCAAGGCATAATACAACCTGTGTCCCCATGCAATAAAGCTATCTACCCTGTGAAGAAAGCAAAGGAGTCCAATTGGAAGATGGTCCAGGATTATTATTCTTCAGAGAGAATTTCTGGTGGTACCAAATCCTGCCACCATTCTCTGTAACATCTCAACTGGGTCGACTCACTTCACGGTGAGTGACTTAATAAATGTATTTGTTTCTGTTCTCTTACACCGCAATTCTCAGTACCTCACAGAATTTATGTATCGTGGTAAGAGATTCAAGCACACACAGTTGCCCCAGGGGTACTGCATATTTTTGAGTGTCTTTAAAAGGGTTGGTCAAAAGGATTTGAGGAATTTAAACATGCCCAGTACCATGTTCAAGGATAGGGTCACAACCATTCATCCCATATGGGTACTCAGACTGAAGTAGTCTTGTGTCCTCCACCAATTTGGCATGCTTTTGAGGAGCAGAGGGTAGTTTGTGGGAATGGTAGGGGGACGAGTTGGAGTGTTCAGTGGAGGAGCATGCCCATATTTAGACCAGTGTGAGTGATGGTTGTGGATTTGTTGGCCAAGAAGATTAATATGATTTGTTAGTTAAAGTATTACCCAAAGAGGGGAAGGTTGGGGTGGTCAAGAAAGGTTTCCATGATTACAAGGGGTTCATCTTGTGCTCGCCATATTGATAAATGGGGGTGGCAGCAAACTGGGTGTGATGTTGCAATTTTCATTTATATATTTAAGTGAACTGATTATGGATGGGATATGTTCTACAATTGATACATATTAGCTTTGTCGAGGTTCAGGAAGACGCCTCCCTCTCGGGTATGCAGCGGACAGGCAGGGAGTGTCCCACACCAAAAAAAGAGACCAATAATGTGGCAAAAATACTGTTTTATTAATAACAACCACATGAAACAGGGATGATCGCGGACATCAGGTGACCTCCAATTCTTTATCATCCGGACACAGGCTTGTTACAGAGTTTTACCTGAAAATGACATCACAAACAAATGATACATTGATCAAACCTTGGGGGTGTTTGATTGGGTGATTAGTATGGTAACGTATATTTTCTATATGGGATTAATCTTCTAATTGGTCTGGTGATACCAAGTAACTCCTCCTGGTACCACCCACAAAAAGGATGCATGGGGAAAATGTCATCAGGGCAAATTATGAGTAGCTGTTGCAACACTGTTAAGGTGAACGTGGACAGTGGACGGTGGAGAGGGATTGTTCAAGCATTGCTTCTTAGCCTTTGCAGGTTGGATGGTTACCAGCACAAGAGCAACAATTGAAGGTGATGAGAACAGCCCCAAGGGGCTGCGTGTCCCACCAAAATTACCATTCCCTGATTCCCCAGGCCTTGAGCCAGGACACATTGCTTTCAACGTGGCATTATGATGCATTTTTCGTCCACAGAGATGGATGGGAGTAAAAGTCTCTGTCTGCTCTTGTGTTGCTCTAATTAATAGGTCATTTCTACTAGCTGCACATCATGTGTATGGAGACAGTATTTTGCGGTATCCGGTTCAGCAATTTATAAAAATTTTAGGTGGTTTTACTAGGGGTGTTATGACATTCCTGGTCTCTGGAGTCTTGTTGGTGATTCTCACTCTTTGGTGTCAGCTGTGAGCTGATGAGAACCTGACCTTCCCACAACATTTGTTTCCTTGTTGATTTACATAAAGCTGTGTCTACCGTCTGGCATCTGCCATGTCTCTGTATTTTTCCAATTATGGCTTGAACCTGTCCTTCTCCGCTACCCTTGTCAATCATATGCACTTATTTGCTGCACTGCTCTAGCTCAATCCTGTTTTCGACTCAGCAACCAAAGTCTCCCTTCTGTGTAATAGCGGTTCATTATTTCCCATTCATTTAATGTGACTGGTTGACATGGCCAGCCATTTCAGTTGCGTTCAATGCGAAGCAAGCATTTATATGTATTCATGTGTGACTTCTGTTTAAGCATAGGATAGGGAGAGAGAGTGTGTATGTTTTCTACACTAGTGATTGTAAGTGTTTTCTTCATGTCTAGTGCAGTTTGACCTAGTGTTCATGTATCTTCATGTTTGGATGCAAATGCTTTGTGTCTAATGAACCTGCGTGTGTCAGGCTCCGTCATGGCGTAACTTTTCTCTTTCATAATTACAGCTCTTCCAGGCGTTCCATCACTTGTAGGGCAATTATTTCAATGACATTATCTGGGTGGGGTCTTCATGGTTGTATCAGGGAATAGTGCTTCTCGCATCAGCGGTAAAACAGTGGTGATGGGGTAGATGCTATAACCAATGAGCACCATTCTTGTGTATACCGTCGACACGGGGATGGCCGAAGCGATGATGGGCATGTTAGTTTGCCTCTCGTCATTCCCCTCTCTGGTCGAATCATTGACCACACCAACTGAAGGTTCCTCCCCGTTGCTTTGCATCTTGGGCGTCCATACCTTTGTCACCCCCCTCAGGTCACCTGCATTCTTTATATACACATCCACGCTCCAGGTCATGTAGCAACACTCCCTATCTAGTGTGCAGAACACCCAAAGTCTGACGTAATTGTGGGCGTCCTTGTAATAAAATGATTTTGTACCTGCAGGAAGGAGGAGATCCTGTTTTATGTGTGACCGCAGCACTCCAAAAGTTTGTCTATTCTCATCTGTCCTTGAATTCATGTCTACTAATATTTTCATCCCTATCATTTTCTGGGTTGCCTTTTGGAATTTTTCTATTGCTACACTGATGATGCAGAATCCGAATAATACAAACAATAGTGCAGCTATGAGGACCTTTAGACCGTTCAAAATCCAGGACCGGATCCACAAAAAGATGTACGCTGCCAGTCATCCTCTGCTCAGATTGTGTTTGCTTCTTCTTCTATCTTGGTATGCAAATCAGACAGCAACGTTATCGCTTCTGTGAGGGTCCTATTTTGCTTGTCATGGGCAAGCATGTATGTGCAGAGTAGGGCCCAATTTCTGTTCAGACACCGCCCTACATAGCTGCAATGAGGTTGAGGACATGGCTCTAAGTTCCCTTTGTTTGGCATTGAATCCCTTAACTGTTGAGTTGATTGTCTGTAACAGCTCCCATTGCGTAATCTGCAGCCACTTGATAATCACATTTGCTTGTATTCCAGGAGCGACAGAGGCGAAGAACATTTCTGTTCTGCTGAACAGTTTGTGCTCCTCTGGTATTGTGTCAAGTACTGCTTCCATCTTCTTGGATACATGTTTCCCTTTTGCTCTGCTCAGCTCCACAGATCTCTTCTTCCTCAAGTGTGTGTCTGTTTTAGGGAACCCATCAGGATTGATGTCCTTTTGAGGTAATACCAAGGCTGGTTTGTTCAGTATATTCCTCCCCAGTCAGGGGGCAGCAGCAGGTCAGGTCAGCTTTGGGACCACAAGCTAACTAGTGGTCCATGAGTACTGCTGTTCCTAACTTCATGCCAGGTATCTTCGAGATGTGTTTTCAGCCTATGTTTTCTCCAACCTTTACTGGACAATTGTTCTGGAAACATAATTATGTATTCTTGAGTGGTATTATGGTTATGGAGCCTCCTTCTTTCTCTACCCAGGTAAGTAATTTTTAGTATTCTGCCCAATTCTTGAGGCATTCATCAATTTCCTTCTGCACCACTTCCACTGCAACTGTCGGGGGTGCATGTGGTTTACAACCCACCAGTCCTTCAACCCATTATTCTCCCGTAAAAACCTGTCCATCTATCAGTAGTTGTCTCTCCTCGCCTCAATGTGATTCATCCAGTATTTATTGTGTATTTTGTTTAAGCTCTAGTAATCCTCCATCATTTTTTGTGTCTCTGTAAAACCATCCTCATATGGGAATGTCCTCTGTGAAATCCATCTCAGTGTAGCCCATTTCCTCTGAAATTGACCTCTGGTGTTGCAGAGTGCCAGATGCATTAGGCACAGTGTTCTAGTCGCTGGCATCTCTGTGGCTAATAAATGTCCTCAGATCGCTCATAGTATAGGGAATAAGCAAACAAACATAGAACTATCCCCTGAAGCCTCTCTCCCCACACGTGTCATGTGCTTGTACCACATGTCATTGGTAACGTGGGCTGAACTAGTCATGTAAGCATTCATGTGTTTCAAGTTAGCAGTGATGCTTCTCTTGAGTCTCTCTATCCCTTGGGTGGTACTGTTGAGGGGTGAGGTTGTCACTTTGGTTAGTAGGCAGATGGGTGTTGTGTTGGCATACATTGGTTCAGGTACATGATACATTATCAACTTTTTAAATGCGTGGAAAGTAATGTAGAGACAGCAAAGTGCAAGAAACATACTTATAATCATCTTCGTTGTATAGGGGATGCATTGTGCATGTGCAGGCCTGTTACGTAGTCTATAAGCAATCATTCTATATTTAGCATAGTCCACAGCATTACTTGGAATTATCATTTAGCTGTCTTTGTTTGAATTTCTCCCCCTTGTCTTTAGGTGCTGGACTGTTACGAGGGAACTGTGTTAGAATTGCTACTACAGTTCGTTTGAAGATAAACTTTGTCTTTGGATCGTCCAGTAGGACAGCGTCAAGCACCATGCTTCTGGATAAGGCTGGAAAGCTGTTGGCCGCATATGCCAGAAAAACACACATAGCAAGCTGGATAGGAACAATTGAATGTCTGGGTGTGAGTTTGTAAAAATGTATTCATGCTAGCTCCCATTATCCTGTATGCAGAGGTATTTTTTAGGGAGTATTGTTCCTTCGTGTATCAGGGAAGCCTTAGTTGGGAAAGGGATTGTGTGCCTGCACTATATTTCTTCAATAGCTGGGTCACTCCTTGTTATGGATTGTTTCTGCACTCTTCGCTCTTCATCTACTTCTTGGACTGCTCCATCTGGGATGTGAGGTAGGGGATTCTCATCTGTATAGCACTTGCCATCTCCGAGATGGAACCAGGATCATTTTCCCACATGTTTTACAGCAGTACGTGTGGTACTTTCAACAAAAAATGGGCCATTAAACTTAGGCTTGTGCCATGTTTGGTTAAAATTCTTTAAGAGGACAGAGTCCCCCGGATACTAGGGAGGGGGCTTGAGCAATTCTTCAGGATCCGATGTTGTGTTGTCTACCTTGTACTTCTTCGTCCTCCTCTGCCTCAATAAAAGTAACACTTACCATCATAGTGGTAAGGTAATCATGCATCACATTTCTTAAAATAGCAACAGCATTCTGTGCATCAGTTAAAGCTCTAGTGGGAGGAGAAAGTGGGACATGCATGCAGCGTCCTGTCACCAACTCATGGGGAGGTAAATGGTTATCATAGTACATTTGGCATACAAAGCTGTGCAGTTCCATATTACTGTTGTCTCAATTGAAGAAAGTCCTAGTTTGTAGCGTATTCTAGCAATAAGAACATTTTTCGGTACAGGGAGCAGTGTTTTCTAAAATCTTCCTTCGATTAATTTCCAGTTCGGCTGATAATCTGGTGCTTTCATATGCACTCCACATGTTAACGTTAGGACAACTTTTTCTTTGTAATATTTTATCAATGGGAGGTAACTGTATTTTACATATTTATTTTGGATAACCTTTGCTTGGAAGGTTAATTATTGAATCATGTCCTCCACTATCGATTTGAAAGGTTGTTCACTTTTGTGATTGCTTATGTTAATACCCAAATATTTATATTCATCAGCTATTTGTACAATTTCGCCTTGAATTCGCCAATCAAACAGCTTTCTTTTCTTTTTTGAAGAGCCTAAGTGAATTTGTATGATATTAGATTTCTCAATATTAATAGCTCAGATGTTTTTCCTCAGCAAACTGATGTAACTCAATTAGTTGTCTTTGCGGACCTATCAGGATCCTATCGAACAGCACAAGGATGTCCGCGTGTATATATATATATATATATATATATATATATATATATATATATATACATTATATTATAATTATTATATAATTATTCTAATAATACATATATATAATATTATATATATATATATATATATATATATATTGGTTGGTGATTCAACTTTGGTGGGAAGGATCTTGTCGCATAAATTGAATGTTCAGGTTCCGGATGTAGTAGTTGAATATAGTTGCAGCAAGTACACAGCCCTGCTTTGAACCATACGTTGTCACAATTGATTTGGTTAGCAGACCATCTTCGGTCAGTCTAACCTGGACCGTTGTTTCGGTATACAACTGGTATATGGCGGCTAGGATATGCTTCAGGCAATAATCTGCTTTTAGTTTTTCCCAGAGTAGTTCCCTTTCTATAGAATCAAAAGCTGCACAAAAGTCTATAAAAGCAATGTATAGAGGCTCTTTGGACATCATTGCTTGTTTTATTAAGGCAGTCAGCTGTAATAAGTTGATTGTAGTGCCAAGACATTGGACAAAACCTGCTTTATACAGATCTTTTAACTTTTTTTTTCGGTCAGCCAGCTTTTAAAATCTTTTAGTATTAAACGCGCATACATTTTCCCAACAGTATCTAATAAGGCTATGGGCCGATAATTGCATGGCAGATTTTGGTTTCTAGTCAGGATTTTCCCTACTGCTTTTATTGCAATGAATATTTTGTTTATGATTTGAGCCCATTTTTCTGGATGTTTTATTAGAGTTAAATTACTCAGTCCATCAGGGCCCAAAGCTCTGGAATTCCTAACTTTTTTATCAAGATCAAGATGTCAAATTCATCAAATTGTGAGTTGTTAATGCAGGTGTTGTCGGCTAGGTCAAATTTCAGAGCGCTGGTAGGCTTTTTGAATTGAGCATTTGCTATATGTTCTTCCCAGCTTGCTTCAGACAGGGGATGTAACAAAAGTGTGGCTTTTCTGGGATCTCTATCCCGGTTTATTAACAGCCATATTTGTTAACTCGACTTGGAAAATAGAGCATGTAGCATTTGTTCATTATTCAATTGGTCATTTGTCACCTTTGAGTCTTATGAAGTTGGTGTATCTTGTTCGAATATTTGCAATACATTTTTTTGCTTCTTGATCTTGCTGATGTTTTATTTGACTTATTTCAGCTTTCATCTTGGTTCTAGCGATCTTGATTAGCTGTTCAGAAGATTTCAAGTTCTTAAATATTCATTTGCTGTGTTTTGAGTTATTTTCTTTAAACCTCATAATAGCACACATATAGTCTTCCCCTAGTTTATTAGTTTGGTAGACAGTTTCTAAAAGTTTGCTTAGCTTGGAATCTGACCATTTGATTCTATTACGTTGCTCAGTAAGTGTACAATGCGTGTTATAGAATTGATTATTTGGATATTCAGTCATCATTATGTTGTGGTCACTCAAATTAGCGTGTAGTGTAGTAAAATCTTTCACTAGCATTGTATCAAGGGTGCATATGAAAGCGTAATAAATAATTGAGCAGAATATGCCTCTTTTCCAGGTTGGTCTTGGAAGATTATCAGTTTCACAGGTTCCATTTAACATTGTTAGGATCTGTTAATTCATTATTTTAAGCCATTTCTTTGCTTTTGGTTGTATTGGTTTTCCGTTTACTTTAAAACATGATACATTTAGATCTCCAGTGATTAATATTGTGTAAACTGTAGTTTGGGTTGCAACTAGATCGAAAATGTTTTTAATATGTTAGAAAAATACTCATCCGTGATTAGACTTGCATTCCAGTAGGTAGTGATTATTGCCAAATTAATTGTGTGTTTGGGATTATTGTTCACTAGTTCCAGATTTGCCAATTGAATACATGAGGATTTTCCCATGTAGTTAATTTGGCTTTGAGATCTAATTTTGCTGCAATCAGTAATCCAGCCACTGGGTGTCCTTTCGTTTTTTTTTAATTGCTGGAGTTATTGTTGTTTGAAAGAAAGGCCAAGTAGGAATTTGCATTAACCAAGTTTCTTGGAGCATTATCACATCATATGACATCAAGAGGGTAATTGATAGAATTTAGCGCACAAGTGGCGCACGCGGCTGGCGCACAGTGTGCGCGTGTAAATCTCTGCACCAGCCGCATGCGCTAAAATCCATTTCCGCGCACAGCGTATTCATGGATTTTAGCTGCCAAAACCAGCCGTGGTGCACAGTGGCGCAGCAACCCTGCAGCAGCGCCAGTTACACCCCCAAGAACGCCCCTCGTGCAGGGAAAAGCCATCAAAATCCCCAATTCAGCGCAAAGGGCTGCGCTAACCCTGTACCAGCACGGCAAGCGTGGAACGTGTATTACTGGGGTTCGCGGGAAGTTTCACACACGATTGGCCCTGTGCGAATGGGGTACGTGTACTTCAGGGGTGCGCGGGAAGTTTCACATGCGATTGGCCCTGTGCGAGTGAGGTACGTGTATTACTGGGGTTCGCGGGAAGTTTCTCACATGATTGGCCCTGTGCGAGTGGGGTATGTGTATTACTGGGGTTCACGGGAAGTTTCACATGCGAAAGGGCCTGTGCGAGTGGGGTATGTGTATTACTGGGGTTCGCGGGAAGTTTCACATGCGATTGGCCCTGTGTGAGTGGGGGGCGTGTATTTCGGGGGTGCACGGGAAGTTTCACACACGATTGGCCCTGTGCGAGTGGGGTACGTGTATTACTGGGGTTCCTGGGAAGTTTCACACGCGATTGGCCCTGTGCGAGTGGGGTACGTGCATTACTGGGGTTCGCGGGAAGTTTCACATGCGAAAGTGCCTGTGCGAGTGGGGTACGTGTATTACTGGGGTTCGCGGAAAGTTTCACACGCAATGGCCCTATGCGAGTGGGGTACGTGTATTTCGGGGGTGCGCGGGAAGTTTCACACGCGATTGGCCCTGTGCGATTGGGGTACGTGTATTACTGGGGTTCGTGGGAAGTTTCACACGCTATTGGCCCTGTGCGAGTGGGGTATGTGTATTACTGGGGTTCACGGGAAGTTTCACACGCAAAAGGGCCTGTGCGAGTGGGGTACGTGTATTACTGGGGTTCGCGGGAAGTTTCACACGCGAAAGGGCCTGTGCGAGTGGGGTACGTGTATTTCAGGGGTGCGCGTGAAGTTTCACACGCGATATGAGCAGGGTATGTGTATTTCGGGGGTGCGCGGGGAGTCCTACATGTGAATTGGCAGTGTGGGTCCTCCCAGGTGTTCCCTCTACACCCTCCACGGCCCCTGCAGGCAGCCCACACCACAGGGGACTACCCTGCACCCCTGGTCATGTCTCGCAGGCAACCCATCCACCATGGGCATGCCCCCCAGCCAAGCCACATGTCAGCTTCCACTACTGATCACCAACTCATGTCCCCCTGCACCCCCACCCCCCAGCAGTGCGGGGCACCTGCCAGCAGGTCCCCACTCATGTCCCCCTGCACCCCCACCCCCCAGCAGTGCAGGGCATCTGCCAGCAGGCCCCCACTCATGTCCCCCTGCACCCCCACCCCCCAGCAGTCAGGGGAATCTGCCAGCAGGCCCCCACTCATGTCCCACTCATGTCCCCCTGCACCCCCACCCCCCAGCAGTGTGGGGCACCTGCCAGCAGGCCCCCACACATGTCCCCCTGCACCCGCACCTGCCAGCAGGCCCCCACTCATGCCCCACTCATGTCCCCCTCACCCCCACCCCCCAGCAGTGCGGGGCACCTGCCAGCAGGCCCCCACTCATGCCCCACTCATGTCCCCCTGCACCCCCACCCCCCTAGCAGTGAGGGCCACCTGCCAGCAGGCCCCCACTCATGTCCCCCTGCACCCCTACCCCCCAGCAGTCAAGGGAAACTGCCAGCAGTCCCCCACTCATGTCCCACTCATGTCCCCCTGCACCCCAACCCCCCAGCAGTGCGGGGCACCTGCCACCAGGCCCCCACTCATGTCCCCCTGCACCCCCAACCCCCAGCAGTCAGGGGAACCTGCCAGCAGGCCCCCACTCATGTCCCTCTGCCCCCACGTCATGACGATCCTCAATCATGGCCCTTATGGCCAGCCTCTCCAGCCCAAAGACCCAACCAAGTATTGCATCCACCCACATAGAAAAGGCACTTACATGATACAACCCAAAGGCAAGTATGTAAATGAACACATGTCCGTAACACACACACAATGGGTGCAAGTGAATGTGAAAACCCATATCCTGACATGCATGAAACCAATGAGATAATACCACACATCGAAGTATGAAGAAATAAATGTATTAAACACAACATGAATGTAATTAAAAGAAAACACACAACAATGGGAATAATTAAAGAAATGCTGCATGTCCGTAAAAGGATAAAAAACAAGAAATCATAATCCAAAGAAATCCAAAAGAAATGGTGTCCAAAGTCACAGTCCAACAAAGAAAATCCAAGGGAAAAAAGAAAGTGAAATCCATTGCTCCATGGTGAAAATAAAAATAAATGAGAATAATACAATGGTGAACTATGTACAAATGAACAATCCAGGGTCCATGAGCCCAACTGATGAAATGAAACCTACCAAAAATACTACCTAATAAAAATCTATATACAAAAACCTGGTGCATTGTCCAAGCGCAACCAAAATAAAAAAGAAAAGGAAAGGAAACCTAACACTATCTAACTATATACAATGGCGACCGGCAAGTCCTGCGGCTCACTCTGTGGTGTCCCGGGCCAGGGCATCATCGAAATCCATGTCGATGTCCCGGAGGCGGGCCTCTGCCTTGGCCCCGAGGTCTCGCAGGGAGGCACTCATGGTCAGTTCCAACTCCCTGCGAGTCGCCTCGAGGCACTCTGCCCGCCTCAATGCCCGACGCATGGAGAACTCTGCCCTGACCATGGTGAGCCGCGCCTATTCCACCCACCGCTGCTCCGCATCTATGCACTGGCCCAACCGCAGCCACACGGAAGACACATCCATTCCAGGGTCCTCCTGCCCTCTGGCCGATGCCTGCCCCCCTGATCTCGATGGCCCTGAGCTATCATTGCTCCCACCTAGAGCCTGCTCCTGCTGCTGCTGCTGTCCATGTGCCCTGTCCGATGATGCCTGCACATCCTCCATCAGCTGGTCTCCAGTTGTGGTGTCCACCCCTGCTGGACTGCTGACTCCCGACTGTGGCAGGGATGGGATCTCCACCAAGCTGGCTGTGTTGGTCAGGCCAGGTCCACAGGGGGGCCTGGTGGAATCTGGGCCGGAAGACGGCAGGGAGAACGACTGGCGCATAGTCTCCACAGAGGAGGAGAGGTCCGCCATAGTGCGCATCACAAGTAGGAACCCACTAACCAGGGCCCCCCCCAACAGTGCCACGTCGCGACGCTGCACTTCGTGATGGCGTGCATTCTCTGCCCAGGAAGAACGCACGTCATCATGAATGTCACAGGTGCGCAACCCGACACCAATCAGGACGGAGCCCATACGTTCATCGGACCCCTCATCCGCAGGTAGTGGAGAGGCAGATGACATGGCACTCTCCCCTACCTGCGGACGGGCCTGGGACAGGGCCTCCATGCTGGTGCATGGTGGTGCAGTCACAGGGTCAAGGACAAGGACATGCACAGGCCCCTCCGCGGTGACCTGTGCTGCCTCCTGACCCTGGACTGCACCACTTGCACCAGTGGTACTACCCCCACCAGGCCCCATGTGTGGCTCAGTAGCGGGCTCCTCCTCCTCTGTGGAGACCACCAACCTGGATGTCTCCATACCGTCTTCCGCCATTGCAAGCCCCTGTGGGGGCTCACCCGGCCCTTCCGCCACAGCCGTAGTGGCAGACGCGGCACCAGCCCCCTCACTCCTGGATGATGGCAAGTCCTGGGAGGGGTGGCTGGGCCTTGCGTTGCCGCCCAGTGGAGGCATCCCTGCTGCTTGGCTCCGCAGGGCCATCCCCGCCCTCTTCTTCACTTGACGCTGCGTAGAGGGAGACATAGAACACAAGCATAAGGGTACAGTACAATATTCCCCTAGACAGGAAACAATAACACATGAGTGGCAGTGTCTAACGTCACTTCCATCCTGTCCCTCCACAACACATGGGTGAATGCACGCAGCACACATGAACAGGCATGGCGCCTGCAATCAACATCAGCATCCATGTACAAGGGCCTCTATTAATCAAAATGTTGCCTTCAAACTCACATGCATCCTGGCTCACACTGATCCCATGCACACACATCAACGGAGGGTCATGCATCATGCCTTGTACACCACAGACACAGTGGATAGACACAGTGCATACAATGGTGACCGCACTGCATGAGTGAATCTACACATCATCACGGACATATGTCATGAATCAATGGCGTATCGGAGTCACAGACACACTCTCAGACACACACACATGTGCACCATACATGTGCATGACAGCAGCACCCATCCCTCACACCCCCACCATGTGCAAGAACAGACACTGGCATGCTTTCATGTGTGCATTTGCCATACAGCTCCTTGTGTAGCATTGGAACTCATGCACCAACCATATGGTTAGCAGATTACTGGTCTCACATGCATGACCATGATGTCCCTGCACACACACATCCATACATGGCCCATGTCACACATACAGGCAAGTATCAGACTACCAGCACACTGCAACATGCCCTGTCTCGCACACCAATGCTTGGCCACTTACCGCTCAACTCCAGACGGGTCTTCCTCTGAAGGATCCAGGCGTGGAGCGCTGGGCATACGTGTTCCAGGACCCTCATCTGGATGTCACTCATGCTGACCCGGCCCCCCTCCGCGAGGTGCCGGGCCTTGTGGAGGGTCCTGGACCTGAAGTCCTCCCAGCGCTTCTTGACGTGCTTGATGTCGCGGGTTGCCACCCCCTCCGCATTGATGGCAACCACTACGTCGTCCCAGATCCTCTCCCGTCCTTCCTTGTTGGCATGTGATGTTCTGAAGAGGGCATCATAATGCCCCAGTACATGCTCCACCAGGACACCAACTTCCTTCACACTGAAGCTGGTGGCCCTCTGCCTCTCTGGCTGGGGGCCGCCAGTGGTCTCAGATGGTGTTTGGCCCGACATGGCGACCCCCAAGGCAGATGTGGGTGGGCAACTGGGTCCTGGGGCTGGGCTGTGGAGTGATGGTATCCCAGTCGGGAGTCTTCTGTTCCAGTAGGGGTGGACACAGCAACTGGAACCCTGGCTGACGTGCAGGCACTAAATAGCAGGGCACGTGGGCAGCAGACAGTCAGGCAGCAGCAGATGGCAGGTGGGAGCATGCTCGGGCCTCTGGGGGGCAGGAAAATGGCCTTCAGGGCAGGAGCATGACTTCCGTCTTTGTATGCTTGGCCAGCTTGATACAAAGTGAATTGGCATGTGAAAAAAGTGCACGTCAGTGTGAAATCTTAGGAAAGGTCCTTAGCGCATAAGCGCGTCAGCTCACATACGCGATTTCATTGGACCAAAGGCCCTTAGCGCGTAAGCGCGTCTGTGACGTATCGAGCATGGGCGTTGCCCTGGCATGGGTTGAAGATCCCACGTAGCTTTCCATTGCTCTGTACGTGCTTTTCGTGGGGTGCTGGCGTGTGTTTTCCAGCTGTTGGGGTTCACACGCTATTACTTCACAGTGGGTGGGTGTTGGCTACGCGTTCTTCTACAGACAAGGCAGAAGGTGAGTGGTACCCCACTCGCACAGGGCCCTTTCGCGTGTAAAACTTCCTGCGCACCCCCGAAATACACGTACCCCGCTCGCCCAAGGCCTATTGCGTGTGAAACTCCCCGCGCACCCCTCAGAATACACGTACCCCACTCGCCCAAGGCCTATCGCGTGTGAAACTCCCCGCACACCCCAGAAATAGACGTACCCCACTCAGTATATACATGCTTTTTATTTGTGCACACATTTGGGATGCACAGGCACGCTACCGCCTGCCTTCATGTGGCGGACGTGTTTAGGCCTGTGCGTGTCTTTGCCCATGCGCGGGTTTGCCCTATTCGATTCCATGAATGCGTGTGGTTTGCGTGCGTGTGGGCGTTCCGTGTACTTCCCAGCAGTACTTCCCCAGTTACGCCTTCTGTTTCACGCGTTATTCCCCATTCCGCGTGTTACGCCCCCTGTTCTGCCTACTTTTGTTGTGTGCGCTGCGCTATGTGCGCCTTCGCTGGGTGCTTAGCGCACGCTGTTTGGAGACGTGTGCGCCAGCGTACGCCATGCACGGATTCGGCGCACAACTAGTGGGAAAGTAGCGCAGCGCCTTCCTTGAATCGTATGCGTGCGCGTGCGCATGCACTTGCTTTCTCACGCTTGCGCCTCCTCACGCATGCTTGCGCTGGGATTTTCGGGGCACGTTTGTTCCATGAATCGGCCCCCAAATGTTTGCTTCAGTCTGTATCCATTAGTTGCGCATGTCCTCTGGTGTTCCATATTGCTATATTTAATGATTTCTCAGTTATGTTCTTCTGGCTCTATGGTTTTTCTTGTGATCTTGATAGCATAGCTTGGTTTAGCCAGCTCCATAATGGGGCTGTGTTTGATACTACCTGTTTATCCATATATACATTTCTGATGGTTGTGTTTTCTGCTGCAACACAGTTTATAGTAATGGATCCTCAGGACTTATGGCCATTGGAAAGTGTTGGTCTTTGGATCTTTGTGAATGTTTGCCTTTTGGGTATTTTCGTTCTCGTTGGTATTCATCCCTTCTGTGCTCTGTATTGGATAAAGATAAAGATTATCCAACTTTGGCAAAGGTTGATTTTTTGGTCCGTATTATTTCTTTAATTGTTTGTGATTTGATCAATAAGTCTGCTTCATCCATTTTTCTTGAGCGTTATATGAGAACTCCCTGTTTATCACTTCATTGTATTCTTGCTAGAATCAGAATTAGTTCCATGATAGCAAATAGAGTTTGGATAAGGATCGTTCTCGTTCTTTCCTCCATGCAAATTTTAATTGTGTCTTCAAAATATGAGAGAGGTCGGTGACTTGGATGTCGCTGTCTTTCGATTCATTCAGAGGTGTGCCTGAATTTGACATGTTGTTTTCTGTTGGTATTATTGTCGTTGGCCGGTTGGATTGAAATTAAGTTGAGCTTTTGTGTTGCATTATTACTTAATTCCCAATCTGTTCTCCTATTTTCAGTGATTTGATTGTCGTTTATAGTTGGATAACTTTTGGTATTTGTTAGTAGTTGTGATTTAATCAGGGATTCGCTTTTCTGTTAGATTGTTCAATAAGGGTGAATTTCATTTAGTTCTTTCTGCAGATGAATTGCTATCATAATCGCTTCTTCTAATGGGTCTTCCATGTCATTATAGGATTTATTCTGCACCTAACTGAATGGTATAAGGAATGATATGATGATAAAGTTATGTGTCCCTGTTTACAGAGGAGATCAATATGGGGTGAGGGCACATCTTTCATCTGGGAAGAAAAATAACTGATTCAACTCTATTGGTGCTTGGCCCAAATGCACCCTCCCTTTAGTTCAGGTTTTCTTCAGTGAGGACCCATCTAACCAATCTGAGGTTGTTGAACACTCTTTTTGCATTATCCTTCTTAAGTAAATGTAGCTCCAAATAGCTTGACTGCATATGTTACTTTCTCCAGTAGGCACCCCCTCCACGTCATGCTCATTTGTTCACTTTATTACCTTACCTGATCTTTCCTAAATGATGCATACCATCAATTCGAGATTTTCAACAGTAGTTCCTGCCATTCTTTACACAAATTCTATTAGATGATTACCTTTATCGTGTTTGCTCCTTTTCCATTGCATTCTTTCAGTGATATCTAGAAAATAATGTATTTTTATATTTTCTATAAACACTGACCTGGCACTTGTGTCTTTAACTCAAATATGTTCTTATTGTTCTTGTTGTTTACTATGTCCCTCAGTGACACTGACACGTGTAAGCTTTTACTTTAGCCACCCTAATGGAGGAGGAGCAAAGGGCAAGTTAGGGATCATTTGGTACAATTATTGTGAAATGATTAGCTTGTTTTCTCTTCGACTTCAATCTGGCAAGTGACAATTGGGAAAAAATACCAAAACCCCTGCAGTGAAATAATACATTCTTAATGCTACCAAAAGAATACCTTGAAGTAGCAGTGCAAGAAAAATTAATCTGCAAATGCATGAGTACGGTAAAAGAATTGCACACTAATTCCATATGTTTACTTTCATATATTCTTTGATTCAAAGCAATTAAAGAAACACGAATGACTTCTCCCTTATTACTAGAACCTGAACTAATTTCAAAGGTATAATTTGCAAACCTCAGTCAAATAACTAATGCGATACATACATATTTTGTTGATGGTAACCATCCTGTACCCTTTCTGTGAATGCATGGGATCCGTATATTTTGAAAGCAACTCCAGGGCTGAGTAACAGGCATAAGCAAAGTTCAGGACTTAACATGAACCTGTGGGCATTGCCAGACCCGGTAATGTCCCCGACTGGAGGTGTTCATTGCTACTACCATCCTGACATGCTTTTACGTGATGCTAATAGGATTTTCTTTAAGTTGAGAAATGCATGGTTGTCGTTTATGAACTTTAAAAAAAAATGCAAAACAAGATATCTGCCATGGAAAAGAGAGAAGGAAACCACATGTTGTTCCTTCTCCCTTTCCATGGTGGAAATTGACAGGCCGGGGAAGCGCTGGAGCACCCAGTAATGAAAAGACCAATGAGGGATAACGTAACTGCAGGTAAGTGTGGTTGTAGTTTAGGCCAGGCAAGGGAGCTGGGAATTGAGGGATGAGGGAATGGGGAAGGGGTACGGGCGTGCTTATCTGCTCCCTGGCAGGGAAGATGGTGGCCTCAATGCTTCTGAGGAGGAACAAATGTGTGCTTTACCATGAGGTTAAGAGCCTGTTCTGAGCTTCCTAATTGGCTGAGAGTCCCCCTTCCCCTTCCGAGGTGCTACTATTTGATATAACCCACATTAAAATGCATGTCTGAAATTATATTTAGTGGCTGCAACAGGCATACATAGTTTAAAATCTAAAGGTTTCATAGATAAAACCAATGAAAACATGATACATGCTCAGGAAACGTTTTTGCAGCAAAGCCATGTTTGTGAAATGGATATTAACCTTGATATAATGTTCCTTTTAGCATACTTACTGGTGTATGTTTCAGATTGCAATGAAAACATATATACTATTGACCCCCCTGCCAATAAATCTTGCTCCCTTATTCTTCAATATAAACCCTCAGACATACAAGTTTGCCCTATAACCAATCGATTTTAATTTGATCTCTATTGTCGAAAATAGTAATTATTTCATGATATATTGTAGCACTGGTAGAAACTCAGGATTCACTACATTGAATTACTTAACGACGGTTCGCATTTTTTTTTAAATAACATGTATCATTTATTTCAACTTCTGGGCTAACGACACATTACTATCAACACTCTAGTTATTGCTCCCAGGGAAATCAAGGTACATGATGACCTTGGAGTGAGGGCACTAGCACCGTATGTTCTAACAGTTCAGAAGTGGTAGTAAATGATAGTCCTGGCAGAGTGGGCAATCACATCACAGCGTTTGCAATTAACTGATGCAATTCAGAAAGGATGCATACGCCTGGGACACGTGCCAAAAAAGAAAGCGGGATCAATCAGGGACACTAAAGAAAAACGACTTTTTTATGAAGATTGAACAGAGGCTGACCGAAGAGAGTGGGTGTAATATAAATAGACAGGCCACTGAGGACACATTGGAGGAATGGTAAGGACACACACGATTTATAGTGGCGAATATACATCTCGTCACAAAGGAAATCTTGCATATGCCTATTGGAAAACATTTGCAGCGTATCACTTCTTGAAGAAACCTTCAGCACACTTTAAACATGTTGAACCCCATATGGCCTATTTGGAAGCATACCGATAAAAGTAATCCACAGGCCTATATTTTTCATTTCAAATAGCCACATTTTTCTATTTGGTGTTTACTTTGCTGTGTGCAGCAACACAATGTAGCAATATAAAAGAAATGTGTATATTCATGTTGTATCAAACAGGATTAGTAGTGTCGATATACATTTTTGTATTTCCTTTATTGTAATGATGTGTAATGCAGCATGGTTGACAGAACAAATAAAACACACTGATAAAATTGTACATGTAGTTCTGCATTTGTTATGCTGCCTTATGTATTGGTAAACAAATTACGTTCCACTGACATGTGCATGATCTACAAGTACCCTGGCAGATCTGAATGACAGGGGGATGGGTGTTATTAGAAGGGTGAGAGGGGAATGGGCACAGACTTAGAGAACCATGAATTCTGTTTCTGGGTCAGTTTCTAGATGGCCTGCTTCAAGAGCTTAGATGCATGTGTGTCCAAATGGGATGCTCATGTGCCCATGGTGCTAGGATGCACTGGCCCAGGCTGTGGTACGCAACTTGGTTGTAGAGATTTGGTGCTCTGATGCTTTATATTTGATATCTTTTGGGAAGGGTGTTCAATTGCCATGTGAGAGTGGCTTAGTTTGTGGTTGTATTGTTTGTTGGAACACTGAATTTGAATGCATTAATGCTGTGGCGAGCCAGAGACACAGTGGGCAGGTTGATGAGGAGCACAGTCAAACATGAAACCATGTACAGCTGATTATAACTTGATCATACTTTGTCACAGTCAGACACGAAAAAGGTATAGAAGTCATCACAAATTATTACAAGTAAAAGCAACACACGAAAAAAGGCCTTGCAAGTAAAAACAAGCCGGTGTCCACCACACTTGCATCACTGGATTCTTGCCTGCAGGTCCAATTTCGCATTCTCAGATTGCCACTGTGAGACCATGTGTCTCTGTACCTGGCATTCTGCCCGAGTGTCTATGTCTGTCTCCCTGTTTCTATTTCCCTCTCTCTCTCTCTCTCTACAATACCTCTCAACTCAATCCTATAAATGGTGGTGTTCCACAAAACTCTTTATCTTGGGTCATCTCCACTTTGCACTCTCCACTTCTGCTCTTTGGGCACTGTGAGAAACCTGAGAGCATTATCACACCTACTCCCCTCGGATCCTCTTCGCAGGTGGTCAGGAAAAGGGCTCCGCTCTTGGATGGAGGATTCTTGGGGATTGGGGAGAGGATGTCTTTAGGTGATACATGGTATCCCCATTCCTGTGTGAGAGCAAACCTTACCATCCCCTACCTTTATAGTTTGTTGCCCATCACTCATATCACTCTAGTAATGGGACAAGGAAGAGGCGACTAGAAGTTGCACACACTAAAATGCAGTTAGACCACTCTGGTACTGAGACGAGGAAGAGGCATTGACACTGTTGTGAGGGTAAGGCATGTCAAGAGAACACCAATAATTCTGGTCAGGCAATTGCACTCAAGGGCTGGCACCAGCAACCTGTTAATAGGTCACAGGTGAATAAAAGGTGGAGCTGAAAACAAGGAAGGGGAAACCAGCAGGGGAGATGCTGGGCCGGGAGAGACGGGCCTGAGAGGGGTAACTTCCTGCAAGGAGGACAGCTGCTGAGGAGGGTCCTTCCTGGGGACCAGGATGCTGTGACTTTGGGGCCCGGGCGGGCCATGAAAGGACCAAGGACCCCTCTGTTGGGAGCCCACAGCTGTAGATGTGGGCCACGGAGGACTCAGCACTGTGCACATCACTGGTGGCATCTGCGAGTGAGAGGCAAAGCTACCGGCAACCTGCAACAGGACTCATAGCAGGCATGCACTGCTCACATACACACAGAGAAGTGTGCCTGGAGTCGAAAAGAGAGAGAGAGAACACCCGGACTAGTGAGTGGATTAAAGGGAAAACTTGTACTGCGGTGCTCCTGGGGCTACTGCAAGGCATATTGTGATGCTGGTTGAAAGGAAGTGTTTGTACAAGTGACTGTGAACCCTAAGTAAGGGGTGTTTTGAATACAATGAACAAACGCTGAACTTTAATAGGGAGAATTCAGAGTGAGGGCAAACTAAAGCACAAGTGTGGTGAAAGAGACACCTGTGTGAGCAAGAAACCTAGGGTTATCGGTTGCTGACCTGTAATGGGTGGACCATGTGGTCCGACAACTGTGCCTAGACATAGGATACCCTGTCTGGAAAAGTCAAGGAAAGTCCAGATAAAGACTCTATACTTGTTACTAAGATTGCTGAAGTGAATGGGAAAGATAGCAATCTGTATCAACTGAAACTGAAGAATTACAAAAGTAACCTGGAACTGGTCGTGAGAATTTAGTGACTTGTACTGTTTCTACATTAGCAAGCCAGAATAGCTGACGTCATGGGCAAGAGAACCCTAAGACTTTTGGAACTGTGTTGGCTACTTGGGGAAGGGAACCCTGAGGCTTTTTCGGAACTGCTTTGAACTTGGGGAAGGGAAGCTGGAGAGTAAGCCTAGAGCTCGAGGAAGCTCAAAACTTTATTTGGAAAACTATTTCATTTGTTGCTTTAGCTGTGAGGGCATGTATAGGTTTTGGACAAAGACAGACCTTTACATTGAAATTACGGATTCAGACTGTCATTAGTTTTGTTAGGTAGGTAGGGAAATCCCACCTTAGCATAAGGAAAGTTATACCTTACACCATCCTGACATTCAAGTTAATAAATACATTTTGTTTGTACTTTGGATCTGTTGTCTGCGTCTTGCTTCATGATGCCTTCACAGCATGTATCACCTCCTTTGGGTTCTCGTACCAAGTCTTTGTAGACAGCACCCACATCTTCTTCTCCTTTCATGAAATCTCCTCCGATCTCTACTAAAAGATCCAACGCTCTCTCTCTATCATTAAATATTGGATGTCTTTGCACCCTCTGAGGTTAAACGCTACCAAATCAGAGATGCTCTTTCCCCTGCCAACTACTCTCACTCATCCCTTCCCCTACCTGTCCAGTTCCCACCCTCTGCTCCTCATTTACTTTCATCTCCAAAACTGCAAGGGTTGCTTGCGTCAACCTCCTAAATATTAGGAAAACCAGGCACCTCCCTCTTTTCAACACTACCAGGGATCTCTTAACCACTCCCATCTTCTCTAAACTGAACTACTGTGCCTGCGTCCTCTTTGGTCTCCCCAACAATGCTGTCCTCTGAACAAGATCATTAACTGCGCAACGAGGACTCTCTTTGATTTCCCTCACTTCACATCTAATTCCTCTTACAGTCACCATGCTGGATGGCTGATGATGCAAAATAGGGCAAGATTTAAATGTCTTCTCCTGGCTCACAAATATATGCATGGTAAGGCACCAGCTTATCTATCCTCCTCTATCAAAATATACATAACTTTTCGTAATCGCTGCTTCGCCTCTTTGACTACCTTTCTTGCACCTCACCCTCCCTGTCCTTCCTCTTGCTTCTGCTCTTCTTTGCTTCTTTTTCCACTTGCATGGAATTCTCTTCACCCGGACATCCGAAAAACAGCGCACACCAATGTTGGTAAAAACGAAAGTGAAAGCCTACCTCCTCATCTCAGGGTTAACTTATTAACCCTACCTCCGATCTGTCTTCATGCTAAAAAATGTCTCTTGCCACTAACCTGCCTCTGTCCCTCATTTTCTCTGCCTCCACTCTAGCACATGATCCTTCATGGCCACATCAAAAAACAGAGCTGGCTGTACACATAAAAAGGTCTAAGGTTGATTGTCCTTAATCCTTGTATGTCTACCCATGCATTTTTTCCTTTACTTCCCTCTACAACCTGGTCCGAATGCCACACATCCCATTATAAGAATCTCACTGTTTCCTGTCAAATCTGATATCTTATCTATTGTACATTTATTTATGATCAAAGGAGCATTGTTCTTCCCTGTATATAACAATAAATGAATGTCTCTCTCTTCCTCTTTCTCTCTCTCACACACACTTATAGATATGTTGTACCCTGGGTGCCAGAAAGATCTGAGATTTATCAAATGAGTGAAAGCAGCAGACCAGAGACTAAATGTATTGCTGTAGAAGAAGTGCTAATGTTCATGACATATATAGAACATTTCTTCGGGAGAAACATTGGTTTTAGATGTGAAGACCCCTGTCACCCATAGCAACATCCTTGGGATTTTGTTTTCCAGGCTGAGTGTGGCCTCAAATCTCATTTTGACTTGCTCACCTGCTGAGCTCAGTGGCCAGCCAATAATTATGCTCAGCAAGGCAAAGTCTGTAAGGGCAAGGAATTATATTCATCAGTGATTCATTCGATGGTCATGTTTTTTGCAGAAGTCTACCTAAGTGTCTACCACTAACTTTTCACCGTTCACATAGCCAGAGAGCAAAATAGAATGCCATACCTCGCCCACAACCCTTTGCCATGCACCAGGTCTTGCAGCTGCACCATACTCAGTTTACACAATGATGCTAAAACCCTACATGGGAATTTTCATGATGAAATGGAGGGCAGGTGGGATAACATATCCAATCTGCATTCCTGAAAGTGGTCCAACAACATGGTTGTACAGTCCCTTGCCCTAATGAATATGCCAGAGCTGCGGGAATATGAAGATGAAGAAAAGTGTGCATACTGTAAAAGCAAGGGGTTTCAGCAAGCAGGAAAGTGATGGGTAGTCCAGTTAAACTGTAATCTTAATTTTGTAGTATTTTGAACACCTATGCTGCTCTCTGTAAAAATAATGAACTCTATATGTCACAGATGGCACAGAAACCACTCAGTTCAAGAGTCTTCATTTTTTGTTAGGCGTAGGACCGCCCCTCTCTCTCGCTTGTCTTATTTTCATCCAGCTCCCTAACCCAAGTGTCTGTAACAGCTCGTGCTACTGAATGTTGACCCCTACTGCCTAAGTCCAGGCTTCTGCTAAAGATGGTCCACTCAATGCAATCGGTCTAAACTCCCTGAGGGACTTCCCACCTTTCTCTACTCTAGCCAGGGGTTAGTGCTCTAATAAGATGGGGGATTGTACCTCACACTTACTCTCAAGTTGGGTCAGTCATGTCCATGCTATCCTCCTTCCATGCTGTTCTCCTTCCTTCTACTCTCACTATATTCCCCCCTTCTTACTCCTCCTGACAATTCTCTGTCTCTCTGATGTTTCACTCCTTGTATTCCTCACCAACACCATTTGATGTTATTTCTCCTACCAATCCACTTCACTCCTCCTCCTCTCCACTAATACTCTACTCCTCTCACTACTAATAACAACCTTCCCACAACTACTCTACTGCTCTCCTCCTCTCACTACTGGTCCCTTCTTATGCACTACATCTCCCATCTACCTACTACTGCTCACCTCATCCCCACTACTACTCTCCTCTTCCCACTACTACTTCCCTCCTCAACTCCTCCTCCCACTAATACTCCCCTCCTCCACACTACTACTCCATCTCTGTACTCCTCCTCCATCACACTTCTTTCATCAAGCACCATTCACTTCCTTACACTAACCTTTCTACACAATTGTCTTACAAACATGCACACTCATTCTGTAGAACCAGTATTGCTCCGAAGCCTATACCTCAGCTGCTCCACAAATCTTATCCACAAGCTGCCGCTCCCTTCTTCCCCCTGCTGCTCTCTTGGTCATCTTCCCCCTCTGGCCTCACCCAGTAAACCAGATTCCTGTCCCCTGTTTAAATACCACACACCCTCTGGGGATTGGCCATCATTCCATGGCCAATCTATGCCTGTCTTCTCCATCGGGACATGCATGTGTAAAGAGAAGTTTCAAAGAGTGTAAGCTGTGGCCCTTTTCTCTGCATGGCTTCACCACAGAGCAACAACAATGGCCATCTGGGCAAGGTTCCAGTTTGTGTACAGGTCCACAGATGATGGTTTGTATTGGTAAGCCTCTATAGAGAAGGGTGGGTTAGCCAACCTTCCTCGACCCTGATGGTCACAGGCACAGTTGTGCCAATGCATGATCTCACTGTTTTAAGTTCCTTCCTGGAATGTAAATGAAGATGCCATTGGTCACCAGTTTTACACAATGATGCTAAAACCCTACATGGGAATTTTCATGATGAAATGGAGGGCAGGTGGGATAACATATCCAATCTGCATTCCTGAAAGTGGTCCAACAACATGGTTGTACAGTCCCTTGCCCTAATGAATATGCCAGAGCTGCGGGAATATGAAGATGAAGAAAAGTGTGCATACTGTAAAAGCAAGGGGTTTCAGCAAGCAGGAAAGTGATGGGTAGTCCAGTTAAACTGTAATCTTAATTTTGTAGTATTTTGAACACCTATGCTGCTCTCTGTAAAAATAATGAACTCTATATGTCACAGATGGCACAGAAACCACTCAGTTCAAGAGTCTTCATTTTTTGTTAGGCGTAGGACCGCCCCTCTCTCTCGCTTGTCTTATTTTCATCCAGCTCCCTAACCCAAGTGTCTGTAACAGCTCGTGCTACTGAATGTTGACCCCTACTGCCTAAGTCCAGGCTTCTGCTAAAGATGGTCCACTCAATGCAATCGGTCTAAACTCCCTGAGGGACTTCCCACCTTTCTCTACTCTAGCCAGGGGTTAGTGCTCTAATAAGATGGGGGATTGTACCTCACACTTACTCTCAAGTTGGGTCAGTCATGTCCATGCTATCCTCCTTCCATGCTGTTCTCCTTCCTTCTACTCTCACTATATTCCCCCCTTCTTACTCCTCCTGACAATTCTCTGTCTCTCTGATGTTTCACTCCTTGTATTCCTCACCAACACCATTTGATGTTATTTCTCCTACCAATCCACTTCACTCCTCCTCCTCTCCACTAATACTCTACTCCTCTCACTACTAATAACAACCTTCCCACAACTACTCTACTGCTCTCCTCCTCTCACTACTGGTCCCTTCTTATGCACTACATCTCCCATCTACCTACTACTGCTCACCTCATCCCCACTACTACTCTCCTCTTCCCACTACTACTTCCCTCCTCAACTCCTCCTCCCACTAATACTCCCCTCCTCCACACTACTACTCCATCTCTGTACTCCTCCTCCATCACACTTCTTTCATCAAGCACCATTCACTTCCTTACACTAACCTTTCTACACAATTGTCTTACAAACATGCACACTCATTCTGTAGAACCAGTATTGCTCCGAAGCCTATACCTCAGCTGCTCCACAAATCTTATCCACAAGCTGCCGCTCCCTTCTTCCCCCTGCTGCTCTCTTGGTCATCTTCCCCCTCTGGCCTCACCCAGTAAACCAGATTCCTGTCCCCTGTTTAAATACCACACACCCTCTGGGGATTGGCCATCATTCCATGGCCAATCTATGCCTGTCTTCTCCATCGGGACATGCATGTGTAAAGAGAAGTTTCAAAGAGTGTAAGCTGTGGCCCTTTTCTCTGCATGGCTTCACCACAGAGCAACAACAATGGCCATCTGGGCAAGGTTCCAGTTTGTGTACAGGTCCACAGATGATGGTTTGTATTGGTAAGCCTCTATAGAGAAGGGTGGGTTAGCCAACCTTCCTCGACCCTGATGGTCACAGGCACAGTTGTGCCAATGCATGATCTCACTGTTTTAAGTTCCTTCCTGGAATGTAAATGAAGATGCCATTGGTCATCAGTTTTACCAAGAGGCAGCAATAAGTACTGTTCGGAAACCAAGCCAACCACTTTAAAGCACTCCTGTGCATGATTACCCCACTCAACTCCCATTTAACAAACATTGGGGCCTTGTCTTGGCCATTCCTGGTCCCCAGGTGGGTGGTGGGAATCACCCTCAGTGGGATCCTCCTTACTCTGACTTCTGGGAAGGTATTGTGTAGTGGGTTTGCCTGCCAAGATCCAAAGGGGGTGGCTCCCCCTTGGGAAGAAGGGACACATTCCATGGATTTGTCACACCATCTGTTGCATGTCATACAACATTTACACCATAATCCAACTAAAGCCAAAGTTCTCTTTTCCCTAATTCAACTATTCCATTCACAATACCCCCTTCTATTATTTCATTTCATCCTGTATTGCTATCCCTTGCTACCTTTGACTCCAATCTTAGAGTAATCTTTGATTTCTCTCTCTCTTTTTATTCTTACATCTCAGAAGTTTCTTGTCTCTGTGAGTGCCATGTGTGCAGGCTCTCAAACGCTTGTCATTATCTTTCTTTTCATATGTCTAAACTTCAATTGTCTTCAGTCATCTTTTCTCTCTTGATAATAGTTATGCTCTTTTTCTAGGTTTTCCTGCTTATCAACTGGCCCATCTTCACTCTATCTATAATTTTGCTGTCTCTTTATCCGGACTCCCTGTGTCTCTTTGAGTTTTCATTGTCTATGTATTGTATTTAGGTTTATTGTATGGCTCCTCTATATCTTTCCCTGATAATGGGCCTCATTACGAGGTGGGCGGTAAGGGTTAACAGGCACCGGTAAGGAGACCGGTGCCGGTAAACCCTTACCGCCCTATTCCGAGCTCCCTTAGCGGGCCCACTATGGGTCCCTGGTTTTATCAGACGCCCTTAGCGGGAGCCACTGAGGGACCAGGGAGCTAATAACAGGCCCGCAATTAGCAGGCCCAGTATTAGCTCCATCCCCATTCCCATTGTGCCCTATGGGGGCTCGAATGGGTAATGGTTCTCAGAATGGGGATTTACCAGGTCCTCCAAGGTTGGAATGACCCAGTAAGTCCCTAGTTCGAGAACCCGGACCCGGACCCGGAATGAAGTAAGGGGGTAGCCATGGTGCTAACAGCACCATGCCTACCTCCTACCTCGTAATGAAGGCCAATTACTTTCTATTCACCTAGTTACACTTTTAAATCTCATTCTTGGGTTCTTTTTGTTGTCCCTTTCCCTGCATACCCAGTCATGCTTCCAGTCCCTTTCTCTCTGGCTCCTAAATTCTGGAACAGACCTGCTTTAGATATTAGGTCTCTCGCTCCCTTTTCTCTTTTTTCTTCTAATCTACTGAAATGTTGTGTACTGTCTCCTTCTTGTTCTTGATTAATTATATCATGTATTTATCTCTGCTTATAAATTGTACCATTCGTTTGTGTACATTATTTTGGTGAGGGTGCTACATAAGCTAAACAAATGCCTACAGAGATGCAAATACAAGGAAACAATGTCATATCATACAGCAGTCCATTTATGTTCCTTGGTGTTTTATTCAAATATTAGAAGGTAAGAGAAATTGTATGAAATTACAAGCTAACACCTAAAAATAACACATTTACCAGCACTGGGGTGACACTTTCAAAAGTGATCCAGCCAATTCTTAGCTCATATAGTGGAAAACTATTTCTGATTACCAAACCTGCTACACCAAGTCTAGCAGTCTAAATTAGGAAATGGACTAACTACATCAGGAAGGTACCCTCAAAATAGTGTATTGCTACAATATCTAAAAAGAAAATGATTCTTGTTTTTCCATTGACATTTTTTGTGCTAGAAATCCGGAATATGATGACAGATCAACTGCAGCTGTTAATCTTAGGAACAGTACATTAGTATAGATAAACATATCTTATTAGAAATTATCAGTCGCGATTCATAAATGGATTCAAATAACTGCATGAAAAGGCCAGTGCCCTGACCTTGTCATGAGTGGGTGGGAACTGCTATGAACCTTAGAGGGGAGGCCCAACAGGGAGAAATCCAGTGCCATTCCTATCCATCAGGGGGATGCTTTGGGTTAACGGGTCCCGTTTCCTGCCCAACCTCCTTTTGCAAATGTGCTATTCAGCAGTCCCCTTGTAACTCTTGCCATGCATTCCTCCTAGAAGACATGCTCACCCATGCTCTTTTTCTTTTCCCAGGAACACTCCATAGGTTGGAAGCAGTGTGGATAACACCAGTGATATCAGTTTTACAATGCCTTATTATCAGTTATGAACAGGCTGCCACATGCTGTCAAGCTACCAAAGCCCCTGTATTTCACATGCACTTGGCAGGAGCAGAGAGGGAGCACAGAGCAAGAGAAATCATAGTTAGGATCCTAGGTGGCAGCCAGAGAAACTGCACAGTAATGCCAAATGATAGCAACAAGCATCTGCAGTGTTTAATAGAGACACTAAGCCAACCGGAGACTGTGAAGGGGACACAAAAACACCCTACAACATGGAACTAACTTTTGCAACATCAGAAACATATTCCACATACATGAACATTAACAATTTTTCTTACAGACCACCATTGTTGTTCATGGGCTAATCCGCACAGAGAAAGTAAGATGGGCTTAGCTTGGGATATGTAACACTTGGGTGGTACAACACACTCTGGTTGGGAAAGACATTGCCAGATTGGCCAAGGAAATGGAGTCAATGCACAGAGAGGAAGGAAGATGAAAGGAGACCACAGGAAGCAGGAAATGTGGGTTATCCCAATAAGCTCAGCAGAGGAGGAGGTGGAAGGCCAAGAGACCAGCGGGAGGGAGAAAGGAGCAGCGGAGTTGTGGAACTGCAACAAATCTACCTTTGGCCTAGCCCTTCGTGGGCGACCATTTGTTAGTTATGATATGATATGATATTATATGGCATTTATAACGCGCCTATACAAATCTACCTCAGGAGGGGATGTGGATCACTATGCCCCCCTGCTCTATTATCTCAGGGCAAGTGTGCACTGTGTTACTATACTATGGACACAGACACATTAGCTATTATCATAACTATAAGAATGGACACATACACAAATAAAACATAGAATTCAGTTTCACTTATAATACAATGGAATACATGTATTCATGCACAGCAATGCATGATGCAAACACTACTATAATGCAAATCTCAAATGTGCACCTTTTATGCTCTGGGTGCAAATCTACAATGCAATTCAATAACTATAAGCCTTACAGGCTTCTAATGCAAGCAATCTAATAGCTGGATCTATAATGCTAATGCAGCCTAATGCAAGCATCAGTATTCAGCATTCCTCTCCAATCCACACCATTTCACACCACACTTCACTCTCTCTCTCTAAGACAATCCCTGTCTGATTTCCCCACCTATCAAACTCAAAGCTCTGTGTGAGTCTATGTTCTAATTCCCCATGCAATCAATTAGATAGTACTCCGCTTCTTGCCATGTGCAAGCTTCCCACTCTGCAACTAGCCAGTTATTCAGGGCCTCTCTTTGGCCTCTCTCTGCCAGATCGATCTCATCAATATGCTTCCCCAATGCTTCCTCTCTCAGAGTCATCCAAACGTCTCTCCTATGCCACTGCCAAACATATCTCTTCCATCTCAGAGTCAGCTCCCTCGATCTCAGAACTACACCTCCAACTACAACTCCCAAAGCCTCACCTCTCATTATACTGTTCAGTGACATAAATACATATCCATGGTTAAATGTCTCTCTAAGCTAAAATGCCTCTCTTCTATCTGTCTGTATTTCTAAATTTGAGCAGTGCCTAAAAGTCTGTGATGCATGTCTTGTATTTTTTAATCACTGCGTGTTCTGGTCATCATGACATTTGTCATCATATCTATACCATATCTGCTTCTGTCTGCGTTCACCATCCTACCATCGCCTCATATTTCTCCATTCAAATCCCTCTCTCCTTGCATGTCTCTGTCTGCAAAGCTCCTCTCTTCTCTGCTGCTGCCTGCCCCCACCTGTTCTGTCTGCGAAGCACAGCCCAGGGCTGATAATAAAGCCAGCAATGCCTTCTCCACTCGGACAAGAGTCACGTTATCTCTGTCTGCTAAGAAACTGTTTACGCATACCAATCTTTCACTGTAACTCATAACAACTTTTGCAGTCCGTGGCACTTATGTTCTGTCTCAATGGAATGGCTTCAGAATCATAGGCCTCATGCTTTTGATTCTCGTATGTAGTGCCTAACTCTTTCACTCGCAAACCCAGGCACTATCTATAATGCAGACTCAATGCATACTCTAAGTGCACACTCATGCTTGTCTCTCTAAAATGCATACATAATACATAACATATATCTCTACATGTGTCTACATGTCTCTACAAATATCACATGTGTCTCTACATGACAAATGCAAGGCACTTCAAATATAACAGGCCTCATTCTATAGCAATTGCAAATGGCTACATATATGTGGATAATCTAATGTCACTACTAATCAGAATTAATGATGGATAACTACTCATGATGCAATGATGGATAACTGGATCCCTAAAAGGGTAATGTTTCTCTAATGATAACAAACCAGACTTCTCCATTCTATCTGGTTTCACACAGTGTGGAGGTGATTTCTGGAGAAGGTGAGGTAGTGACCTGTGAGTGAAAGTGGTACTGCTGCCTGAGTGTGCATGTTAGTGTGGGAAATGTGGTTATGAGGGTTAGTGTAAGGAATAGCTGTTTAGTGACACATAATTATTCAAATGTGGGCTTTAAGTTGTGGTATTGTGCAAAGTAGAGAGTACCAGTACTGAGGATGGAGTAGTTGTGCAAAACGGGGAAGTAGTAGTGTGGAGGAAGTGGTTGCAGTGTGGATGGTGGATTAGTGATGTGGAGCAGGGAGTACTAGTGTGGAGGATGGAGTAGTAGTATGCATGACAGAATATCAGGAAAGGAGAGTAGGTAGTAACATCAAAGGGTGGAGGTGAGTGATTGAGGCCAGAAAGGTATTAGATGGATGGATATAAGAGAAGTGGGTCTAGTTGAGGAAGAAGAGTAAGGCTGAGAAGACAGAGAAGGAGAGGAGAGAGTGGACCTGATAGAGGAGAGCCTGAATCCAAAAGAGTATCTTTAAGGCACAATTCCCTTGCCCCATATTACACTAATCACTGGATAATGGAGCCACTGTTTGAAAGTCACCAAGGCAATATAGATAGAGAAGACAAACCCTTTTTAGGCCTTCAACATTAGGATCTCCCGACTGGGGAGGAGGTTCACAGCCAGACAAGAGAGCAAGAGGGACAAACCTGGGGACCAGGAAGATTCTAATAAAAAACCTCAACCGCCTCTGTGAGTTGGAGTGACTCTTGTGTCATCTGTGACAACAGCCAAAACCAAATTTTCTAAAATACTTGTATTCTTACACTCTGGCTTTCCCTGTTTTTCTTATAGATGAAAAAGACATGCTGTAGGCTCTTGCCTTTGAAACTGGGTTTCACAACACATGGGTGCAGTTACACCCTTGGGGTTTTCTCAAACCGGTCCTAAATGGGTAGGCTCATTTCCTGTGGGGACAGGGCCGGGAACAGGCACTTAAATGGAAACTGCAGGACCAAAGGGAAATACCTGAAGGGGGTTAATTAACATGGTCATCCTTTGTTGTAGGACAGACATGGGTTAAAGGGGATGTAAGGAAAAGGAGACACCAGAAACCTATAGGTTATTACTATATATAACTTCGTTCTTAACCCACGTCCTGCCCCAAATGTTCTGCAAACGAAGGAACCTGGGTATGACACACCAGATCAGGGAAAATCGGTAACAAATCATGAATTGGCCTTTAAAGACCAATTTCCTATTAGAGTTTGACTAAAAATGTGGGAGAAGAACGATCCAGAGAGATCTCTGTTTGGACCTGGAGACCCACAGAGTGCTTCAAGCCTAACAGTACTGTATTTGGCATTGTTGACTGAAGAACACACCATTTTCTAATTTCACCTACATCAAGATGATAAAGCCACCATCAAACTAATGTCATGCTGCTGACACAAACCAAGATCCCCATCACCTTTGCTTTGAGCTACACTTCATAATTTTGAGGCACCAAGGGAATTAGTCAAGCCATAAAGCAGATGCCACTTGCTGCTGATCCTTTAACTTCAAGACTTTCTGCATTGAAGCATCAAGACTGAATTGCCTGCTATTTCATCTTTGAGCCCTCTGTCGATTTGATCAAGTCACAAATACTGAAACCACTGCTGTCTGCAACTGGGCACTGCCTAGCCTGTAGAGCTACACACGCACACATGCTGAAACCCAGTCCCCAGTCGAGCCACTTGTCACTATCAACCACAACTTGCTATATTGAAAAAAGGCTGAGAACACCAGATTGATGCTGTCAAGCCACTAGGAAAGTCTAAGGTAGACTTTTGAATGGACTAGAAACCTCTATAGAGCGTTTCCAATTTCTGCACACTTGCTTACCTTAAAAGACATTTTGAAAGTAATTTAGAATTTCTGCATTTCTGCTTGTTTTTCTTCCCTCCTGTCATTCATACCAATTCGCCATGATCACTGTATTTGCTTTGCAGGGGCAGCACTGTTAGGGACCACTTATCTGTGCTTAAGTTAAGTATCTACATTTCATGGGACCCTTTGTGGGAATTTATTTTGGTACCACCTGTCTATTGTTGTTTGGGTGCTTCCATACTTGTTCACACATGCTTAAAAATGATACCCTGCCATGCGCCCATCCTACATTTAGAGGCAAAGGAGGTATACCAATCTATTTGGGTGCAATTTTCACCTTTACAACCATATTACGGTGGTGCTAGTAATAGTGCAGGATGAAGCATATGGTTTAGAAACCACTGCTCTACCATCTACAATTTTGAGGCAATAGTCATTTTGTCACACATTGGTTTTAAGTATGATTTTTCACTTTTGTCCACGGCTGTTCTACCTTCTCTGCAGTCTAAATCCATACAAGGTTCTGTATGTCTGATTTAAGAGGATAGTTCAGTGGTCTAATCATTGAGTGAAAGGAGAAAGGTCAGTAGGGCTGGGGATGGAAAAGGAGCAAAGGGGATGCTGGGAGAGGTTTGGGCCATGTTGAGTAAGGCTGTAGATTCAAGAGGACCAGAGGGAATGTTGGGTGTATGTTGGGGCCAGGTTGAGTGGAGAGAGAAGGCCCCGAAATGTGGAGATACAATGGGAGCAGCAAGGGTGGTTGTATATGGTTGGGGGCTGGGCTGAATCAAAGGATGAAAGCCAAAGGAGCTGGGTAAGCAAGAGGAGGTGGGGGGGATGCTGAGAGATGGTTGAGGTCAGATTGAATGGAGGGAAAATGTCAAATAGATTGGAGAAACAAGAGGAGGCAATGAGCACCAGGGAGAGAGCGGGCACCAGAATGAGTGGCGAGTGAAAGGCCAGAGTGTTTGGAGATTTAGGGAGAGCAAGGGAACCAGGGAGAGGGCTGTGGACAGTTTGCTTAGAGGGAAAAGGGCTGGAAGAGCTCCAGATGCAATAGAAGCAGACAGGATGCAGGGAGAGGGATGGAGCTGGATTCAGAAGAGGCAAAGGTTTGGGGCTATGTCCCCTTCACATTAACCTTACCCACCGTACCTGCTAGGCATGGCATACATTCATTCACAACAGTCCCTGGGCCAAGGTAAAGGCTAGCTGGCATTCCCCAGATACAGTAAACCTGCCCACATTGCCAATTGGGCATCACCAGACCTTTCTCTGTGCCTGGCACAATAAACCTACCCAAAATACCAACCTGGCTCAGACCAGGGTCTTATACTATGTCTAAGTGACAGTGGGAGTGAAGCTGAGTGTTACCAGTGTTCCTTGGACTGTGGATTGTGCATGCTATCTACCTCTTTGTGCCCGGAAGGTCCATTTTCCTGCTAAATACTCAGCCCCGGTCGCGGAGCGACGCGGAGTGAAGCTGAGTGTTACCAGTGTTTCCAGTGTAGCCAGTGTGGCTGTGGGAGCACACGACTCCTGCTGACCAAGAACTACGTCCTTAATGGATAGGCTGGAGCCTGGACCCTCAGGGCTCCATATGACTGAAGCCTTTGTGCACTCCCAGTCCAGCGGTGAAGACGGAGGAGCGTACCCGCTCACTCAACGGCAGCAACGTTTTCTGGCCGCCGGAGGGATCGAGCCCGTCGAACTTCTGACAACATCTCTGGTAAGTGGTTGCAGGCCTCATAAAAGAACTTGTACTTCAATTTCATCCTCTAGCTCTGATAACTTTTTTGACTGCCAGGCCATGAATTCACCTACATTTAATGTCACTTTGACACCAGCAACAGGACCTGTATCCTGCCTTCCTTATGATACGATTTGAAAATAAGTGAATTCAATGAACAGAAGTCATGCTGAGGTGCTTCCGGAGGCTCAACCGGCGGCATCCTCGGAAAATGACTTACCTGTCATTGAGTATGACACAAACTCAAACTCGAATAGCCCAAATAGCCATCAAACGACCGACTCCCATCAATATGGAGTTGCAGAGCTGCTGTTGACTGAATCTTTACTAGCCTCAGTGGGCTGCATGTTGGAGCAGGACAATGTCCACATGAAATCAAAAGAGAGTAATCAACCTGACATCGTGGGCACTCCGGTTCGGCTATCCAGCAGCTATGATTCATACCTGTGTAATAACAGCCTCTTGGCTCAAGTCGAGAAAAACGCTCTGGCAGAAGTCAAGGGAAATACGTTAGCTGACGTTGTGATCGACAGCGGAAACAACGACGGGAATAACGTAGATGAAACTCTAATATAGGAATCGCAAGCCGCCACTGCAAAGGATCTGAGAAGTCCTAACCGGCGGAGCTCGCTTGCCATAGCGGACCAAGTACTTAAAGACTTAACTAAAATAAATACGATACTAGCAAGCCAGCAAACCTCTTATAACGAGGAGGATGTACTGTCCATGGAATTGCCACCGGCACAGGTGCCGGTTGCAGATGTAAACATGTCTTTACCGTCGAATACCCCAAAGCAGTTACCAGAAACATGGGAGTTTGCTGAAAAACGAAAACCATGGCTAAATCCTATAGTGAAAAGGAAAAAAACCAACTCTATAAATGACGACTCTATTGATCTAATGTTTGTATCTCAAAAAAGACATACTAAAGAAGGATATGTAATCGGTCGTGATGAAAATAGGGATGAGTCAGCACTACTGAAAGTTGGTTTAAACAGAGATAAGATACGTACCAAAGAAAACAACCCCTGGAAACCTAAGTTAACAACATATAGTATTAGATCAAAGATCGCCAAGAAAAGAAAAACTCAAACTCAAAGTATGGCAGAATGCTTATCAAAGGAAATCACCAGTGAACTAAACACACTAATAATGGCTGCTCATACGATTTCGATGTCACCATACATGAAATTATATGAACAGCTGAACGACAATATAAAGGATCAAACACCACTTTTGGCGATGTTGAATACCAAAATGAGAACTGTAGAGCAAGAGCTGACGAGAACTCAACAAATTCTGTGAAATGAAAACCTAAAATCTGAGACAAATGTGAAGATCATTCTAGAGCACACTATGAACAGCGCGACTGATAAACGTCTGTTTGCAGAAGTAGCTCGTGAAGCGAATGCTCTGCTAAAATACCAAAAGTCGAACTTCAACTCCATGGAACAGCCAGTAAAATTGAATGGCGAGTGCCCTGACAGACATGATGAGATAATACCTGTAACTAACACACCACAGCATACTGAACAAATTGTGGAACCTCTGACCGACAAAGAACTAAACTCAAACACTCAAAAAACACGTCATGGGAGCGGATGCATGATTGATCTTCCGTCCAAATGCAAACAAAAACTGAAAAGAACAAAGGAAGCTCAGGAATGTAGTATTACTAGCGGTAACAGCGAATTACATCCAGTTCACATTCCCGCAGCAATGCTGGAAAATGCGCTGAATGCCACGTTGGATCAACCAGTGTGTGTTAGCCCCAATGTGAAAATGGACCAGATTTGGCCTAATAAAGGCCCATCATCTGCAAAATTACCGAACCCTAAAGATTCCTTGACGGACCATGATCATCGAAAACCAGTTACTGGTAGTGACCTAAACGACACCGAAGAAGCCTTCAAAAAGCAGTCCACATCTACTTCAAAGGACGTGTTTTCAATTTTTGAACCTAAAAAATCGGGGATTCAAAAAAAAAAATAATAACCAAGAGGGGCTGATAGCCTTGAAAAAAACCAAGAACAGGAGAAAGAGTAAAAACCAAAAAAGATCTAGTGTGCGCTCTTTTCTAAGAAATATAAAAGGCTTCAGCATTACAACAACTACTAAGCAACTCTCTTGAGTCATCACTAATGACCACCCCAGCACACAAACGCCAAACCAACCAGCTGGGCAACAGACCAGTCATGAAGTTGAAAAAGGCACAATTATCGGAAAGAAAAACTCTCTAGAAGATCTATTAGATCTCTCGACATACGAGCAGAGCGAAAGCGACAAAAGCGGCTGGATCGAGACTACAGATCCAACAACGAACGAAGAGAGGCTATCGGCAGAAGCTGTAATCAGTATTGACCTCAGATCCCCCTTGCATGAAGCGAAATTACCAGAGGTCAAGAAAACTCACAAGAAGCAGCCTATCCTTCAAGATACTCCATCTGGTAAAATCAGCGAGTTGGTAACTAAAGAATCCGAGCATCAGCAACGATGCATCACCATGGAGAAATCAAGGCAAGACAGTCCCTTCCCAAAACCGGCAGTCAAAACTTCAACGACCTGTATAACGCTAGAGGAGAAAAGAGCGTTAACAATAGCTAGTAGAAATCGCGAACACTCCAATGCTAAATTTACATCTCGAAACCTGGATCTGTGGAAGTACGAACAAGAATGTGAGGCTCTGGAAGCCAAAATGGCCCTGATGGATGTTGGACTAATCCCAGCTAAGATCCTTGAGGAAACAAATTCCAGAAATGAAGATGATAATTTAACTGAGTTAACTCCTTTGCAACAAACCCACGGACAGATGAAGCAATTAAAGATACCACCTGACTTACATCAAGTAATGTCTGAAAATTTCAAATCTAATGTAAAAATGACCACAACCGACAGTAAAAAGCCTGGTCTCCAGATCCGGAATTCCACGAAACCAGGGAAATATCTCCTGCGTGTGGAGTGAATAGTGAGAGAAAAAGAGGGCCTCTTATTAAATAGGAAAAACATGATGAGACTAATACATCACATCTCGCAACTTAGAACAGTGGTTTCCGGAGACATTCAAGTAGTCGAATTTGAGGATGAAAAAAACAATGACTGTGTGATACTTCACATAGCCTCGAAACTCATTCGAGACTCTCTCTTACAGACTGGCTCAACTTTTAACTCCCTAGGGTTCGACATAAATGAGATCCGATACACAAAGGAGAAACAACCATCAAAGGAAACAAGATCATTCTACGATTCAAAATCAACGTATAACAAAAGAGCTGCAAAAGAGATAGAAGCAAATACCCCGAAGAACAAACGCGCCTCGCCTGAGAGAGATATCTCTGGGAATAAAGAAACGAAGATAGCTTCAATTGGAACTAGGACAGGAAAATCTGACACCAAAGGCCAGAGGAACGCCTCCTTGAGTAATGAAGATCATGACTGGACATGGGTTGCGAAAACCATCAACAACACTAACAATAGCTAATGCCAAAAGGCCGATGAGTCCCGCAAGATATGCATAGCCTCATGGAATACAAGAGGCTATATGCATCTGCTTGGAGAGATCCCAAATGAACTAAAAGATATTTACTTATTATGCCTACAAGATACATGGTTAACAGATACTCCAATTGTAGATGGGTTTGAGATTGCATTCAACCAGGCACTAAAAGGGAAAAAGGGACGTCCCATGTCAGGAATGTTGACCCTTGCAAAAATTAAAAGTGGCATACGCATCTTATCTTCAATTAATGTTTCATCGTACATACAAGTTTCCAAAATCAAACTATCGATGAGTGCAAGGAAAAACGAGAACCTATTAATGTTGATAAATATCTATTGGCAACATGCTACAACTAAAGCAGAGATGTTTATTGAAACCATCTCAGAAATTATCTGCAACAAAAAAATGTAAACATCTTAATATGTGGCGACCTTAATATAAACTGTCTACCAAGTGGACAGGACGAGAAGGAAAAAGAGGGAGAACAAGTGGTCAAGTTATGGTTGAATGAAATGAAATCTTGGAATCTACAGTTGATGAATGGGGAAGTCCTGGGAGACATCCCCCCTCAACCAACATGGCGGAGAAATGCGTTAAGATCAACCATAGATTATATGTTTGCAAATGAAAGACTGAAAAGTGAAGCTACACAGCTAAAAATTATCGAAATGAAACATAGTGACCACATTCTAGTAAAATTGTACTGGAACTCAGAACATATGGAAAGCCGAGCTGAAATTGTCAAAAATTATTTAGCGATAGAGCCCGGTCGCAATCGATTACGTCTAAATGCGACCAAAGTAAACTCACTGCTAAAATCCTTGGAAGAAACATCAGAGGCAGATAAAATTGAATATATAACCCTTCTAGAGATATATCGGGAGAAGAAATCCTGTAAAGCCAGATTGGACTTCAGAAACCAACATGTATGGGATGAAGAACTTAATGAAAAGAAAAAAAAAACTGAACAAGGAACTAAGAATGCTCAAAAAGAAACCGGATTTGAGCAACAAAAGCACAGTAAAACATCTTAAACAAACCTCTAAGAACTGGCTCCTCAGCCACAAACATATAATGCTGCAACGGGATGCAGAAACCATGATGAAAACATTAGCTAAAAGAAACACAAGTGAGTTTTGGTCCTACCTGAATAACATCTCAACTCCCCAAGGTGCCATAATAAAAAACATAATACCAGAAGACCTATGGGTGAAACATTATGCGGGAACATTCTATAATAACGATATCAAAACAGAAGAGCCCACTACATTAGAGAGTGAGTGGTCAATCGTTATAAAAAAAGAAGATATCTCTCAAAATATCATGAGACTAAGTACATCAAGAGCCCCAGGACCTGATGGGTTAACTAATCACCTGTTAAAACAACAGCCTGAATTATGGACAGAATTCTGTTATCTGCTGTTCTCAACTATCCTAGAGAACCGAAAAATTCCTACATCTTGGAAGAGCGCTATTGTTATACCGATTTTCAGAAAAGGGAAGCGTGCCGACCCAAGTAATTATCGGCCTATAGCGCTCCTCGACGTGGTGGGAAAAATCTTTTCTTCCCAGCTTCAAAGCCAATTAACAAACTGGATTAACGACTCCAAACGATATGATCCTCGGCAATCAGGATTTGTAAAAGGGGTCGGATGTGGCCTGAACTTAATGATCGTGAATTTCTTAAAAATGGAAGCCATCCGCCAAAATAGGAAAATCTATGTAGCGCTAGTGGATCTATCCAGTGCTTTTGACACAATTGATCGAGAGCTACTCTGGAGTAAGATGAAGAAAAGGAAATGTCCTGAAAATCTACTTCAACCAATAAAAGAACTGCATACAGATACAGAAATTAAGGTCAGACTGGACTCCAATGGAACTTTAAGTAAGGCAATACGAACAAACCAAGGCGTGAAACAAGGCTGTCCCTTAGCAGCCACGCTGTTCGCCCTGTTCCTGTCTGATATTGGAGAAAGTCTAGAATCCATAATCTCCTTTCCACCCAAAATTAATGGATCACGGGTAAACTGGATGCTCTATGCTGATGACATTGCTCTACTAGATCTAACTCCAATCGGCCTGACAAGAAAACTAAGAGCTCTAGAAAGCTAAGTGGAGAAAAATAAACTAAAAATTAACTCCACAAAATCGGAAATAATAATCTTTCAAGACCTTACAAGAAATAACAAGCAAAATAAAAATCGTGCACCTAAATGGAGCTTACACAAAGACAACTTGAGATGTGTGAAAAAAGCAAAATATTTAGGAATGTGGATCAACAGTTACATAAATGATGCACCATGGGCAGAGAACGCAAAACAGAAATGCAGACATTTAGCATGTCAAGGAGTGATCATAAACAAAAAGTTTGGGAAATTCTCTCTCCTACCTGTTCTAGCCCACTATAACCAAAAAGTTATACCAACACTGATATATAGTGCGGAAAGTGCACTGGGAGTATCTGGAACCCAATGGCCAGAACTAGAAAACCAATACTGGAGGCGAGTTCTACACTTACAAAAGGGAATCTCGAGTGCCTGCATTCGATATGAACTTAATCTAATATCTATGCAAGCCCGAGTCCTATGGAACATGCTATCCATATACAGGAAGATAACTATAACTGACTGCACCCCCCAGTATAAAATACTACAGGACGCCTTGAAGGGAAACTCGGAAACAGTCCTATCGAAATGGACAATTGGATGCAAAAACAAACTAGCGGAGCTAGGCACTGATCAAAAAACCCTGGAAACCAATCCGAACTCTGTCAAGCAAAAGTTATGGGAGTTGGATTGGTGTTTGACAGTTGATGATCGAAATCGGCATAAATCAATGAAAGATGCCGCAATAGAGGCCAAAGATCGGAACGTAATGTTACAATACCTGACGAAATCACCGAGTACCAGACATCGAGTGACGTATATGAAATTCCGAATGAATCTATTTAACACAAGAGTAAGTTATGCCATAAGAACTCGGAATGCGTCAGCACCACTAAGTTGTCGATTCTGTACTAAACAGCAGGAGACGCTCAAACATCTTGTATTGTATTGCGAAAACCTGAAAAACATGAGATCTGTGCATTTAGGAAACTTAGTAAAACAATACTCTACCTTGTGCAGAGATGAGTTGTGGTGTAAATTTTTCAACCCGCGAGAAAAGGATATCTTTGGGTTGACTAATTTCCTACAAAACCTGGAGATTGTGCTGAAAATTTAAATCAACTTGGTTAACACAGCAGAGTAAGAAGCCCTATATGTGTTATGGAAGCAGAGTCCAAATAGGTGGGAATAAGGAAAACCGGATGACCCACTCATGGAAAGAAGCAGAATCCGCAAATCAAAATATGGACAGGAAATGAGGAACTGGAAGGCTAGTAACAAAGGACATTAAAATTGTTGCACAAACCAACGTGATTGAGATGTATTCTGTTTCTACTCTGCTTTTCGGACACAGTGTAAAATGGAAACTCTTCTCATTTTTCAAAAAGTTTGTATTAACTAAATGAAATAAAGGGAAAAAAAATACTATGTCTAAGGTACATTGACTCTACCTGCAGTGGCTTTCTGTATTAGACTATGATTCAATGCTGTCATCCCTGCAGCCAGGACATGGCCTGTGGATAGGATCTTAATATAGTGCTTTGCATGGACATATCCTACATAGAGTGCCCATTGAGATTGGCATCACTGTTGACAGAACATGAATTTTGACCATGCGCTGGGAACAAGGACCCTAACTGCCCAATTCTCCTGATTTTAATCCATCTAGCATGTTTGCCCTATCCTCCTGCAATAATTCCCGGTGTAAAATGTGCATAGTTTAACCCCCCCCCATTACTTTGATAATCCTGGTATGGAAGATCAGAAAAAGAGTCCAAATGTGAGTGTTATCTTTTTGTTTCTTGGAAAAGACACATACAGTTTCATCATTGGATTTCAAAGTTGATTGATAAAAGCATTTTTGGAGACCTCCCTCAAACATTTGCCTCTCTGAATGAAATTCTGTGCCGTTTTCCAGGGATATTTGGAGCCAGGTATGTAATTGTTTTACAAGGGTCAATCGTATAAGACTTAATCAAAGTGAAATTTCCCCTTTTACACAGCTGATTCCCTTATTCTGCCAGTCATGATTTATGCACTTTACACAGTAGGTATGAAATACAAAACAATTGAAACAATTTTGTTTAATTATCCACTCATTAGTAAATGGTTCATGCACTTTTGCTGTTATACATTAATTAATGGATGGTTACACATTGTATGAAGTGCCACATGGTTTTCATAACAGAAGGATGACTTATGTTTGTTTAAACAAAGACTTTTAGGAATAATTTTTTTGTGTTTTATAAGGATTTTTTTTTTCTATTATTAGATGAATTTGGTAAAATAACCATGTACACCAATTAAAAAAATAAACAGTAATACACAGTAATTAATATAGCTAATAAAAAGCACATACAAACATATCACACTTCAATGTCATAAATCACAATGAAATCGAGGAGTGAGAAAGAAAAAATACAATTGCAAACCTTTGGGAAGGTTATAAACAGTATGAAGAGGTTAAACCTTATTGAACTATCTCCTTTCTAATATTACCCAGATGTGAAAAAAACAACATTCAAGAGAGGCTCTTCCCCAGAAGAAATGAACTCCCAAAATGGATATGTTTGTATACTTGCAGGGTAGCTCACCAAATTTCCATAACCTTTTATACATATGCATTCAAGAACATTGCAAAAGGTCATAGGGTGATGGGTTGTTTCCACTTCTATACCACAAATTCGACATATGTTTAAAGAATATTCTATATTTTATCCCCCAATTTAACTGTTCAAAACGTAAACACATAATAAAACACTGTATTTGTGAGTTTGACATTTTAATTACATATCTCAAATGATGATTAATAGGCTTAGCTTGCTGGAAGTATTCCTTATCAGAAGATTTAAGGGATGGATGACCAATGTTGTTTCTTCTGTCATACTCAGAAGCAATGCATTTCAGTTCCTTAAAGGCCAATCCTAAATGTATTTGATAGCTGATTTCAAAACCAATTTCAACGTAAAATGTCTTTACATCATTAATCCAGTCATGGAATATACAATGTTTGGTATCATCACTAAAAATCTTCTTAATATTAAACAATAGTGATTTTACCAAAATATTTAAAAATAACAAATCAAAAGCAATCTTCAATCAAGTATATAAAGAAATCAGTCCCAATTCAAGACAGGTAGCCTCAACCTGGGTCGATCTAGGGAGTCCCATCTCTGATCACCACAACTTACCCTCCAAAATCTTTAGCCAGCAGGCCTTTTTATTTTGAAGGACCTCAAAACTAGGCAAAACACTAGAGTTAGACATTTTTCAGGAGGTCTTCTAATGAATATCTGCCACCCTTGGAAACAAATGATCTCATTGCTCCAAAGTGTTATGAATCTTCATGCTTATGTCGTTTGATATCCACTCGACATTTAAGGTATTGTATATAGGAATCCCTAAATAAGGATACTGTCTGATGATTTCCAACAGAGTATTAGCAAGTTTCCACACAAATTCAGGGTCTTTGTTTTAACTTGATTTAATTATCATTATTTTTGTTTTATTGAGATTTATTTTTAGGTTGTTTTCAGTCTATATCTATTTTACTCTATCTATATGTCTCCAAGCACAGTGGTCACTGTGCGCTGAACATGGACTACTGTCAGGTTGCATGGATAGTGACCCTAGTCACCATGCCCACTGATAATGGTTGCATGCCATACCCTGAGCACAATGATTCTAAGTACAGGGCCTGATGAGGCAATGCCCACCGATCAGTGTACCTTGGAAATAGCATTCGATGATGACATTGGCTCACTTAACCCAACTAAAGAGCACACTGAGCATTGTGGTGGCCCTTACCTTTGGTACATTAACACTAACTGCAGCGCCTTGATTACATGGTTAGAATAGTGAATCAACCTCCTATGCCTTGAGTGCATGGTCTCTGTTGAGCCTGGGCATGGACTATGGCCAGGCCAAGTGATCACAGTGCACAGGGTATGGCAGCACATGGGCTCTTTCTTCTGGCTTGACATCTCCCAAGTGGTTTGTAGCTAATGGAAATTGAGTCCGAATATGTTATTTTGAAATTTGACTTCCCACTACCTCTAACAACTGTGCCCCTCTGGCCAAAACTTTAAAAAAAAAACATTTTCTAACTAAATTACAGTGGTCTTTGTATGTTTTGTCTGAACAGTTGGTGTTTTGAATGTTTAAAACAAATGTGTTCATAGGATCATCCATAGTTACAATACTCCCGAACATGTCTGTACTATTGTCCAATGTAGTTGGGTTTGGGTTATATAAAGAAAACATATCCGACCCTGTCCAGTCCACAGATATATCCCTGTTCTGTGAACCCCACAACCAAATTTGATAGTTTGTCTTTCTTTAAAAGGGCTTATCCCATCTGTCCTGGCCTTGACCTTGTTCACAAGAAGGTCTGTATATGCCCGAAGTGACTGCTATCTACCTAGTTCAAAGATTTTCTCAGAGCTCCATTGGAATTTTAATGCGGTTTTGTGGACTGTATGTCGACCTAATGGATGAAATAGTTATCAGTTGTTCACCCCAGTTTATTTTTATTTATTTTTTAAACTGCTGGAAGGCTTTTATCTAAAACAAGCAAAGAACACACATAATCACAGATGTCACTTCATCATACACGTTTTGTGTGAATCCGTCTAGAGCACAAAAATGTCCCACATGAGTTTGAAATTGAAAAATAACTTTTGTGATTGCCCCCGTATATTAGGGCACCCAAAGGCAGAACTTCAAAATACTTAAATAATTAATCAAATGTTGATGTATGTTTGTATTGGAATCTTTCATTAGGTATCACGTAATGTTAGCAAAATTATCAGCATTTAAAATTGTAAAAAGTATTCTTCCTATGGATATTCTATCTTAACTATATAAATAAATGGTAGTGGGTATACTGTGTGACCAAAAACTGCTTGAAATTATTTACAGGCCGATTCATGGAATTAATGTGCGCCGAAAATTGCAGTGCAAGCGTGCAAAAGCCGCACACATGAATTTATGGAAGTCTGTGCGCGTGTAAATCCTGGGATGTACGCTAAAATTGTGCGTGGCGCACGCGGGTGCACACGACATCAAACGGCGTGCGCTACGCACACAGCGAAAGCGCACATAGCGCGGTGCACACAACAAAAGTGGCAGAACACGGGGCGTAACACGCGGAAAGGGGAACAACGCGTGAAAATGTGGGCGTTACAGGGGAAGTACAGGAGGTAAATGCGCAGAACGCCCACACGCGCGCCAACAACATGTATTCATGGAATCGAACAGGGGAAACACGTGCGCCAAAAAAGACGCACTAATCTGGAAACACGTACGCCAGCAGGAAGCAGGCATACGGGGCCCCGTGCAGCATAAAAGTGCACGCAAACAACAAACAAGCTCAGACGCTACGATGAATATACCATTCCTCGCAGCAGTGGTCGTGGGACACCGCAGGAGGAGGCGGATAGCCAGGCCCAGAATTTTTACACCCAGGACCAGCCTTTTTGGGATGCCTGATGACCAGGTGCATGGGAGGTACAGGTTCCCACCACACATATTACTCGACCTGGTGAGTGAGTGGGAGGATGACCTCACATAACCCACCTTGTGCTCCCAAGCACTGAGCCCCTTGGAAAAGGTGCTCAATGTACTGCACTTCTTGGCCACTGGTTCATTTCAGCGGGCAAATGCCATAGTGGGGGGGGTGTCACAGGCCACGCAGTCACGCTGCCTACACCAGGTGTTGGCCATCATGACTGCGCGCTCTTCAGTTCGCAGGCACATATACATGCCCAGAACACCTGCAGAAAGGCAGGCTGCCATCCAGGACTTTTATGGGGTGGCACACTTCCCCAAAGTGCTAGGTGCCATTGATTGCACCCGTGTGGCACTCTGTCCTCCCAGGGCAACTGAGCACATCTATAGAAACCGCAAGCACTGGCATTCCATCAACGTGCAGGCAGTATGTGATGCCAAGGGAATCATCACCTCAGTATATGCAAACTATCCAGGGTCCACCCATGACAGTTTCATTTTCAGAATGTCGCCCCTAAACCGGGACCTAGAAGCTGGGCGGCGTGGCGATACATGGCTGCTTGGTGAGTATAAATGCCTCTGCACATGCATGAATGTCAGATACTGAGTAATGTCACAACCCAACTAATTATACCCATCATCACCTCCCCAGGGGACAGTGCCTACCCTCTGAGCACCCAAATGATGACGCCAATTCGGAACCCCACCACACCACCCGAGGTAAGATACAACACAGCCCATATTGCAACCTGGGGCATGGTGGAGCGCACATTCAGAGTGCTCAAGTCCCTTGACTGCTCTGAGGGGCAGCTGCTATACACACCCCCAGTAGTGTTCAGGATCATAGTGGCAGTGATCATAGTGGCAGCATGTGCCCTGCACAACGTAGAAACCCGCCGGGGCCTGCCGGTGGACATGGTGGTGCCCCCACATCCCCAACCACATGCGCGGCCGCTGCGCATGGGACGGGAAAGGGCACGTGGTGAGGCAGCCCGTACGCAGCTGGTGGCTAATTACTTCACCTAAAATCACACCCCTGTGGAGTGCACACAGCCCTGGCACATACCAACTGACAATCAATGATGATGACATAAGGGACAGTCAACTGTCACAACCATACCAGCCTGAGATTGGTCACATGGAAGTGTTACATTGTGTGCATTCCTACCTACTGAAAGACAACCAATGCTGTGTCACAAAAAGACACACATTAATACTGCATGAATGACTAGCCCCTTGCAAAATACAACATGAAAATAGTGCCATGTCACCAAACCCCTCTCAGCTACCCAACACACCAGGGCATGTCATGCAATGTGAAAGCAACCAAATGAATGCACAACACATGACACAAGTGTCACAAAGTGCACTGTCCCAAATGGAAACAGGCCACAGACAATATGCTCCCAGTAATCAATAACAAACAGCACATATGAACAAATACTTACCAGCAACACAATACAGCAACACAGGATGAAACAGTGGCAAAATATGACAGTACAAAATCAAAGTAGTGCAAGTCTTACAACCTGAATAAACCAGCACATCGACCCCTTCCAACTGCAGAGTGTTGCTGTCAGGCAAATATGTCAGTGTACTGCATACAACATGAACTGCATCTGCAAAGGAGACGGCCTTGTGAAGACATGAAGAAGGTACCTGTGAATAAGGAGGAAGGCATGGATCCACAAGCACATATAAATACACCATGCAGTGTTCAATACAACAACATTCCCCACTAGGGATGTCCCCATAGTTTTGACTACAGACTGCCCACACAGCTCATGGGAGCCCAATGTCACTGTGTAAGTCACTGTCACTTGGTCACACCCTTTGCAAGCCCATGGAAAGGGGAAGCAGGAGGGGGGTGTGTATCATGAACCCAAGCATCTAACCCAAAGACAGGACAAGCCTACATGTGCCTAGATGGAATACACAGTGGATGCCCACGGGAGCCAAACAAGGCAACACACTGTAAAACAAAAAAAACAAAATACAAAAATCAAAAATGGCCATGTGTGGACCGGGGGGGGGGGCACCCAGGAGGTTCGAGGACAGGGTGTACATCAACACCCACCTGCGTGGATGTTGCGAAAAAAAATACCTCCATGTGCACATGGCCTGCATGGCTATGCGAATGTGGGAGAACTGCTGTCGCTCTGTTCACCGTCTCTGCTACATCAGGAGGTGGCGGTGCTATGGGAGGCAGCCCATGCAAAGCCCTGGTATGGTCCTCCATGGCAGAAAGCATGCGGGTGTGGAAGGTCTGGTTCTGGAGGATGATAGTACGGAGATCCCCATGCAGCACCTCACGGGTTGCCTGCATTTCTGTACGCATGGCCTCGCGTGATGCCCGGATCTCCTCATGAGTTGCCTGCAGCTCAGCTGAGAGCGAACTTGTGAGCTGCTCCACCTTGCTGTTCTGACCTAAAATTTCGGGAAGCCTCAAGTTCACCCAGAGTTTCCCTGAGGAAATGGAGTTCTAACCTCAGGGCTTCCCTGTGACTCTACAGATATGGCTTCGCGCAGAGTCTCCAGTGCCGCCCGTCGGTCCCTGTTGGACACCAACATGTCTTCCCTGTGTGATTGGAAAATGGAGTCTGTTGCCTGCTGTTTTTGCTCCATCTGCCTTTCAGGGGGTAGAATGGAAGTGGCCACCCTCTCCATTGCCTGAGCCATCATTTTAACCGATGCTCCCTGTTGTGCTGCTATACTGTAAATGGAGTTTTCCCATACATTATTGCCTGGTGGCATACGGCCACCGTGTCGGCGGGCACCACACCTGTTTGGGGCAAGGCGATCTGCACATTGCTGTGCTGGCACTGCCTGAGGATGCAGCACTGCATTCCCCCTCTGATCTGTTGGCCCAGGAACAGGATCAGATGTAGTGGATTGTGACCCTGCATCCGTAACCACCAAAGGCGGAGTTGCCAACACTGACATCCCCATAGAGGGGCCTACCCCCGGTGCAGGTGGGTTGGACAGAACAGCATCCCTGCCAGAAACACTCACCTGCGACAGCACATAAGTCCCACTGTCTGATTCAGAACCTGAATCATAGAGGTCTGGGGAGGTGCACCCAGAGACACCCGTGGACAGTATGTTCTGCAGGAGGATAGGGTTTTCACCCACCACCACACCACGTCCTCCACTGGTGCCCGGTCGTGGCTGAGATTCCTCCTGGGTCTGCACCACCTCCTCCACCTCAACAGCATCAAGTGCGTCATCACCTGCAAAAACATGAAAGATGACAAATGGAAACAGGCATGAGCACCATAGCACACACATAGGCCTGACAAGGCAGAGATTCAGTACATGAACAACACATGTCCCACACAACTATAACCCTGGCATGCATGTACTGTCAATGAGTTGGAAGGGGAGGCAAAAAGCAGACACTGAGGACTCCAAGATGGAAAATCAACACATGTGCTAGCACTGGCATCACCGATTAGCCTGTGAGTGGCATGGGCAATCCACATACATGACACATGCCAGCACACAGATGGCACGTAGCATTGCCATGGTACATTTGACAAGTACAGCCATATGTCAGTGAATGAGTACTGTCACCCATCCATGTGAGATGGACATGATGAGATGAAAAATGCAAAATAGTGTGACAAAATACGCATGTGCCACACAGTGCAACTCATGCAGTGTGCAATAATACAGTGATGGCAGGCAGATGGATACATCAATGGTTGGTCACTTCAACATGACAGGAAACAACAATCATGTTCCACATTCAAACAGGCCCAAAAAATGAATGTGAGCAGGCCCTTACTCAATCGGCCTGAATGGTCAAATCATTCCCATAACAAGGTAATACATGTGGGCCAATGTGGGTTGTAATCTATGACAGAAGCATGTCACATATGTGGCATTAGGGCAGAAAAATGCATTGCCAAAATAGGAGGATTGAAACAATCAGGCTGAATGCACACTGAAAAATCAGAACAATGTTGTTGCAAGATGACAGTTCAAGGGCAACTGCAGTAATGTGGCGCTAATTGGCTACTGTGGTCAGAAGGGATACTGTCATACCCAAACCCAAGGCCGGTGAATGGTTTGAAGGAAGCACATGGGTGATCCATACCACTCAGGAGTACACACCCTCACCTGGCACTCAATCATTACACATCACCCAAGAAACATACACATGGATTACACACACTTGCATGGGCACTCACCGGACAATGACTCATAATCTGGTAGGTCTCCCACACCTTGGATCTGTTCCTCTGTGACAAAGGTTCTAGTAACAGACTCATGTTCAGTGAGTTGGTCGTCCTCTGGTGGAGACCCACTGCCAGTCACCAGAGTAGAGGCATGATTGGAAGCCAGCTTGTTCTTTGCTCTGCGTTTAAGGTCATTCCACCACTTGTAGCAATCATCAGCTGTGCGCCTCATAAATCCAAGGGCACTAATGTGGTCCGCAATGGTCTGCCAGTGGGCCCTTGTACATGTATGCTGAGGTTGATTGCAGGCGCCGTGCCTGTTTCTACATGTGTGTTGCGTGCATTCACCCATGTATTGTGGAGGGACAAGATGGAAGTGACATTTGACAGTGCCACTCATGTGTTATTGCTTCCTGTCTAGGGGAATATTGTACTGTACCCTGATGCCTGTGTTCTATGTCTCCCTCTACGCAGCGTCAAGTGAAGAAGAGGGCGGAGACGGCGCTGTGGAGCCAAGTGGCAGGGATGCCTCCACTGGGCGGTGACGCAAGGCCCAGCCACCCTCCCAGGAATTGCCATCATCCGGGAGCGAGGGGACTGGTGCTGCGTCTCCCACTACGGCTGTAGCGGAAGGGCCGGGTGAGCCCCCAAAGGGGCTTGCAATGGCAAAGACTGTGTGGAGACATCCAGGTTGGTGGTCTCCACAGAGGAGGAGGAGCCCGCTACTGAGCCACACATGGGGCCTAGTGGGGGTAGCACCTCTGGTGCAAGTGGTGCAGTCCAGGGCCAGGAGGCAGCACAGGTCACCGCAGAGGGACCTGTGTATGTCGCTGTCCTTGACCCTGTGACTGCTCCACCATGCACCAGCAGGGATGCCCCGTCCCAGGCCCGTCCGCAGGTAGGGGGGAGTGCCACATCATCTGCCTCTCCACTACCTGCAGACGAGGGGTCCCATGAACGTATGGGCTCCATCCTGATTGGTGTCGCGTCGCGTTGCACACGCATGACATTCGTGATGACATGCATGCTTCCGGGGTGGAGCTTGCACGCCATCACGAAGAGCAACGTCGCGACATGGCACTGTTGGGAGTGGCCCTGGTCGGTGGGTTCCTACATGTGTCGCGCACTCTGGCAGACCTCTCCTCCTCTGTGGAGACTATGCGCCAGTCGTTCTCCCTGCCGCCTTCCGGCCCAGATTCCACCAGGGCCCCCTGTGGACCTGGCCTGACCAACACAGCCAGCTTGGTGGAGATCCCATCCCTGCCACAGTCGGGAGTCGGCGGTCCAGCAGTGGTGGACACCACCACAACTGGAGACCAGCTGATGGACGATGTGCAGGCATCATCGGACAGGGCACATGGGGACAGCAGCAGCAGGCTCTAGGTGGGAGCAATGATGGCTCGGGGCCATCGACATCAGAGGGACAGGCATCGGCCAGAGGGCAGGAGGACCCTGGAATGGGTGTGTCTTCCGCGTGGCTGCGGTTGGGCCGGCGTATAGATGCGGAGCGGCGGTGGGCAGAAGAGGCACGGCTCACAATGGTCAGGGCGGAGAACTCCATGCGGAGGGCACTGAGGCGGGCCGAGTGCCTCGAGGCTATTCGCAGGGAGTTGGAGTCCAACATGGCATCGTCCCTGCGAACCCTCGGGGCCATGAAAGAGGACCGCCACCAGGACATTGAGCAGGAGTTCGATGATGCCCTGGCCCGGCAAATCGGAAAGTGAGCCGTCGGACTAGCCTGCCGCCATTGTATATAGTTTTTAGTGTTAGGTTTCATTTTCGTTTTCCTTTATTTTGGGGTGTTTGGACTTTGCCCCACACATTTGTATATAGTTTTTTTATTAGATAGCTTTTTTCATAGGTTTCTGTTCTTTTGTTGGGCTCATGGACCCTTGACAATTGATTGTACATAGTTGGACAATGGATTTATTGGAACTTTTTCTTTGGATTTCAGCATGGATTAATGGATTTTACTTTTTACGTTTCTTTTTGATTTGCTTTGGTGGAGGGAGAGTTTGGACTATTTTTCTTTAGGATTTCTTTGGATTGGTTATACTTTTCATGTACTGCAATTTTTTTATGCTTTCATTTCATTGCTTTATTTTTGTCCAGAATACATTTTGATATTTTACTTCCATGTGTGTAATTCGCTCTTTGAGTTCATGCATGTGAAAATGTGGGTTTGCACAATCAATGCCAACCAGAATGTCTGTGTGACGGACATGTGTTGATGTACATAGTTGACTTTTGGTTTGTGTCTTGAGATAGGCATGTCAGTGTCGGGTGGATTGGGAAATAATTGTGTCTCAAGACTGGGGTTGCATGTGGAGATGTGGGCCATGATTGTGCATCTTTATGTCATGTAGGGGGGGGCATGTTTTGGGGCCTGCTGGCAGGTGCCCGTCAATGCGGTTAGGTGGGGGTGCTGGGGGACATGAGTCGGGGCCTGCTGGCAGGTGCCCCTCACTGCTGGGTGGGTGGGGGTGCTGGGGGACATGGGTCAGGGCCTGAGGCTCACTGCTGGGTGGGTGGGGGTGCTGGGGACATGAGTCAGGGCCTGAGGCTCACTGCTGGGTGAGTGGGGGTGCTGGGGGACATGAGTCAGGGCCTGAGGCTCACTGCTGGGTGGGTGGGGGTGCTGGGGGACATGAGTTGGTGATCACTAGTGCAAGGTGACATGTGGGCTGGCTGGGGGGCATGCCCATGGTAGATGGGCTGCGTGCGGGGCATGACCAGGGGTGCTGGGTAGTCCTCTGTGGTGTGGGCTGCCTGCAGGGGCCATCGAGGGGGTAGAGGGCACACCTGGGAGGACCCACACTTCCAATTCACGTGTGGGACTCCCCGCGCACCCCACTGGATACACGTACCCCGCTCTGACAGCGAAATCGCATGTGAAACTGCCCGTGAACCCCCGAAATACATGTACCCCTCTCGCACAGGGCAGATCGCGTGTGAAACTTCCCGCGCATCCGCGAAATACACGTAACCCGCTCGCACAGGGCCAATTGTGTGCGAAACTTCCCGCGCACCCCCGAAATACACGTACCCCACTCGCACAGGGCCAATCTCGTGTGAAACTCCCTGCCAACCCCAGTAATACACGTACCACGCTCGCACAGGGCCAATCGCGTGTGAAACTTCCTGTGCACCCCCGAAATACACGTACCCTGCTCTCACAGATCCAATCGCGTGTGAAACTACCCGCGCACCCCCGAAATACACATACCCCGCTCGCACAGGGCCAATCGCGTGTGAGCTCCAGAGATTACAAACGGGGAAACCACCAGTCATAACCCCCTAAACTTGCAACACTGCATCAGGCACTTTTCTGCAGAGCTCCTGCATCAACTCTCGGAAACTTTGAAGTGATGCTTCTGATACTGCAAGTTGAGATGAGAGTCACAGTCCAAATGATGCTAATGGCAAGTGTATTTGACACTGAGCAACATTCATTGTTGGTTTTTCCTTTCCAGGTTTTCGGGTCTGCCTAGAAAGAGCTTTTACATATGGTAGTTGTGGAAGTGGTCCATGCTAAAGTGTGTTGTGACTGTCACCTGCCATACATGCAAATGAAAGAAAGGTGACCTGGGGAGAAGAACTCACCATATCACCCCTGTGTCCATCACCCACAATATTCCATATGCTCCTTGCCTCCTCAGTTAGAACCTTGGTGTTCAGAGACAGGCAGTGGCTCTAGTCACAGTATATAAACATTATTTTCATTTCTGTTTTCTCCTGTTTGCTGAGAATAATATGATATACAAACCCAAAAACGTATTGTTTTCAAAAACGTACGTAGATTAATTTCCGAGTGCTTGGAGTGAAAATCAACAGTTCAACAAAGTCATATGTTTCTATGCTTCATTGCAGGCCTTTTCCCGGTTTCGAAAATGTTCATAGAACAGCTCTTATATGTCGGAACACGTTATCATCCCATGCCCATATTTGTTTTTAAAGTAACAATCGAATGATCAAGAATATTTCAGATTCATGAAAAATAATAACACATTTTAAATCCATCCTATGTTTCCTGCATATGTTTACTTGTGAAAATGCTCTACAAAGCTAGGACCTGTCGGTATGATAAAGTGAGATAGTGTACCTAGGACATGTCTACAGGCAATGCACTAGGAGCACCATCGACACGATATGTTCAGAGGCCATTCCCGGTTCTTAGATCAGGTTGAGGTAGTGTGACTGGAGCATTGCCACAGAACATTCTCCTGTATCCACTAATGGGTGGCAATGGCCACATTTCTTTGCACTTCAGTTCGTGCAGGGAGAATCCACAGGCCAGGGAAATGTGTCTAGGCTAAGGGTGCAGGTCACGCTCGGTGTGCATTGCTAAACCTGTGCTAGTGCAGGCAGATGTATTGTGTGGAGCGGCCATGCCCCTGTTGTACTACATGTGCAAGATTGCCTTTGGTCATGCAAATGCAGCAGTGTGGGCAGAGATATTGGCCCTCATTAGAACTCCGGTGGAAAACCATGGTGCTATTAGCACCATGGTCGATGCCGGAGTCCGCCATGGCGGAATGGGCCACCCCATTCCAAGGTTGGCGGGGCGGTAATTCCCCATGCCACCATGGCCCTTCCCCATTCCCATTTTTGCCCCATAGGGCATAATGGGAATGGGGAAGGCGGTAAGTATGGTACCGCAAATTGCAGTACCGTACTTACCTCGAGGGTCCCTTTGCGGGCCCCTACTTTAACGGCTGGTCTAGACCAGCCGTTAAGGTCGGGTCCCGCAAAGGGACCTCGTAGTAAGGCGTTAAGGGTTTAACGGCGCCGACACCTTTTACGGCGCCATTAACCTCTTAATGCCTGGGTCCTAATGAGGCCCATTGTGTTGAGGAGAATGGCGGTAGCCACTGCCATAGGCTATGGCCTCAAGGTAATGCAAGCACATTATTATGCCCAGGGAAGGCTCATGGCCCATGCCACTAAATGTCTATCCAAATTCATGCAATAGCTCATCCCACAGTGTGAATAGTACAGGATAAAATATTGGGCATGGGGAAACCAGGGTTCAAAGATGGGCTTGAACCATGGCATATCTCACTGGAGGTGGCAGGCAAATTCACAATGAAAACACAATCAAATGCCCAGGGCAAATGAGTGTGCAAACTGTTGCACAAGCGCGGTGGAAATAAGTGGGAATGCATTGCTGCATCTAATGAGATGCACATGTTGCTGGTGCATCTGTCAGATGCACACTTTGCTATTTTTGTCTTATGTGCATAGTAAGTTTGAAAAGAAAGTAATAATGCATATATTTTAACTTCAGCTGTGTGGCAAGTTTATCACCTCCGAAGGGTTAGTGGTACACCATTTAAATTTTGCAGGTGATAATTTTACCAACTCTTTCAAGAATGTTGTACAATGATGTCTATGATTGTTTTGTTGTAGAGTAGGATTATGCAATTAATTAAAATAATTGTGTTACTGAGGTTGCTAGATATCCATATGGAAAGTGATCTACTTCCTAGTGTTCTTTCATGGCCTAGACCATACATTTTGCAAAATGTTGAACCTCTGAAATGAGGCCGGTGTGTGCGTAGACATCATATATTGCCAGAACACCATTGAGGACACTTGCATTACATGTGCATTGATTTACCAGTGACCTGATCAAGTAGCAATAATACATCAGAGTACTATCCGGCCTCAAACATCTGTGATATAGCACAGTACTGACAGATGTAGCAGTCGGGTGTAGCTGATAATAGTTATCATTTGTATTCATGATTATGTTGCGGCTATCATACATGATCTGTATATGCACCTGTACGAGTGTACTGTGGCTGCAGGTTTATGAGGACCACCTGTGGGCAATCAATGGAAGCACAAATGCACTTAATGCAGCTGTGCCATGAAAGTCCCTCTCTACTCCTTCCATGGGACACATATAAAGAAGCATGCCTATGTATACCCTGGCAGATGTAAGGATCACATTGAAGATGAAGCGTAGGACCTGTAAAGGTGAGGGTTATAATATACCTACTGTGATACTACTGGACCTCTGGAAGAAGTCTTGGAAAAAAATGCAACGCTGACAGAAACTTGACTAGTGGTACTAGGGCATGGGCTCCCATTGTGGTTGTGGTAAGAGCCCCAACCTACTTGCTCACCATACCCAGTGTGATATGGGGTGGGAAGTGGTAGCTCTGGGTAACCTCTTCATCCAACTAGTTGAAATAAAATCATCCTAATCTTATATAATTCCCCTCCTCATTCGTTGGTGCAGCAGCAGGATGTCTACTGGATTGCCCATTTTGTGAATGCGTACCTGTATCTCTATGCTGGGCTTCAATGCTATTTTGCTGGTTGAGATTGGGATGCACTGTGCTCTTCTTTGGTTAAACAAATTGGTTGCACTCTTTCCTTGGCCTCTTGCTCCACTTCTGAAAGGAGAACATGTTGATGGGCATTTTTTGGATCTAATCAGGAGGCCAGATTTTGTGAATACGGATTATAGTCCATCGTTGCTCACTTTCTGTGGTTACTCCCCCCTTTTCATGCTTAAATTGATGTATTTGCTATGTCAGTTATGGGAAAAGATATTGTTGTCCCACCAACCTAAGTGCTTTATAGTAAGGCAAACAGCAATCAAAACCCTATGATGGGCCAGGGGGCAGAGCGGACAGTGATATGACCCCACCCCAATATAATCATCCTACATAGTGTAGCCCAAGGCACGAGCAGGATTGCCATTTTGTATAGATGTTAGTGCATTCTGTATAGATGTTAGTGAATTCTGTGTAGATGTTAGTAACCATAGTTTGGAGACAAGGCCTGCGCGGCGAATGCCTCATTTCAAGACTCTAATTGCGAGACAAGGGAAATCTCCATCCATGCCTGAGCTCCCATGAAGACAACCCACACCCCCAACCACCATAAAGTTCATTCATTGTTCTAACAGGGCTGCAAATATGTTTTTCACACCACAAGGAATGTACCCTACAAGGCCATGATCATAGACCATCGCGTGGTGTGCATGGTATCTCACAATGGCCAAAGCATGACTCAGCCCATCGTCAGGCGACCATGAGTTATAGCCCATATAACTGACTAAACCTCAAGATCCCTGAATTCCATGGCACCAGGTGCCCTTTGACCACCAACCAACAAAAAGTAACAAGTTCTGAATTGTTCAAAGAGGATGGATATTGCACGTCTTGAGCTACAATCGTATGATTTATATTGCGAGGTGCTGGGAGGGAACAATTATAGTTCAAAATGAGAATGAAGACCTTGAGCCGGATGGCACAGAAGGGAGTGAGTGAAATGTGTGTGTGGAGGTTAGGGTGATCCAGAATCTCCTTTGTGCCAGTCTTAAAGCCTGCCAGGTGCACAATGTAATGATAAAGTAGCATTGTGTTAGGAGTGTAGTTAATTTTTTCTTTGACCTTTGTTGGTGAGAAGAGGATGATCTCTGCGGCACCCACGTGATAGAAGACAGACCGACTGGGCAAGAACCAACGACCTGGCATCCCTTATGTCGCAGATCCTGTATAGGTGCACACCAACCAGCCACGTGCATTGGTACTGTATGTATTGCATCACTATGATGATGTGTCTCCTCTTAAGCCTCTGCTTTACCCTTTTTTGGCAGAACATTCTTAGCAGCAGAGTTCTTTGCTGTTGCTCTCATCTGTGCGTGAGATTAAAATGTGTTATCCTTTCAAGATTGACTTGGGCCTTTCTTGCCCAGCAGGTTGTATTCTCTCTGGTGTGAGTTCAGGGACTCAGGGACTTGCATTCAATATGTGTTGGGGTAAATGTCAATTTTATCTAGTGTAGAAATTGAGGACATGGCAGCTGAACACATGTAGAAAACTCCCTCCTTGCACACATAGCTTGATGTTGGACAGTTTCCCTGGGGCAGTGGATACTCACTAAGCTTACATAGGAGGATGCAGATCACTTCATGGTCTCACAATGGGTTGAAAAGCAAAAAATATTCCAAGCATATGTTACAGACACTAATTAAATTGGCAGAATCAAATAGACATTGCCAAATCAAAATCAAATTGTGAAATAGACAATTTTCCAATGGATAACCAATACCAACCTTTTATAGGTGGAAGAGGCGTTGGTATGCCTTGAAAATGAGATTGGACAAAGATAATGAAGAAACTACAGGCAGGATGCACTTGATTTTCATGAGGGATGTCTTTTTTCTATGTCTTGACATTGTAATGCCACATACAGAAAAGAGGTCAAAGATAAAATTAACATCACCATCCCCTTGGATTCACCTTCAAGCACTGATGCCAATTCAACAAGCTCTGAGGAATTCCCAGTGTTAGAAAAGATTTCTCTTGAAGCAACTTTTCTTCCAATGTATATGGACCCCAAACATTTTGCATTTCTCCTGTATTCTAAACTGACTTTTTACAGTGGAACACAGCCTTCAGCTGCACTACACTGACCTTTAGCTCATTGTTATGGGGAAACTGACACATCCTCTGGACCGACCCTCTAAGGAAATGTTGGTGATTGTACAATGTGCCTTGCAACAGACTGGTAGCAACAGTAGCTTTTTATTTCATTTGTATGACTTTTTAGCAGGCATTACCGGACCAGGCTCCTAACTGTGGCTAGTTTCTTACATGGCTGTGCCACAGGCTATTTTGTCTGTTCCTTTGGCCATTTTGCCCCTTGGCCTTCCCCCGAATTTAATCATTTGGGCATGCAGTTGCCCGCAAAGCTGCATCTTTTGTGGGTCCCTGCAGTTCACGTGTCTGATGTGCAGGAGAGCATGAGAACTCAAGCAGTCCCTTATTGGAGCACTGCTGGTTTGCATGCATAGAACAGATCTTGCCATTGGTGGGTCGAGTGTGATCACTCACTTGACTGTGGATAAGAGGATGGGTTCTGCATTCATTCCAGCAGATCAGCAACAGGTCAGAATTGACATGCAGAAGATACAAAGTATCCTGAGTTCCAAGCAGAACATAAGATGATCCTGAGACGCACTGAAGAGGGCTGCCACCTGAATATTGTTGTTGTCCTGGTGGAGCCCTGCTTTGCTTTTGATCTCAGAAGACTTGTGAATGTACCTCAAACCCTTGGAGTCATAGGATAAATGACTTTCGATGTCTCCTGGTAACCTTGCAAGTGAGCCTGTTTGGAAGTATCCCTGGGACACCCAGTGGACTGTGCAGCTCAATATTTGGTTACTGTGGAGGAGCGTCGCCATTTTGAGTTTCAATCCGAGACTTTGGAGAATGCCAGCGTATTCAGTAATGCACACTTCTTTAGAATTTCGTCATTCCAGCACATGTGGTTGTGAGATAGGAGGCTGTGTCATACCTCGAGAGTTGGGTGGTGTCACTGTGCGACCGTGATGGTTGCTGAAGGCATTTTTCGCACATTTCTTCCAGAGCCATGAGACCTAATGTATCAGTGTTTTCTTTGTTCTTCATCCGAATCAAGAGTTACAGCTCATGTTGCATACCGGACCTGTATTCACACCCGCAGCACCTGTGCATCTGGAAGTCGAATCGTGGTTGGCAAAATTGTACCTCTGACGACCCCCTCTAGACCTCCAAAGTCTGGAACAAAACTGAGCTAAGGTTGGTGAGTAGTAAAGTCACTTAATCTAGATAGTCCTAGTGCACTCCTAATGCATTCAGTGACTTACAATCTTTAAATTGTCTATATGTACTTTAATGGGGAGTGGGGGAGACAAAAACAACCCTGGCACTGGGTTGTGGTACTAACATGCAATACAACAGATGTCCACTACCTTGTGGATCTCTCCCATCCCCTGCACACCCAATGTTTGTTGTGAATACAACCAAAAAGTAATTTGTTTTTTTGTAGGTTCAAACCTTATTGTAAACGTAAATATCAAAAAAATAGTATCAAACAATCTTGTGATGTATTTCATCAATCAGTTTATAGTAAAAAGAACATTCTTTTCCAATCTTCATTATTACTCAAACAAAGTGCATTTCGAAATTGGTATTAGCTTTTGACTTATGTTATGTTTCAACATAGTGTGGATAAACAAATTCAAATCATTAATATCAGATAGTTTTTCATTCCTTTCAATAATACTTCTTATTGAACATCCAATATTAGATTATGTGTCGCTATGCGTTTCGGGGTATTAATTCCCCTTCTTCAGGAGTTGTCTATCCTTTTTCATGTGCAGTTCTCACATCTAAAATAAGTGATATGATATGATATGATATGATATGGTATTTGTAACGCGCCTATACACAGGTGTTTCAAGGCGCGACGAGGCAGGGAGGGGAGGAACAAGGGGAGACAAAACAAACGATCCTACTAGGCCAGGTGTCATTCAGATCGCGCAAGTGCAAGGGTGGGGGAGGGGGGAAAAGGGGAAGGGGAAGGGGAGGGGGGAAGTGCAGTAAAGGTAAGTGGCGTAAGTAATAAATAAAAAAAGGGCCAGCTAGTGGCAAGTGCAAGTAAATAGAGTATTGTCACTCATCTGTTACATTTACATTTTCTTATTTGTTTATCTGTCATTCATTTTCATCTCATAATTACCTGTGTTCTTTCTTATAGTAGCCGTTCCTGTTATGCTAGTGAAATCGGCCCGTAAGGTTAAAAGAATAAATATAGGGATGAACCCACTATTGTTTATACTTCCAGAAAGGTTCTTGTGTTAAAAACCCATATGTGGATAATAAGAGACATGGTGTAATGGTGTAATACCAATGGTTCAAGAGTTACCTGTTTGCTGTCTTCAGCTGATGCACCAATGGGTGCTCAGATGCCTCTTTTCTACGTCAGTATTCTTCAATCAATATTTTAAAGAGAAGATTTTGGTTCAGGAAATCAACCGGTACCATCATCCGATGATATTTGTCCTTGTTCCAGTAAGGGGTATTCAAATTGTCCTCCTAGTTAAGTAGGTCAACTTAACACCCGGTAGTGAATCTGTAGAGAATTAATATGGAGTTACTTCCTCGTCAAGTTTAGAACTCATGCTCCAGTCTATTACGTCCTCAATGGTTATGTGCATATGGTTCCCCATGTTTTTAGGGCGTTTTAGCGCTTACCTCAATTCGTTCTCCTAATCTTGCTAAGCTGCCGCGGTAGAAGGGATCCGCAAAATGGCCGCTTTTGTTTATGTAAGCGTCACGGTGATGACGAGTTTGCGTGGTGACATCACGCGGCGGCGTGATGACGTCACGCTCGTGTGATCTAAACAAATATCAACAAGTTAATATTCATATGTGTCACTAGCTTATAGAGGTGACGGTGACTGAGAATGTCTAGATCATGATGATACACTGTCAACATGATCTGGATTGGAAGAGTATTCTGTGTAGAAAATTGTGACTAATCTCGACGTATATAGGAGATTCCACTAGGGGTTAGGTAATGTTTGTTGATGTACTTTAATCTTAAATTCTCTAGTGTCCAACTATATACTCATCTCTTGATTCGTGAAATCTTGTTGTACTGTACAGTACTCTGATCTCGTACCTTCATAATTCATATATTCAATATGTAGGTAATTATGGAATGAAAAGGTGTGCTCACATTCTGATTTCTCTTCACCTTATTAATGCATTGTATGTTGCTTCCCTCTTCCAGCTCAATAGAATACTGTGCTTTGAGGATTCATCCACAACATTCACAACAATATTCACAAAAATACTCCCAGGTTGTAGTCTTCGTTCATGCCCCTAGGGGCTAAGCTGCTCAGTCTGTCTACCCAATAGATTTCTCTCTGGTTCAACCTTTTGGTATGGTTCCCTCCCCTTGTTGCTTTTTTGACTACCTCTAGGACTATTAACTTCAATTGAGCTACACTGTGTTTCTTCTCGTCGAAATGACGTGCCACTGGTGACCTTATGTTTTTGGTTCTGATGTTACTTTTATGTTCATGCCATCTTTCTTTGACTTTCCTGTTTGTCGGTCCTTCGTAAAAGATGCCACAAGGGCAACTCAACCCATAGATCACCGACTTAGTGTCACATGTGGCATAATCTCTTAGCTTGATTTTAGTTCCATTATATGGATGTCTCACATGTGTACCTCTCATTATGTTATTACAATGACCACAATTCAAACAAGCAAACATCCCTGACTTTCTTGATTTCAAAATGGATTGTTTCTCCATGGGTGGTCTTTCAGCTTTGACTAATGCGTCCTTGAAATTGCGTCCCCTTTTATAGGCTATAATTGGGGGCTTGGGGAACAGTCTCTTCAACTGTGGGTCCATTCCAATAATTATCCAATTTTTCTTGATCATCCTTGTGATGTGATGACTTTGTCCTGAGTATCGTAGCGCATAAATAAAGGGAAATCCTTCTGGTTTCTCTTTCGGAATTAGTAGTTCAGTTTGTGATATTCTTTCCGTTTTCTCTCTAGCTACCTCAATAATATTTGCTGGGTAGCCTCTTTTCTTGTATTTAGCGGTCATAGCCAGGTTGGCTTCTTCCAATGTGGTTGGAGAAGATATGATCCGTTTCAGACGAAGAAATTGGCTGTATGGTAGGTTGTTGCGTAAATGTTCAGGATGGTGACTCAAGAAATGTAGAGAATTGTTAACATCCGTTTTCTTGTGGTATATATTCGTTGTTATACCAGTTGTTCCAATTTCCAATTCTACATCTAGGAAATGTAGTCTTGGTGTGCCCACCTCCATAGTAAATTTAATTCTGTCATGTATGGAGTTTAGATATTCCAAAAACTCTTCCACCTCACTTTTTGTTCCTCTCCAGATCACGAAGATGTCATCTATGAATCTTTTCCATATGATCAAGTGTGTTTCCCATCTTGGCTCAGGTAATATGAGGGTCATTTCTAGGTAGTACATGAATAGGTTGGCATACGCTGGGGCCATAGATGACCCCATGGAGGTTCCTGCCGCTTGTAAGAAAAATTGGTTTCCATATCTGAAATAGTTATTAACTAGAATGATTTTACTCAACTCCAATACGAGTACTTTATTCGCTTTACAAATATCGGTATTCAATAATGTCCATTCCAAAGCTTCCAGTCCATCGTGATGGGGTATTGACATGTAGAGACTCTGGACATCAAAAGACACTAGTATGTCGTCCTCTCTGATTTCTGGTAAGTTATTTATATTGTTTAAAAAATCAGTTGTATCCTTTAGGTACGTTGTGGTGGCTTGTACCGGTGGTTGCAAGGCTTTATCCACATAAATTGCAAGTGGGTTGAATATACTATCTGTGCCTGCGACAATTGGTCTTAATGGAGGCATTTGTAAATTCTTGTGGATTTCTGGAAGTCCATAGAATACCGGAGTAATCGTAAATTCCTGGGTCATATATTTTCTTGTTTTGTCAGAAATCCAACCTGTTTTAAATGCTTTGTCTAGTGTTGTTTGAATGATCTTGGCAATCTGTGGAGTAGGGTCCTGTCCAATCTTTACGTAAGTATCCTCATCATTTAGTAACTCCTTAATTTTGGTGTCGTAGTATGTGGAATCCATTATCACGATGGTTTTGAGATAGGAGGCTGTGTCATACCTCGAGAGTTGGGTGGTGTCACTGTGCGACCGTGATGGTTGCTGAAGGCATTTTTTGCACATTTCTTCCAGAGCCATGAGACCTAATGTATCAGTGTTTTCTTTGTTCTTCATCCGAATCAAGAGTTACAGCTCATGTTGCATACCGGACCTGTATTCACACCCGCAGCACCTGTGCATCTGGAAGTCGAATCGTGGTTGGCAAAATTGTACCTCTAGACCTCCAAAGTCTGGAACAAAACTGAGCTAAGGTTGGTGAGTAGTAAAGTCACTTACAGGTGGCCCTTTGTTCATCCAAACACAGTTAAGCATTGAATGTTATTTTTTCCCTTCCTTTTGGGAAAGTCGGGAACAGTTTTGTTCATCGTAGCAAATCCTCACCTACTCTTGGAATCCGTTTCACACCTTCAGAATACTCCCCTTAACTTTTTCTTGCTCCCTAAGAAGTACTTTGGGGTGGTGTTCTGCAGGAGGATCACATGGGGGAGGGCAGGTCAAGAGGACTGGGAGACCCCTTGTTTAACTTTCCACAAAACCCCAGCCTTCAAATGGCTTTTTGCAAAACAGAGGAAGTGAGAAAAACTAGCTTTGCCATTAGGGACTTCAAGTCCCTTAATTGTCTAAGTACTGGGATTAGGAAGAGGGCTAAAGAGGAACAATGATGCAGGAGTAGTCGGGTTGATGGCAGAAATGACCCACACCTGAGTGAGACTGGGAGGCATAAAAGGCCCTCTCATGTGCAGGCCATTAGAGAGCAGAATGAGCAGGAAGAGCAGTCTAGTTTGTGTATGCAGCCAACATGGAAACTGGGGGCGGTAGAAGACCTTGGAACCACTGGAATCAGAAGACAGTGGCAGGCCATGTGGGGTCTGGGACTCCAGAGATCTTAAGTGCAGAGGTTGTGCAGTGGAAAAAGTGCAAGAGGGCCTGGTGTTTGCAGGCTGTCCGGTCAAATGGTCGAAAATAAAAGATCGAATGACCATTTGAGCGAAAGTCAAATGGTCGGAAAAAAAAAATGTTTTTTAATTTATTTATTTATATATTGTTTTAGTTTTGTTTGGTTAAAAAAATGAATAAAGAAAAAGGGGGGCTGGAGGGGAATCCCCACATAAAAAAAATAAAAATAAAAAAAATAAATTGACCATTTTTTCGACCATTTGACTGTCGATCAAATGGCATTCGATCATTTGGTTTTCGACCAGATGACCTAGAACCGTTTGCAGAGGTTGCGCAGTGGGAAGAGAAAGCAAGAGACACTATCTTTTTCAGAAGGCTATCTCCGGTGGCTGGCATGCACCAGAGAGCCTCCAGAGCAGAGGAAGCTCCTGTTACAAGTGGCGTGAGTGACGGTGGGCCAGAAGAAGCTGTTTGCCAGGTCGCGATGAGCCACTGGAACAGAAGACCTGCAAGCAGCGAGGGGATCGGATGTGCAAGTCTTACCTGGTAACTTCACTTGCTTGCAGTGACCCCAGAGCGTTCCAGGGCCATTTGCTTGCTCATGGCAGGTGTTTTCACTTGCGTATGAGTGAAAGAGATATTAAATGTGATTTTGAATGCAGAACTACTCGAAAGCAGTGAACATACTATGTCAAGAACCAATGACGGTAACCTTATGCGTGTGAGTTTAATGGGAACCAACCAATCCGAAGGGGTGATAATACTAAAAGCTAATAAATACAACCATTGCCCAAGCTAAGAGAAACCAAGAGTAAGGCACTTCAACTACAACATATTGCCAACGGCAGAAGGGGGCTAATACAAGTTCAAAAGGTTGTGAAGCTTTTTGCCCATATTTTGAGAAGCATATAACAGGCGCTGGTGTAAACCCACATTACCAAATCCAAAGAAGACGCAGAATAATATTGCATCCTTGACAGTATTGGGGTGCTGGTGCAGTGGGGAAACAAGAGTCTCAAATAGACTGCCCTTCTGAAGAAGGTTATTCAGAAGGAGAGGAGTACAATTTAAAGAGGAATCAATGTGAATCTTGTTTTCCCGGAAGAGTTGCTAAAAGAGTTAAATGTTGCAGATTAACACACATTTTAAAGCTGTTGAAAAACTATTAGAAGTTGATTTTTACCATAGAAGCATTTGATGTTTGTGAAAAACTGTTTGGGCAGGGGAGTATACCTTAATGGCAAACCTTTGAAGTAATATGCTTGGAATGGGAGTAAACCATGTGTGTCTGAGGTAATAGGACTGGCACGGAAATAAACCAGGCCGGAGTTGATGAAGTGCTGTAAAGTGGTGCTGACAAAGACAATTCATGGTGCTTGTGGTACTCAAGAAAGAATTGTATAAGATTGCTAGAGGTGCATTTCTTCAGAATTATTCAGATGTGGCAAAACACCTGACAAAGACAATTATTGCTTCTATTGACGAACAAAGAAAATATCCTTTACGTGAAGAGGATAGTTCTGAATCTTACTTTTGCTCAAGGCAGAGAAAGAAACCTCTATGTTCATTGTTGAAATACTGGAGCGTTGGAACTTTCTGTTGTCAAGTTGGAGTCACAAAGAACTGAGTTAGAACTTTGTTACAAACCAAGATTTCCTTTTTTCTTTTGAACTGTGGAGCAGAGTCCTGCTTGAATCTGGGGAATGGGAATTAATCCAGATTATAAAGGGAGACTATTGTAACCATAAGAATTCAAATGCTATATTATTGCTGACTTTGAATTGCCATGTATTTAGTTATTGAATGTATAAGTGTGAGGGACAGATATCCTTTGTTAGGGTGTTTTCTTTAGTTTATTTTAGTCAGGGAGATCCTCATCAGGGTAGAGATTAGTGAGGCGTTCATCCAACCTAATAATTTAATAAAATGGCATATTTTGATAAATCCTCACAACGTTGTCTGTCTCACATTACTGACCCCTCAGAGGCTGAACTTCTAAAGTTATGGTTGCCTCTCTGAGGACTGTTGTGCTGTAAAGATTATTCACCCATTTCCTTTTCAGGTATTGCTGGAGTTGCACTGACTCCAGTCAGTGTATATATATCAGATAGTATGTTGCTTGTGCCGTGGGTTACTATTGCATTTCAGTTTTAATTTGTGTTGTTATTGGGCCTATAATGAACACTGTATTTTTGTATACTACTGTCTAATTGTAATTATTGGTGTTTCACTGTGGTTGGTCATTTTAGACCCCTTACCACACTCACTCCTCCTGGGATTTAGCCTTGACTGCTTTCCAAGCATCCGTGAATTGATCTGGCTACCCTCCTAAACATCTGTCCACCAGCACAGAGTTTCGAAATCAATTCTAACGAATTGGTGTACAGCAGTAGGGATAGGATCTGAGGTACTCCAGTGTTGAACACTGGTGTAGTGCCTGTATTATAGTTACACAGTGAGTTTTGATTGCTTAGTAATTTTAAATCACCTGCTAAACTAATGATATGGAAACAATCACTATCACTGCTGTTAATGTTTCTAATACTGAAAGTTCAAGAAATCTGTGTCTAGAAAGAGGTATGTCTACCTCTGGTACAGAATCTGAGTTAATCCAAAAGATTATAGATCGGACATAAAGTAGGATTGTACCTTTCTGCTCTAGTGATCATGCAGAAGGTGCTGGCGATGCTCCCAGTAACATTAAAGGTGTTGCTGTTGATGCCATCATTGAGAGAGATTAGGAGGATAATGATCCCCTGTCCAATGTGTTATTTGTCTCCTCTAAGCCAGAAGCCATGCTGGAGCTTGACAGAAGGAAGCTTAGGCTCAGAGATAAAGCGCTTGACTTCAGCATGGCCAAGCCTGAACTGAAAAAGGTGGAGAGACAGAAAGATAGGGGCGCGCCAAGTTACTTATTTATTTATTTTTCATTTGTAAAGCGGCCACAAGCCCTCAGGCATTAGGGCGCTGTGGAGAACTGGTTACAAGAGGCTGTCGTGAAAGTATTTAAATTGCATTGTGAAAGTATCTAAAATTGCACTGTGAAACCTAGGCATTTCTCCCACTATGCAGGACTCTCAGACGTAGCTGTGTTTTTCTCCAGTATTTAAATTGCATTGTGAATGACTCTAAATTGCATTGTGAAAGTATCAAAAATTGCATTGTGAAACCTAGGCCTTTCTCCCACTATACAGGACTCTCAGACTTAGGTGTGTTGTCTCTGGTGTTAAACTACATTGGAAGTAGTGCTGTCTTTGGTCTTGCCTTCTTAGCAAAGCATTACCAGCAAACTGTCCTACTATTGTCTGAGCTCTTGTCATTTTGTTCATTTGTCCATCATTGCCTCATCTCTCCTTGTCTCGTCTGCTTGCGCCCATCCTGGTGTCCTTCTCTAGTGAAACACTTGTGTACGAGCGCAATAGAATTAACATATCAATATCAATAGTGTTATCCCCTCCCCCTTCCTCTTTCTTCTCTGCCCACCCACTCTATGGTGCTCCAACTGCTTCTCTATCGACTATCCTGCTCTCCTCACTAAATCTGGTAGGAAGAAGATTAAAAAGGACATATTGGTCTCCAACCCAGGCCTCCCTATCGCTAACACCTAAACCAGTGCTTCCTCCAGGCAAACCCTCACTGACATCCTCTTTGTCGTTCCCTCCCCAGACCTATGGACTCTTCATATGGTCTCTGTGCTTTCTCCTTTCTCTTCTCCCATTAATGGTGTAACCCGGTGGGAGGTCCTCCTGCTCCCTTTCCACTCCTCTAAGGTCGTCATTAATGTTTACCTGAATGGTACTGTCTAAGTCCAAGGCCCTCACAGCAACCTTCTCCTCTTTGAAAGATGCTTCCCGCGCCTCAATTTCTTTTCTTCTCCTGCAGTCCCCTCTCTTCTCTCCACAGCTTCCTTGCCTCCCTTTGCTACCTCATCCTTGTCTACCTTGCCCTTTCCTCCTTCCTTTTCTTCCCCCCTCAGACTTCTTCTACACCTCTGCAGGGCCTACCTATGATTGTATCCCTCGCCAGAAGACTTTCAAGGACAGCAACCTTCTCCATATTGCCACTCTAAACCATTGCTCACCTGTCAAACACTCTTCTGACTTCTTCCACCTCCTTAAAGAACTTGACCTCGATGTCCTCGGTCTTACTGAGACATGGTTCACAGCAAGCTCTGTTACAAGCTTTGACACTCTCTTCCCTGATGGCTACACAATCCTCTCTGCGCCCAGGTCCACTCGCTCCGTAAGGGGTGTAGCCCTGATGTTCCCTGAGTGGATTCCTGCCTCTTTCATTCCTATGCAGGCCTACTCCTCTTTCAAATGCCACATCTGCAGGCTCTCTCTCTCTCCTAGCCATTCCCTTACTGTGGCTACTATCTATCTACCACCTCGTCAGATCTCTTCCTTCCTCTCTGAGTGGGCAGACCTCTCCTCTTCCCTCCTGGTCTCGACCACTCAACTCCTCCTCCTTGGAGCCTTTAACAACCACCTGGATGCTTACAGTCCTTCCTCTGCACTCTTTCATAACCTCTGCAACTCTCTCTCACTCTCTATACTCTGCTCTGGCCCAACTCACTTTGCAGGGCATACTCTGGACGTTCTGATATCTACAGACCTTCTCCTTTCCATCCCTCTCACCACTCCTCTCTCGTGGAGTGATCACTTTCTCCTTGCAGAGGGTTTTGAACGTAATCCTCTCTGCCACTGGGAGCCAGTGCAGAGATTTCAGTCATGGAGAGATACGATCCCTGGGCTTGAGGCCAAGGACAAGTCTCACAGTCCTGTTCTGGATGAGTTGCAAAGGGCGGAGAGTAGACGCATGAAGATTTAGAAAGAGGCTGTTACAGTAGTCCAGCTTCGAGAGAACCAGGACTCCGGAGACAGTGAGCTTCTGGGGGAAGGAGAGGAAAGGAAGTATACCTCTGAGGAGGTGTAGCTGGTAGTGTGACTTCTTAGAGACGTCAGATATGTGAGGAGAGAAAGAGAGTGTGGAGTCGAAGATGACCCTGAGGTTTTTTGCCTTGCAGGTAGGAGCAGGAAGAGGGCCAGGGGAGGCCGGCCAGAGAGCTGCAGGGAAGGAGGGAGTGGGTGTGCCGATAAGTAGAATCTCAGTCTTACTGGCATTAAGGCAGAGGTTGTTGGCGGCACACCATTCCTGGATAGCAGAAAGACAGTCGGAGATGAAGGAAGGGGAAGAGGAGGCCGAGGGTAGCCTGAAAATGAGCTGGGTATCATCCGCATAGCACTGAAGGTTGGGACAGAGAGCGGCAATGCTGTGGGCAAGAAGTGCCAGGTACTGGTTGAACAGCCAGGGGGAGAGTTTAGATCCCTGGGGGACACCACAGGTAGAGAAAAAGATGTCAGAGAGGAAGGAACCCAGTTGGACCTGAGAGGGTCGATTGGAGAGGAAGGAGGTCAGCCACGCCAGAGCCTGACCAGTGATACCCAGGTTATCACGGAGTCGGTTGAGCAGGATGGTGTGGTTGACAGTGTCAAAGGCAGAAGAGAGGTCGAGCAAAATGAGAACACAAAGGGTGTTAGAGTCAAGGTTTGAGAGCAGGTCCTAACGGATGTTCAGGAGAGCAGTTTCCATGCTTCTGGCTGCTCTGAAGCCAGACTGATGGTCATGAAGACTACCAACAGATTCAGCATGGAGATTAAGCTGGGAGATGGCCAGTTTCTCCAGGAGCTTGCCCAGGAAGGGAGTGATAGAGATTGGGCGATAGTTAGCTGGGCAGGAGGGGTCGGAGGAGGGTTTCTTAAGAAGGGGGTGCACAAGGGAGTGCTTGAGGGGGGATGGGAAGACTCCAGAGCGAAGGAGTGATTGCAGAAGTCAGCCAGGGCAGGCGCCAGGGAGTCGATGTTGTCCTTGATAGTTTTGGTGGAAAAGGGGTGGACCTGTTTTGATGAGACTTTCATAGATCGGACTTGTCTTGAAACCTCGTCAGCAGAAAAAAGGGGAAAGGCAGAGAAGGAGGGAGGAGGGGTGGCTGCAGAGGGGCCACAGGGAGAGCAGGTAATAGAGGGGGGGAGGTCATAGGAGCAGAGTGAGGACAGGATGTCCTGAGTTTTTGAAATGAAGTGAGAGGCCAGTGCCGTGCAGAGGGCCTGGGAGGGGACAGGAGAGGTGGAGACTGCAGCAGAGTTGGCCAGCTCCTTGCAGATTCGGCCGAATTGTTAGATGCCGTAGAGATGCCGGCTTGGATAAGGGCTCTCTTCTTAGTGAGAACGGAGAGCCGGTATTGCCTTTGGAGCAGGCGGCAGGCCAGTTTGTCAGAGGATGAACATGAAGTATGCCATTTCCTCTCTGCCACCCTGCACTTGCGTTTAAGGGTGACGAGATCCGAGTCGTACCAGGAGTTACATTTGGCTTTGGGCTTCAGGTGGATTCTCATGACAGGGGCAAGGATATCAAGGATATCAAGGGTATCAGATATAGCAGAGTGGAGAGTGGAGAGGGCTGTGTCAGGGTGGGAGTCAGCCGAAGGGGGAGGGAGGGGCGAGAAGGTGGAAGCGAAAGCCTCAACTGACACACGCTTCATGGGTCGGATGACCGCGAAGGTGGGTGGCAGTGATGAGGGCGGCTTTTCCGGTGGGGTAGGGAAGGTGAGGTGGGAGGATAGGAGAAAGTGATCACTCCAGGAGAGAGGAGTGGAGAGAGGGACAGAGAGGGGAAGGTCAGAAGAGATCAGAGCATCAAGAGTGTGTCCTGCAGAATGGGTCGGCCCAGACGGGAGAATAGAGAGTGAGAGAGAGTCGCAGAGGTCATGAAAGAGTCCAGAGGGAGGACAGGAGGCATCAAGGTGGATATTGAAGTCTCCAAGAAAGAGGAGTTGAGTGGTTGAGGACAGGAGTGAGGAGGCGAGGTCAGCCAACTCAGAGAGGAAGGAGGAAATTTGACCAGGTGGCCGATAGATAGTAGCCACGGTAAGGGAATGGCTAGGAGAGAGAGAGAGTCGGCAGACTAGGCATTCAAAGGAGGAGTAGGTCTGCATAGGGGTGACAGTGGCAGGAATCCACTCAGGGAAGATAAGGGCCACACACCCCCCAGCACGGTTGGGCCTGGGCAAGGAGAGGATCTTGTAACCGTCAGGTAGGGGTGTGTCAAATCTGGTGACAGAGCTGGCTGTGAACCATGTCTTGGTGAGACCGAGGATGTCAAGGTCCAGTTCCTCAAGAAGGCGACAGATATCAGAGGAATGTTTGATGGCAGAGCGAGAGCTGAGAGTGGCAATGAGGAGAAGGTTGCCATCCTTAAAAGATTTCCGGGGAGGGGTACAGATCAGAGGTATGCCCTGTGGAGGTGAAGAGGAAGGAGCAAGAGAGAGGGCAGGGTGAGAGGGTGGAGGCAGGGTGAGAGGGTGGAGGCAAGGTAGCTGAGGACAGAGAAGAGGGGACAGCAGGAGAGGAAAGGAAGTTGATGAGATGCGGGAAGCGTCTATCAAAGAGGTGGAGGTTGGCCTGAGGGCCTTGGACCAAGACGGTCCCATTAGCGTAGACATTAATGATGGCCTTAGAGGAGCGGAAGGGGGCCAAGAGGACATCCCAACGGGTGCCACCATTAATGGGAGAAGAGGAGAAGGGAGAGAGCACAGAGACCATATGAATGGTCCATTGGTCAGGGGAAGGCACGAAAAAAGAGGATGTCAGTAAGAGTTTCCTTGGTGGAGGCACTGGTATAGGTGTCAGCAATAGGGAGGCCTGGGTTGGAGACCAGGATATCCTTTTTAAACTTTTTCCTACCAGATTTAGTGAGGAGAGCAGGATAGTCAATGGAGAAGCAGTTAGAGAAGATAGGAGAGATAGAGAGCACTATGGAATAAGGAGGGAGTGGGGGGGAAGACAGACGAGAGCAAGCGGACAGGAGTGAAAGCGGCAAGCCCTAGTTTACCACAGTGTAGAGGCCACCTAAGTTTGAGAGTCCTGCGAGGGGAGAAAAAGCCCTACTTTACCACAATTACAGAGCATCAGTAACACAGTAAATACCAATTAGGTACCCAGTGTAGAGGCCACCTAAGTTTGTGAGTCCTGCGAGGGGAGAAAAGCCCTACTATACCACAATTACAGAGCAACAGTAGCACAGTAAATACGAACTAGGTACCCAGAGTAGAGGCCACCTACGTTTGAGAGTCCTGCGAGGGGAGAAAAAGCCCTAGTTAACCACAATTAGCGGTACACACTGAAGTGTAGAAACCCTGTGAGTGAAAAGGAAAGGAATGTGTAGGATGTTGGGCTGGGCAGCAGGTGGAGCTAACCAGAAAGAATGGCAGACCGGCACCTGGCATCCCCTGCGGACACCTGCGGACACAGGGAGCCGCAGCCTTAGGAGCCACCCTTTGCCTAAGGGGGGCCCTTAGCCGAGGGGGCTGCAGGGCAGGGGGGATGCCCAGGGGGGTGGGAATTTAAGGCAGGAGGAGAGGAAGGGGAGGGCAGTGTGGACGGGCAGGGAGGCAGGAAGGGAGCGGGGAGAGGAGGACCAGGAAGTGTGGTGGAGGGAGGGGGCAGGGGGCAGAACAACGCGCTCGCAGCGCCTACAACAAACAAAAGTGCCTGAATTCACTTACTGAAGGCCCAACGGGGCCTGGAGGGCAGCCTCACAGCAGGCCACACAGGGCCACGGGCGACCGCTCAATCCTGCTCAGGCTCAACAAGAAGCGAGCGTGGAGAGCAGTCGTCGCGTAGTCCTGGAGGGACTATGTGGACAGCCAATCAGAGGGGGGGTGGGCAGGCAGGGAGGCGGGAAGGGAGCGGGGAGAGGAGGATCAGGAAAGTGCGGTGGAGGGAGGGGGCAGGGGACAGCACAGTGCGCTCGGAGCGCCTACAACAAACAAAAAGTGCCTGAATTCACTTACTGAAGGCCCAACGGGGCCTGGAGGGCAGCCTCACAGCAGGCCACACAGGGCTACGGGCGACCGCTCAATCCCGCTCAGGCTCAACAAGAAGTGAGCGTGGAGAGCGGTCGTCGCGTAGTCCTGGAGGGACTACGAGGACAGCCAATCAGAGGGGGGGTTTTCGGGCAGGGAGGCGGGAAGGGAGCGGGGAGAGGAGGACCAGGAAGTTTGGTGGAGGGAGGGGGAAGGGGGCAGCACAACGCGCTCGGAGCACCTACAACAAACAAAAGTGCCTGAATTCACTTACTGAAGGCCCAACCAGGCCTGGAGGGCAGCCTCACAGCAGGCCACACAAGGCTACGGGCGACCGCTCAATCCCGCTGAGGCTCAACAAGAAGCGAGCATGGAGAGCAGTCGTCGCATAGTCCTGGAGGGACTACGTGGACAGCCAATCAGAGTGGGGGGTGGGCGGGCAGGGAGGCGGGAAGGGAGCGGGGAGAGGAGGATCAGGAAGTGCGGTGGAGGGAGGGGGCAGGGGACAGCACAATGCGCTCGGAGCGCCTACAACAAACAAAAAGTGCCTGAATTCACTTGCTGAAGGCCCAACGGGGCCTGGAGGGCAGCCTCACAGCAGGCCACACAGGGCTACGGGTGACCGCTCAATCCCTCTCAGGCTCAACAAGAAGCAAGCATGGAGAGCGGTCGTCGCAGAGTCCTGGAGGGACTACGAGGACAGCCAATCAGAGGGGGGCATGGGCGGGCAGGGAGGCGGGAAGGTAGCGGGGAGAGGAGAACCAGGAACTGTGGTGGAGGGAGGGGGCAGGGGGCAGCACAACGTGCTTGGAGCGCCTAAAACAAACAAAAAGTGCCTGAATTCACTTACTGAAGGCCCAACGGGGCCTGGAGGGCAGCCTCACAGCAGGCCACACAGGGCTACGGGCGACCGCTCAATCCCGCTCAGGCTCAACAAGAAGCGAGCGTGGAGAGCGGTCGTCGCGTAGTCCTGGAGGGACTACAAGGACAGCCAATCAGAGGGGGGGTGGGCGGGCAGGGAGGCGGGAAGGGTGCCAGGAGAGGAGGACCAGGAAGTGCGGTGGAGGGAGGGGGCAGGGGGCAGCACAACGCGCTCAGAGCGCCTACAACAAACAAAAGTGCCTGAATTCACTTACTGAAGGCCCATCAGGGCCTGGAGGGCAGCCTCACAGCAGGCCACACAGGGCTACGGGCGACCGCTCAATCCCGCTCAGGCTCAACAAGAAGCGAGCGTGGAGAGCGGTCTTCGCGTAGTCCTGTAGGGACTACGAGGACAGCCAATCAGAGGGGGGGTTTTCGGGCAGGGAGGCGGGAAGGGAGCGGGGAGAGGAGGACCAGGAAGTGTGGTGGGGGGAGGGGGACGGGGGCAGCACAACGCGCTCGGAGCACCTACAACAAACAAAAGTGCCTGGATCCACTTACTGAAGGCCCAACCAGGCCTGGAGGGCAGCCTCACAGCAGGCCACACAGGGCTACGGGCGACCGCTCAATCCCACTCAGGCTCAACAAGAAGCGAGCGTGGAGAGCGGTCGTCACGTAGTCCTGGAGGGACTACGAGGACAGCCAATCAGAGGGGGGGTGTGCGGACAGGGAGGCGGGAAGGGAGCGGGGAGAGGAGGACCAGGAAGTGCAGTGGAGGGAGGGGGCAGGGGGCAGCACAACGCGCTCAGAGCACCTACAACAAACAAAAGTGCCTGAATTCACTTACTGAAGGCCCAACGGGGCCTGGAGGGCAGCCTCACAGCAGGCCACACAGGGCTACGGGCGACCGCTCAATCCCGCTCAGGCTCAACAAGAAGCGAGCGTGGAGAGCGGTCGTCGCGTAGTCCTGGAGGGACTACGAGGACAGCCAATCAGAGGGGGGGGTGCGGGCAGGGAGGCGGCAGGGGAGAGGAGGACCAGGAAGTGCGGTGGAGGGAGGGGGAAGGGGGCAGCACAACGCACTGGGAGGACCTACAACAAACAAAAGTGCCTGAATTCACTTACTGAAGGCCCAACGGGGCCTGGAGGGCAGCCTCACAGCAGGCCACACAGGGCTACGGGCGACCGCTCAATCCCACTCAGGCTCAACAAGAAGCGAGTGTGGAGAGCGGTCGTCGCATAGAGGGCAGCCAATCAGAAGGGGGGGGTGGGCGGGCAGGGACGCGGGAAGGGAGCGGGGAGAGGAGGACCAGGAAGTGCGGTGGAGGGAGGGGGCAGGGGGCAGCACAACACGCTCGGAGCTCCTACAACAAGCAAATGTGCCTGAATTCACTTACTGAAGGCCAACAGGGCCTGGAGGGCAGCCTCACAGCAGGCCACACAGGGCTACGGGTTAATTGAAGAGACAGGTTTTAAGGGCTTTGCGGAAAGCCCAGTAGGAGCCTTCTGATCTAACATTGAGTGGGAGGGAGTTCCATTGCTTAGCTGCAATAACCGGGAAGCTTAAGCCCCCTGCTTTTGGAGCATTCCAATGTTGGCTGAACTAGTGTTCTGATGGGGCCTGGTTGAATGCGATTTGGAGAATCTTTTGGACAGGTAGGGCGGTGCTGATTTGGAGATGCATCTGTGGGTGATGATTAAGGTCCTGAAGAGTATTATTTCCTGAAACGGGAGCCAGGGTACCTTACTGCGGGCAGCTGATATGTGTTCAGTTTTGGGGAGTTTGAGGGCAGCTCTTAGGGCATTATTTTGAATGACTTTCAGTTTTTTTTATATTGTGGGCTGAGGTGCTGGGAAATAGAGCATTACCATAGTCTAGTCTAGCGCACACCACGGTGCGAGTGATTGTCAGGCAGCCATCTGGTTTTAGGAAGGGTCTTGAGGCATTAAGGAGCTTGCTGGTATATGCAGCTGAATATGCAATGGCGTTGACTTATCTGGTAAGTATTAGTGAGACATCTAGACAGACTCCCAGGGTTTTGACCAATGGTGAGACTGGGATTGGGATGCCATCGATGACAAAGGTCGAGTATTCGGTATTCAGTTTGTTTAGAGCTGTTGGGTATCCTATGATAAGGAGTTCCGTTTTGTCATCGTTCGAGCAGAGGCCGTGGGAGGCCATCCATGCTTTAATGATGGAGAAGGTTGAGTTTAGTGTGTCGGAGTCTTCTGGGTATGTGCCAGTGAGAGGGACGAGAATTTGAGTGTCTTCTGTGTAATTAGTTTATGCAATGTCAAGGGAGTCAAGGAGGTCAAAGAGGGGCTTCATGAAAATGTTATAGAGGGAGTGGGAAACACATGAGTGTTACGCTCACCTGGTCTCCACGGGGGTGTGCTCGTGTTCGAAGGATGATGTCTTCACTGCTGTTGCTCTGCTTAACGGAGGGTGCTAGCTCGCATCTTCCCTTCATTCTTGCCTCAGGAGATGTTCGTCTCTAAGTCGAAACAAAATTTTAGCCGATTGAATGGAGCTGGTTTTGGTTTTTCCCTTCTCTTCCTCTGGCTCACTTTGGTTTTTTAATGGGCGAGCACTCCGTCCTGCACACGCTGGCCGGGCCGCGGTTTCACAGTCTTTCCAAGATCTAGTTACTTCACTGATCCGATGGAGATTGCTGAAGTGGAAAGGCCGGCGTAAGCAGGTAAGTCTCTATTCCAGTAACTCCTTGAAATAGCTGTCTTAAGTCTTTGCCCGAAATATCGAATGTTCGTTCTTGTCTTTCAGGTGCGGCTTTAAGCTGCTTTCGGATGATGGATGACTCTCCTGATGATGATGAGCAGGATTCCAGCTGGTAAGTATAGCGCTGTGCGGGGCACGCTAATTGTTCACTGTATTTAGCTTTCCTTGCTGTGTGCGACTAACCTGCTTTGTCTGTTCTGTTCGGAAGGTGCGGCGCAGTTCCAGGAAGATGATGGAAGAGCCGCTCGATGGGTTGAGTTGCGGCGCGATGCTGGAATGATGAAGAACTGCTCGATGGAGTTTCTAGAAGTGGCCGCTTTCAGGTGGGTAGCTACCGGGGAGGGTACCTTCAGTTCTGCTCTTCTATAGATGCAGCGGTCGATGGGTAAGCAGAAGGCGAGATCAGGATGTTCTGCAGGTAAGGCCTTCAATGCTTTTCTAACTCCTGTTCTTCTCTTTTCTCAGGTGCCGATGGAAAGATGACTCGGGACGGGCGTGGCAGAAGGGAAGCAAGAGCTGAGCTGACAAAGTGAGCGTTACGCTGCAGGAGTGCAGAATAACGCAAAGTGTGTTCAGTTTGCTGGGTGCTGTTTAAATAGCCTTGCAAGTAGTCCCAGGAAAATAGTCCCCCTTAACCGAATCCTGTCTCCAGGTAAAGTAGTCCCAAGCTACACCCTGTACTGAATGGCTCAGCCTCTCAGAGCCAAGTATATGGCCCATGTATTTACTGAGTCCAGGTGAGCCTAGCTGGGGCCTGGAAGTCCCCAAGGAAGCCAAAGTCCAGGATGGGCTCACCAGTTTGGGGTTTAGGGAGCATGCACCACAGTTGATTGGTGAAGGTTTTGCTCTAGCATTCTCAGCGAAGACTTTCATTCTTCTACGTTCTAGGAAGGAGGTAATCCATGATGTTGCTTCTGATGAGAAGGATGCTGCTTGGGTAAGGTGTCTGCAGAGAATGCAGTGGTCAACTAAGTCAAACGCTGCTGACAGGTCTAGTAACAGCAGGAGGGAAAGATTACCCTTGTCCCTGATGTCACCCATCTGATTTATTAATTCAAGGAGGGCAGATTTGTTTCTGTGCCCAAGGCGGAAAGCAGATTGGCAGATGTGAGTATCTGGTTTGCTTTCAGGTGTTTCTGTATTTAGGCTGCTCTGTCAAGTATTTTTAGCAGGAAGGGAATGGTCGTGATGGGGCGATAGTTAATGGCGGATGTTGGATTAAATGTTGTTTTTTTAGGAGCTGTAAGACCCATGCTTCTTTGAGGACTGCAGGTACCATGCTTGTGGTAAAGGATTAATGCATGACTGCTGTGATAAACAGGGCCAACGTTTCAGTGCAGTCTTTGATGTGGGGTGCTGGGCCTATGTGTCCTTTGCATTTTGATGGCTTGAGGCTTTTCAGGATGTGCAGGGTGTGTTGGTCAGAGATTGTGTTGAGTTTCAATAGCGCTGGGGTGTTGAGCAGGGCACAGTGGAGGTTCTCGTGGCCTGTATCGGTCAAGATGGATTGTTTGGAGTAGTTCAAGGTGTTTTGTTTGTCAATTCATTTATTTTGGAGTAAGCTGATTTTGTTCAGTATGGCGCTCTGGATGCCGTTGCACCAGGCACGCTCTTTGGAAAGCGGGGATGGATGGGAGACTGGGGCTTCAAGTTCCTTGAGGATGGAGAATAATTCTCTGGTATTAGAGGTTGCGTTGCTACTTCTGGAATTGAATGTTTTGGCTTTACCTTGGATAATTGTGTGTTTGTATTGTCTGGATATGTTTAGGAATTCTTGTTTGAGGGTGTCGGAGGGCTGGTTTCTCCAAGAGATTTCAGATCGTCTCTTCTTTGCTCTGAGTTCTGGGAGGTCCTAGGAAAACCAGGAGTTGGAATGCATTAGAGGTTTGGCTTTTTTGGAAGCTAATAGGGCACTCATTTCTATAGCATTTGCTGGAGTTTTAGTGTATAGCTCTACAAGATTGTTTTTGTCAAGGCTGGTTAGGATGTTTGGGTTGAGGGTTTCCATAAAAGGCAGGAGGATTTCCTTAGTTAGCTGGTGGGCACTTCGGGCTAGGGAGGGGGGCATCATGATGGTGGGAGTTTTGGTTTGTCGACCGATGGGGATTGTGAACATGATGATATGGTTGTCCAACCATTGGCATGGGGTGTTTGACATTATAGAGACGTGGCAGTTTAGGTCAGCTATCGAGTCTAAGGAGCATCCTTTGTTGTGTGTGGGGCTGTGGATACACCAACTAAAGCCAACAGTGGATAGTGAATTGGCGAGTTAGGTGGATGACACGCCATTGGGGTCAATGAGGCCTAAGTTCAGGTCACTCAGGAGGAATATTTTTGAAGAGATGGTTTTGTGTTCTCTTGTAGGATTTGAAGACGGTCTTCTTCAAAGATGAGGATGGGGCCGGGCGGCAAGTGGGCTAGGTGGGCAGTGATAGTGTTGGATGTGGATATGGGTTTTTTTGTGAGAGGATGTCATAGTTGTTGTTAAGGGAGGTTTAGCTTGTCTGATGTGTTGGTAGTCTTTGTTGATAATGGCTACTCCACCACCTTTGGTGTTCAGTCTCTCACCCCTGAGGATGGAGTAGCCTTATGGTATGGCAAGGGAGAGAGCTGGCCCTGAGGCAGCACAGAGCCATGTTTCAGTGATTGCGAGTGCATCTAGGTTATTGACTATTAGGAGGGTGAGGATGTTGAGAGCGTGGACTGGCATGGATCGGGCATTTATGAGGGCTAGTTTGAGCGAAGAGCTCGATGGGGTATCTGATTCTTTGTTGTCGGTGGTTGGAAGTGGGTGAAGAGGCAACGTATCCATGCTGGGTGCGGGTGCACAGGCAGTGGCATTGGGCGTACAAATAGACTGAGTAGGCTGACAGGTGTTGTCAGTGGACACACAAGCAGTGGGCAGGTTCATGATAATGGCATTGAGTCCATTACCACTGGGCATACAGGCTTTGGGATTATGTGTACAGTTGATTGTTGTATAGATGCTAACATTGGTTAAGGCACTGGCGTTAGGCAAGTAGAGATTGGTACTAGGTGGACAAGTAATCACAAAAGGCATACAGGCATTGGAATTGGACATACAGGTAATCACAGTAGGCAAGCAGGCATTGTCAACAGGCATATGTGCAACAGGCGATTGGGCATTGGCAGTGGTCATGACATAGGCATACGGCCCATCAAAGTTAGGCAGGTAGGCATAGGCAGTTTGTCTATCATAATTAGTCAAGCAGGCCTTGTCATTAGGAATACAGGTAAAACGCATACATGCACTGGCGATGAAATCAGTACTGTCGTATGACTAATATTGGACATGGCGTGGGGCACAGCACAAATGAGTGCAAAGGCATAGCTTATGGGTAAGCGTTCGACATCAGCAGTCGAGTGGGAGCATAGACGTGGCCAAGGTGCTTCGATAAAATTACTCAATAATCTAGGGGCATGGCATGGGGGCTGTGTGTGAGTCAGGGGCAGGTTGATTCCTTTCATGCCTTGTTGTGACTGTTTTGCATGCGGCGTGGGAAGGATCTAGATCCGATTCTGTGGTTGTGTAATTGCATTGATAATTGGCAACTGATCTTGGGTCTGCGGACATAGAGGCGTTGTGATAGTTGTGTGTGACCTAGCAGGGTTCTAGAGCCGATTCTGTGGTTGCTTAGTTGCATGGATACATGGCGACTGATGTCGGGGATGTGGGCATAGAGGCATGGGTTTCTGATAAGAGGCTGGCAGGGTTTAGTGGGGCTGGGGGTGCATGTACTGGGAGAGCTGTTTTGAATGTTCAGGGTGTGGAGGGTATACCCGCCGGGTAGCAAGGAAGGCAGGAAGGTGGTAGGAAGGATACTGGAATATGGGGACAATGGGATTGCCAGGCTGAGAGAGAGAGTGTGATTGCCACTTTCCCAGCGAAGCAGCTGAACATACCATGTGAGTTTGGTAGGTGGATGAAGGGCGGCCATCTAAGCCTGCTGTTGGACTGTTGTTTGTGTAGGCACAGACTTTCCCTTGGCCAACATGTTACAGGCTATCAATGCTTCCTTCAGTGTATCTGGGAATAGATCTGACCCTTCTTATCATCATAGGTTTCCAAAAGATCTGCTAAGTGTGGGTGATGAAAAGAATTACATCATGTACATGCGGACTGCATACGAGTATGCTTGTGAAGTGCAAAAAGTAGTGGATGCTGACAAGATTACATGGTTGCTCAGTCAACTATCCCACTCTGGCTGAAGTGCTATTGTGGAAATGTCAAAGGCTGAAAGAAAAGATTTTGCAAAATTGTAGCAAACTCTCATTTTAAAGTTTGGGAAGACCCCTGCCCAAAACCTGATGAAATTTGGAGAGAACAAAAAGAAATAAAGCAGTACTTGGGTCACATTTGTAAGTGAATCCTTAAAAAACTGACTGGTCGGGTGGAAGGTTATAAGGTAAACACATTTGAAGCTATGGTGCATTTTGTCATGCTTGACCACATTTCTGCCACTTGTTCCCATGAGCTAAAGTTGCATTTGGCTGATTCTAAGGAGTTCAGATCCTAAGAGGTTGGCTATTACAGCCGACTTGTGGGTATCCCACAGGATGTCCCATAAGGACAAACCTTCTTCTAGTAAGCAGGAGGAGGGGAAGAATCAGAAAGAGAAAGAGGGTGTGTCATCTAAAAAATCTTCCCAGAAGGGCCACAAAAGGTTTAACAAGGGTAAGTCACAAGACCATGAACAGGGTAGTGCGACTAACCATCACAAGCAAAACTCTGGTTACTCTAAGCCTCCTCATGTCTCAAGACCCAATGGATCATGTGTGACTTGTGGAGCAAGTGACCATGTGAAGGGTGACCCCAGATGTAAGGTAAAAACCTTTGGGGTCTATTCTGTGAATCTCGTCTTCTCTCATGATGAGGAAGAGATACTCACAGGGACATCCTTCTCATAAAACTCCCATGGCTAAGGGAGTCAGAAAGCGAAGAAGTGGGAAAGAGAACATTCCCCATAACTCACCTACCACTGAGGTAGAGGCAGTTGGACAAGCCCCTGAACCTGATGAGGGAGAAGGGCTGCCTGAAATTCTCAACCGCTATGGCCATCCTGATTGACAGAGCTGGCCTGCACAAGATGGTCCTGATGGAGAAGAGTTTAGTAAGGGCCACCATGCGTGCCCACCTTTAGAAGGCCTTAGGAGATAGGCCTGTTTCCAGTGTGAGGTTGAACCTACTGGAAAACATGAAATGTATTGGAAAGGTGGGCTCCTGTGTAGTGAGCCCACAGAGTCCACTGAAGGAGACCATAGCAGGTTAGTGGTTCCTCTTCAGGTGATACCCTTTCTCCTGCAGCTGGTGCATGAAGTCCCCCTTGCAGGTCATCTTGGGTTATCCATGCATTTCTACTGGCCAAATATGGGGGTCCAGAGTTTTACCACTAGCCAGAACTCTGGAAAAAGTGGCACAGCAATTCAAGCCCCATGATGCCACTCCCTGTAGTGGGCGTACCATTTGAGAGAGTAGGTATTGACATTGTTGGTCCCTTGACTCTCCAACATCCTCTGACAGCAGGTTTATTGTGGTGTTCATTCACCATGCCACCAGATTTCCTGAGGTCATCCCACTCAGGAAAGTATCTGACAGGTCATTCCCAAAAGCATTACTTGGCATTTTCACCAGGGTTGGCTTTCCTAAAGAAGTTGTGTCAGCCAGAGGCTGCAACTTTATGTCTAAGTACATGAAAGCCACGTGAAAGGAGTATTGTGTCAACAGAACTGTCAAAAGTATGGGTGGAGCTCTTGAGGAGCCCCTGAGGAGAAAGTGTGATCTCCTTTTACCATGCTTACTCCTTGCCTAGAGAGAGGTCCCTCAAGAAGAGCTTGGCTACAGTCCCTTTGAGCTTCTCTTTGGTCACCCTGAGAGGGGACCCCTGGCTATAGTCTATGAAGGATGGGAGCCCCCAACTCCTCCGGTAACTACTAAAGTGGTGGACTGTGTGATAGGATTGAGAAAGAGGATGGCCTTACTGATGGCTCAGGCCAGTGACAAGTTGACGGCTGGTCAGGATTTGGTCAAACATTGGTATGACCAGAAGGCTTCACTTGTCCACTTTTCCGCAGGCCACGAAATCCTGATCAAGAATCCCATAAGGCCTAGAGCTTTACAGGATAAGTGGTCAGGTCCTTACAATGTTATGGAGGAGCTTAGTGAGGTAAACTATTTAGTGGATCTTGGGAGGCATGGTCAAGCTCCCAAAGTATTCCACATAAATAGACCCGAGACATTAATCCCTAGGATTGATATGTCTGCTCTGTTCTTGGCATCAGATAGGGACGAAGAGGAATCTGAACCCCTTGCTGATCGTTCCAAGGCAGTCCTTCAGATGGCTCCATTGACGGTGTCAAAATGGCTTCTCACCTGACTCCTAAGCAACAAGGTGAAGTGAGAACTTTGCTGGCGCAATTCTCCCCTTTGTTTTCACTTACTCCAGGTTTGACATCTTGGTGCAAACACAACATTGACACTGGAGATAGTGTGCCTGCCAAAGGTAGGAGTTATAGGATATCAGACAAGGTAAGATCCCACATCAAGTCTGAGGTTAACAAGATGTTGGATCTAGCGGAGATTGAGCCCTTCAATAGTCCCTGGTCAGTCCATTGGCTCTGCTTCCAAAAGCAGGTAGCTTTCAGTTGAGGCTCTGTGTGGATTACAGGGCTCTGAATGCTGTCACTAAGAGACAGATGTTCATACCTTGCCAGAGCAGATACATTGGTAGACATGCTTAGTGCTTCCAAGCATGTCAGCACCTTTGATCTCACTGCAGGGTATTGGCAAATTTCCATGTCAGAAAATGCCAAGGCATTGTTGACACAAGACGGACTTGACCAGATCAGGGTAATGCCATTTGGACTAGATAAATCACAGAGGCTTGTCAACTATGTTCTGAATGGGTTGGATGAATTCTACATTGCATATCTGGATGGTATAGCAGTCTTCAGCCCTACTTGGGAGGGAGGAACATGTAAGACACCTATATATAGTGTTGCAGGCCCTTCATAAGGCCCACCTGACCATAAAGGCCAGCAAGTGTCACATTGGTCACAGCTGGGGGTCTATCTGGGGCATGAGATTGGTGGAGGTATGATTCAGCCTCTTCTCACTAAAGTACAAGCAGTACAATACTGGCTTACCCAAACCCAACTGAGAGCTTTCCTGTGCCTCACTGCGTATAACAGGAACTTTATGGCAGACTATGGTACCATAGCTGCTCCTCTGACTGCCCACACTTCTCCAAAGATACCACAGAAGATCACTTGGACTGAGAAGTGTCAGAAGGCCTACCAAGGCTTAAAAGACTCCATGTGCCAGGCCCCTGTTCTCAGGGCACCTGTCTATCAGAAACCTTTTAGTGTGCAGATGGATGCCTATGACACTCGGATAGGTGCAGTCCTATCACAGCTAGATGAGAAAGGCAGGGAAGACACTATGCATTTTATCATCCACCTGCTGTGGAAAAGGAATGTGTTCTCATAGTGTGGGTACTACGGACTTTGAGGTATTACCTCTATGGGACTCACTTCACCGTGCAGACTGAACATAGGCCAATAAAGTGTCTGATGAATTTGAAGGGTGAGAACCCTAAATTGCTCCAGTGGTCCATTAGTCTGCAAGGCTTTTCACTATTGAGCACAGGCCAGGTACCGAACATTGCAATGCTGATGGGTTGTCCAGAATGCTTAAGCAACCTGAACATAAGACCCATCAAGGGGTGGATTAATTCACCCTATCATTGGTCTGGGTGGGGGATGAATGTTAGAAAAGATTTTGCTTAAAGGAACGTTTCCTCCATAGTCTATGGACACCCACACCTTTTGCATTTTATCCTAACATTACTTTTTACAGTGGAGCACAGTCATCAGCTGTACTCCACTGGCCTCATTGTTATTGGGACACTGACATGTCCTTCAGGCTGTCAGTAGTGCAAAACTTTGTTTCTTACAGTCTTTCAATGTTGTTGCCACTTGTTGGATACATTTTATCATTGCTCAAAGTAATTTACAGTACTTGACAATGGGGCTATTGTGTTTTATGGCCCTAGAAACCCTCTAAGACATTTTTGGTGAATGTACACTGTGCCTTGGAACAGAGTGGTGACAGCAGTAGCTTTTTCTTTCATGTGTATGACTTTTTACTGAGCCTCATGTGTTGCTGCGTCTGGCTCCTGACTGTGGCTAGTGTCTAACATGGCCATGCCATTAGGTCTTTTGACTGTTCCTTAGTGACTTTGTCACTTGGCTGTCCCCCTGCCCTTCCTGGTCTGGGATTTCCTTATTTGGGCATGCAATTGCCTGGGAAAGCTGCTTCTTTTGCGGGTCCTTGCAGGTCACGTCTGCAGGCACCCAGCAAGTGGGCTGGGACTGTGTGGCCGCAACCCACACTACTGGTGCCAGGATGTCTGTAGTGCATGAGACCATGAGAACCCCAGTGGTTGCTGATTGGACCACTGCTGGTGTGCAGGTATCGAGCAGATCTTGCCATTGGTGGGCACAGTGTGAGCACTCACCTGACTGGCGATAAAGGAGTGGTCCTGCATTTATTCCAGCAGATCAGCAACAGATCAGAACCGACCTACAGAAGGAACCAAGTATCCTGAGGAGCCGAGCAGAACAAAGGACGATCCTGAGACACACTGAAGAGGGCTGGCAACTGAATCCTATTGTTGTCCTGGTGGAGTCCTGCTTTGCGCTTGATCTCAGAAGACCTGTGAATGTGCTTTGAACCTATGGAGTGGTGGGACCAATCACTCTCGACATCTCCTGGTAACCCTGCAAGTGAGCCAGTTCAGAAGTGTCTTTGGGCCGTCCAGTGGACTGCCCAGCACATTCCTTGGTTGCCGCACAGTAGAAAAGCCATTTTGAGTTTCAACCTGAGACTTTGGGGAAGCCCAGATTATCCAACAAAGCACCCTTCAGCAGAATTTCCCCACACTTTTGGGTCGAGAGATAGGCAGAATTTCCCCACACTTTTGGGTCGAGAAATAGGAGGCTGCATTATACCATGAGAGTTGGGTGCCCCTGCATCACTGTGCGACAGTTACGGTCACTGAAGGTAGTTTTCCTGTGTTCCGTCCAGTGCCCTGAGACCTGCTGCATCTGTGTTTTTTTAATTCTTCATATGAATCAAGAGTTACAGCTCTTGCCTCATACTGGACCTCTGTTCGTACCCACAGCATCTGTGCATGTGGAAGCTGAACCGAGGGTGGGAGATAATTCCTCTGAGGACCACCTCTAGAACTGCCAAGTCTGGACCAAAACCGAGCTAAGCATAATGATTAGTAAAGTCTCTTATCGGTGACCCTTTGTTCGTCCAAATGCACTGATGCATTGAAGATTATTTTTTGCCTTCCCTTTGGCTTGGGTAGTATTCGTTCCATGAATCTGTCCGAAAATAAGGAACAACTTTGTCCACAATAGCAGATCCTCTCCTGAATCTTGGAATCCTTTTAACCCCATCAGAATTCTTCATCTAACTTGTTTCTGCTCCCTAAGAAGTACTTTGTGAACATTACCCTTCACTGAGTGCTTTTATGCGGACCTTGAACATTGAGCACAAGACTCCATCCATCTTAGGGCTGGACGTATAAAGTTAGGGTTGTCATCTATGAAGATTGTTGGTGCTATAAAGGTTATTCACCCTTTTCCTTTGCAGTTTTTGGGGGAGTTCTTAACTTCCTCACACTGACTCCAGTGAGCGTGTATATATGTATATTGCATAGTGTGTTGCTTGTGTGTTTAATTGTCATTCTTGATGTTTCACTGTGCTTGCTCATTGGAGACTCATTGTCAGTCTCACTCCTACTGAGATTTAGTCTTGAAGACATTCCAAGCTACCATGAATTGGTCTGGCTAGCTTCCCAGAAGTGTGTCCCTGTTCATCTAACAAGAGTGGGCTCCTAAACATCTGTCCAACAAGCCAGAGTTTAGAAATCCATTCTAACATCCAGCAAAGCTTTTCCTTTTCTTTTTTTGAAGAAATGACTCTTAACTCCAGAGTCAAGGCAATTAATAAAACCAGCAAGTGCCCCTAAAGGGCCAACAAAGGCACATGTTAAGGAGGTAAGAGTAATTGTACAAGCCAGATGTTTATTTTTAAGGGGAGACATATGTGTTCTGAAGGCAGGCAGGCTCTGTAGATAGGAATTAACATATGATCAGTACATCAAGGGCCTGATTCACAGAACGTTTTCCTATGGGATTGCACCATTATAAAGCGCTTCTGTGAATCGGGCCCCTGGTGTCTTTAATATTTCCAGAAGAGAGCTACATTTAAATGAATTTAAGGTGATAGAATTATGCTTGCACTTCTAACCTATGAGCATTTTTCATTATTCCCATACTGTGATTATCTTTTCGAATATGTCAGAATGTTTAAGTTTAAGCGTATCATATATTATCAAAAATGCACTTCATATTGTCTAATTATATCATCATACAAAGATCCTTAGAGCATTTTTCAATATCTATGTTTCTAACAGTTTAGTTTCTTGAATATATATATATTTATTCATTTATATACAGGGAAGAACAATGCTCTTTTAATCGTAAAAGAATGTACAATAGAAAATGTATCAGATCTGACAGGAAGCAGTGAGCAACTTTCAATGGTGTGAGGTTGAGTGACCTTATGAGCAGATTGTGGTGGCGATAAATTGAACAATCACCGGGCACAATCCAAGGGTAGTCTTACATAGATTCTGGACAATCAACATTATACATGTGTAAATGCAATTAGGTGGTATGGCCAGCTATGTTAGCGATGCGAACATAATGGATAAAGCACTGGAGTGCAGGCAGCGAACGTGAGAGACAGGGGCAGGTTAGAGGCAAGGGAAAATGTTAGCTTGAAGGTAGACTCAATGGCAGAAGGTAGACTATCACCTTGGCTTTGAATTTGTGTGGACTGTTTTTTGGATGTCCAGGGGAAGACAATTCCTTGCAAGTGGAGCAAAAACAGAGAAATAGTGAAGGCTAGATGAAGAACTGGGGAAGTGAGGTGCCACAAGGGTAGTCGATGAGGCAGAGCAGAGATTTCTAGAAGTATTGTAGAATTGGATAGAGGAGGATTGATACTGCATAACTACATTGGTAGATGTCCATGATCTGGATACTAGCAAGACACTTCATCTAGCTGTCAAGTCTATAGTAGACTGATGGGGAGATTAGCCACATGATTGTGGGATAGATGTGTATCATGAATTAGGCAACATGTTTAAAGTTAGGTCACAGTTTTGTACACAATAGGTTATACACAAAAGAATGCTTTAAACAAATATTTGACTAAAGATTTAAAATATCTAAATATTTCAGAATTAAAAGTATTTCAAGACAGCACCAATGTATTTTACATTCTTAAGAGTAATACACCCTTGTCATTATTGATCCGTTGGATAAATGTAATTATCTAGCTGACCTGCATAACCATTTTAGCAATTTATCTTTGCAGATTATGCCACTAATGAGATCAAGATGGATGTTGATTCCAAGTTACACAGCTGTTATAAAATTAGACATACACATAAGCAGGAGATGTTTTCAAAAAATGGATTTTCCTGTGACATCTACCATCTACTCACTAAAATTCATAAGCCCATCCATTAACCCCTAGGATGGCCTATTATGTCTTCTGTTAGCTCTCTGGTTGAAAATACTTCCAGATCTTTTGATGAAATTAGAAGGATTACCATGGGAACATCTCACCAACCAGAATAACCATGGGCATGTGTCCCTCGACACCACAATCTGCGAATCCCAGCAAAGTTTAATTTTCGAAGAGCAGTGTCTGCGTTTTTTAACATACTATAATGATCCTAGATTTAATTGTGCTAGATGAATACTGATTTTTTCTAAGGGCTGTTTCTATATTCAGAAAGATGTACAGCTATGCACATGCATGTGGCACCTGCATATGCTAATCTTGAAATGGGGTGGTGGGAATAGAGGACATGAGCATCAGTAAGCACATTACATAAGGAGCACATAGTTCTATGGGTTTTATCTATTATACATTTTAATGGTTTTCGTGATGCTTCAGTTGATTTCATTGCTAGGCTGAGCAGAACATGAAATTAATTTGATGTTCACTATGTCAATGTATATGGTGTAACAGATGTCAGGGACAGCAAAGGAATCTTTGGAAAAGTTTAACATTGATTTAGTCCTCTTCCTAAGCATCATTGTAAATGTACAACCTACTAATTTTTTTTTTTTATTTTTATTATTTGTGTATATTCAAAAGAATTTTACAAAAAGAACCGAAGCAGTAAATTGCGCGATAACTAGCCAGGGTGGGACCCTGTGGCTGTTGTCATTTTCATCGTGTGTTCCAATATTTTCACGGTTGCCAGGAGCCAGGTTATTCTGTCTCCGCTGATCAGTCTATTCCACCAGGTGTCGTGGTCCCACCCTCGATCCTCCACAATTAGATGATTCAAGTAAGCCCCTCTCAGGTTCTGGTTTTTCGGGCATGACAGAAGCAAATGTCTGATGGATTCGGTTTTATTTTCACATAAGCGACAAGCGCTCGTATCAGATAAACCTCTGATCTTGCGAATTTCATTTGTGGCCACCAAGTTCATCCTTATCCTTAGAAGGGCATTCCGAGCCCCCATATTGGGGAATTTTTGAAGGTACTTCATTGGCTCGTGGAGCTTACGGAATGTTGGAGGCAAGTGCTGGAGAAGTTTGTTGTTTGAAGCAGACTCCTGGGTTTGAATCCAGTCAAGCTCTTTCAATTTTTTGAACACTCTAGTTGGATGTGAGGTAAGGTCGGCTTCCGAGCAGACGACTCAGTTAAGTAAAGCCAAGTTTGCTTCCTTCCATACTGCCAGCATTTGCACCTTGCCAGAGTTTAACTCCTTATTTAGGAGACCGAAAATATCATCACTCCCATGCATGATGCATTTTCGGTACAGTCTCAGGGAACTAATGTCAACTGTTGTCTTTAGAGACACTAGGCTCAGTTCTCTCCGGATAGCAGCTATGGACGTTGATTTTGGAAGGGACAGGACCCCTTTCCAAAACACACTTTCCAGTTTCTGCCAGATTTTACTTGGAATCAGAGGCATGGCTTCGGCTCCGTAAGTGATGGAGGGGATGACTTTCTTTCTGTAGAATTCGATCACAGGGATACAAGAAAATTTACCGAATTTTGTGTCAATCGCCTTTCCTTGAGATGTCAACTTCTTTATTCTAAGTTGAAGGTTTGCCTGCGTTGAACTTTCTTGTTTGGTGCTGTCTATCAGGACTCCAAGGTATTTGTATACTGTGACTTTCTCGATCACGTAGTCTTCCAGATACCATTTGAAGTTGTCTGCGTTTTTTTTCTGGCCGGACTCCAGGGACAAGATTTTGGTTTTTTCTTTGTTTATTTTTAAGTTGTTCTCTGACAAATAACGCAGGAGGTTTGATAATTGCCTCTGGAGGCCAATCTGGGTCTGGTCGAGTAGGATGAGGTCGTCAGCATACAATAGGTGGCTTATTTTTGCTCTGGACAGGGAAGGCGGAAAAGTCCTTGACGGATCTTCTGAGATGCCATAATCACCAATATAGGCCAGAAACAGTGCTGGAGCTAGGGGGCAGCCTTGTTTCACCCCTCGACCCGTCTGGATTTCAGATGACAAGTTGCCCATGTGTGACAATCGGACCCTGAGGGTGGTTTCTGAGTGGAGAGCCTTGATTGGTTGCAGAATCTCCTGAGGGCACCCCCAGCCTTCGAGTTTGTACCAGAGGCGCTGCCTGTCAACCAAGTCAAAGGCTTGGGAGAGATCGACAAAGGCCACAAAGATCCTTGGTTTGCCCTCCAAGAACTTGCTTTTCAGTACACTGATGGTAAGTATGTTAGCCGCTGTTCCCACATTTCTTTTAAAGCCTGTTTGAAACCTGTCATTACAAGGGGCCGACTTTGACCAGGCATCAAATCTTTTTAAAAGAAGGCTCCCGTAGACTTTCCCAATGCAATCCAAAAGGGCTATAGGGCGGTAATTTAGTGGATCGGTGATGTCACCTTTCTTGTAAATTGGGACGATAACCGCCCTCGTCCATGATGGAGGGAGCGATTTCTGGGCGGCACACTGCGCGAAGATAGCCCGGATAAGTGGTGCCCATTCGTCTGCGTTTTTTTTCAAGTCTAAGTTCGAAATTCCATCCGGGCCCGTCGCTCTGGAGTTCTTCAGGTTTTTAATTTGATCTCTGATTTCCGCCAGGTCGTCCAATTTCACCCAATTTTCGTTTCTCGATTTCGCAACAGGCAGGCCTGTGGAGAGTGGAGCTTGAAAGAGGGACGAGAAGTGACTGATCCATTTTGCTTCCGCCGTGGCGTTGATGGTCGTGTTGTTTAGAGAAGGTGTTAAAGTTTTTAGCAGAGACCAGGAATCTTTTGCTTTATTTCCGCAGAGTGTTTTTAGCATGGATTCAGCGTCCTGCTGGTACAAGTTGTGGCGGTGGTTTTTTACCCAGTTTGTGTAGGCCTTTATTTCTGACTTTAGTTGGTCTTGATTTTGTGGGAGGGACCCAAGCCGCCGTTTCAGTCTGCGCAGTTCACGCCTCTTTGCAACCAGTGTTGCATCAAAGGAATGTCTCGGAGCAGTAAGTGATGGGGCCAACGTTTTTGATTTGGCCCTATATTGTAGAAGAAGAGGTACGTAGTCCAAAGAATCTTTTCCGCCAGAACGTAGCCCCAAAGCATATTTTGCAGACAAATCTGAGACTGATTTCGTTGTCAGGTTCAAGCGATTGCCTCGTGAATTTGAGTCAACCCCTACCACATACGGTGCCGGTGGATTAAAATGGGATTGCAGAGACATGGTGAGCTGGTTATGGTCGCTCGCTTTAGTTTTGCGAACCTCAAAGTCTTTTACCTTCGAAAGAAGGTAGCGCGTGGCAAAAATGTAGTCAATAGTGGCGTGGTGAACACCTTGCTCCCAAGTGGGTGAACGGTCAGCGTTGGGGAAAACTGAGTGCAAATTTTCTATTTTTCTTGATGCCATCAGTGTTGACCACATGTTCCTTCTTTTTGCGGCGCGATTCGAAGAAGATTTGCCCAACTTTGTGCAGTGGTCCGAGCAGTGGGCGTTTAGGTCACCGCAAATGATGATCGAAGGGACCTGATTGGAAGCTTGGATTTCATCTACTAGATTTTTCATTGTCGCTAAGTATGACTGTTGGTTTATGGCTGCTGGGTTCCAGTAGGTGTTGATAATTGCGGTTTGGGAGGGCCCGCAATTTGGTTGATCCGCCCAGTCAAATAGTACTGCCAGGATTGAAAGGTTGGAAAGGAGGGTGGCCTTGATCTTCAGACCCCTCCCCTGCCGGTAGGCGATGAGAAGACCCGATGTCGGGCGGCCCATTAAACCTTTATTTGCTGGTGCCAAAATGACGTCGTAGCCGTCCATAGCAGGTGATTTCTCGAGCCATGTCTCTTGTAGGCAAATGATATCAAAAGCAGCCAGGTTTGCGTCGCTCGGCATTGTTAGGTGCAAATGACCACGGGTGTTCCAAGAGCAGAGACGGAGGGGGGGTGGAGTTGGGTCGGCAGTCGAAGTGACCGAAAGCCCTCTTGGCCGACCTGCGCATTGCTATTTTTTCTTGAGTGTGAGAGCCTTTGGGAGCCAGGCCCACAAACTCTGAGGTTTGTCTTTTGGCTGATTGATGCTGTCCGAGAGGTCTTTGTTAGCTGAACAATGTGTGGCGTTACTCGGAACAGTGGAAGTATCGGGTATAGATGTCACCTTTACGACTTTCGAATTAGCCGAGTAAGGCCCCTTGCAGTCAAAGGTTTTCTTTATACCCAGCGGTTCAGATTTTCGGTTTGAAGACACGTTGATGGAAGCTGGGGGCTTCTGAATGTGGCTTTCAGAAACTTGCTTGGGATCGGAGTGACTTTTCCTTTCACTCCTGTTTTCGTTGTCCCGACCTTTGACGTTTCGTCTCAAATTGCACCCTCGGTCTCCTGACTGGTGAGAGTGAGATTTCTGATTTTGGTTTTCCAAAATGAAACCAAGGAATGCCAAGTCCTCTTCAGCTCGAACGATTTCCTTTTTTGCACTCGTTGAGGCAAGGTAAATATAGGCTTTTGCTCGGAAGTTTGAGTGGTAAGGGTCCACTAACTGTAGGTCAGACGACTTAATTCCACATAGAGCTGGTACGAGGCTGAACAATGCAAGTAATCCTCTTCTATTTAGGATTATGTCGTCTTTGTTTTCGGGATGCTGGACCAGCTTAATAGGAGACGCTCTTACGTGTAAGTTGGCTTTTTGGTATTGTTCGGTTTGTGAGGAAAAGTGGGATTTTGGGTGTTTCCCTCTGTCATTTGTTTTTCCACTCGAATGTTTGGAGCTTTGAGACGTGGAATGCCAGTCGCAAACCGAAACGCCAACCTTTTCTCGCGCTTGTTGTATGCCGGGGATCCGCCTTGTGCGCTCTTGGACCCCGGGGGACACAAATGACACAACTCGAAAGTTAGGGGAACTAGGGAGCTTGTGTCTGGACCCCTGATGTATTTTGTTCCTGCGATCTTCCAGGGTGCTGAACTTTGGGGATGATTCGTCTTCTGATGAATCTTCAATAGTGTTCAAGTCAGCCAAAGCACCCTGAACCACTGGCGAAGCAGCAGCGCGAAGCCCCCGTGCTTTCTTTCCTTCCTTCAGTTGTTGCTGGGCTTGAGGGTCATCAAGATGCTGAGAGAGGTTCATCATGTCCGCCTCTGCCAGAAATTCCTCCGTTGAACAGGGAGAGGCTTTGTTCAAGTTTTGTGTAACCGGTGGTAGAACCGAAATTTGAGCCGTACTTTGAGTTGCCTCTGTTTTCAGGATTGGAGTAAAGATCCGCGAGGTAGCTTGTTTATCTTTTTTGTTTATTTTTTGGACCACACCTCTTTGTGGGTGGAGGACTGGTCTCGTTGGAGAGAACATCGAATATGCACATTCATCTGTTCCCCCCGGAGAATGTTGGAGAGGAGGCAGTGACGGTGGTTCATCTGTGATGTCAATTACTTCTTCCGGTGTTAATCTATTTACAACCCCATTGATGAGGGCTAGTTTGAGCGAAGAGCTCGATGGGGTATCTGATTCTTTGTTGTCGGTGGTTGGAAGTGGGTGAAGAGGCAACGTATCCATGCTGGGTGCGGGTGCACAGGCAGTGGCATTGGGCGTACAAATAGACTGAGTAGGCTGACAGGTGTTGTCAGTGGACACACAAGCAGTGGGCAGGTTCATGATAATGGCATTGAGTCCATTACCACTGGGCATACAGGCTTTGGGATTATGTGTACAGTTGATTGTTGTATAGATGCTAACATTGGTTAAGGCACTGGCGTTAGGCAAGTAGAGATTGGTAGTAGGTGGACAAGTAATCACAAAAGGCATACAGGCATTGGAATTGGACATACAGGTAATCACAGTAGGCAAGCAGGCATTGTCAACAGGCATATGTGCAACAGGCGATTGGGCATTGGCAGTGGTCATGACATAGGCATACGGCCCATCAAAGTTAGGCAGGTAGGCATAGGCAGTTTGTCTATCATAATTAGTCAAGCAGGCCTTGTCATTAGGAATACAGGTAAAAGGCATACATGCACTGGCGATGAAATCAGTACTGTCGTATGACTAATATTGGACATGGCGTGGGGCACAGCACAAATGAGTGCAAAGGCATAGCTTATGGGTAAGCGTTCGACATCAGCAGTCGAGTGGGAGCATAGACGTGGCCAAGGTGCTTCGATAAAATTACTCAATAATCTAGGGGCATGGCATGGGGGCTGTGTGTGAGTCAGGGGCAGGTTGATTCCTTTTATGCCTTGTTGTGACTGTTTTGCATGCGGCGTGGGAAGGATCTAGATCCGATTCTGTGGTTGTGTAATTGCATTGATAATTGGCAACTGATCTTGGGTCTGCGGACATAGAGGCGTTGTGATAGTTGTGTGTGACCTAGCAGGGTTCTAGAGCCGATTCTGTGGTTGCTTAGTTGCATGGATACATGGCGACTGATGTCGGGGATTTGGGCATAGAGGCATGGGTTTCTGATAAGAGGCTGGCAGGGTTTAGTGGGGCTGGGGGTGCATGTACTGGGAGAGCTGTTTTGAATGTTCAGGGTGTGGAGGGTATACCCGCCGGGTTGCAAGGAAGGCAGGAAGGTGGTAGGAAGGATACTGGAATATGGGGACAATGGGATTGCCAGGCTGAGAGAGAGAGTGTGATTGCCACTTTCCCAGCGAAGCAGCTGAACATACCATGTGAGTTTGGTAGGTGGATGAAGGGCGGCCATCTTAGCCTGCTGTTGGACTGTTGTTTGTGTAGGCACAGACTTTCCCTTGGCCAACGTGTTACAGGCTATCAATGCTTCCTTCAGTGTATCTGGGAATAGATCTGACCCTTCTTATCATCATAGGTTTCCAAAAGATCTGCTAAGTGTGGGTGATGAAAAGAATTACATCATGTACATGCGGACTGCATACGAGTATGCTTGTGAAGTGCAAAAAGTAGTGGATGCTGACAAGATTACATGGTTGCTCAGTCAACTATCCCACTCTGGCTGAAGTGCTATTGTGGAAATGTCAAAGGCTGAAAGAAAAGATTTTGCAAAATTGTAGCAAACTCTCATTTTAAAGTTTGGGAAGACCCCTGCCCAAAACCTGATGAAATTTGGAGAGAACAAAGAGAAATAAAGCAGATCTTGGGTCACATTTGTAAGTGAATCCTTAAAAAACTGACTGGTCGGGTGGAAGGTTATAAGGTAAACACATTTGAAGGTATGGTGCATTTTGTCATGCTTGACCACATTTCTGCCACTTGTTCCCATGAGCTAAAGTTGCATTTGGCTGATTCTAAGGAGTTCAGATCCTAAGAGGTTGGCTATTACAGCCGACTTGTGGGTATCCCACAGGATGTCCCATAAGGACAAACCTTCTTCTAGTAAGCAGGAGGAGGGGAAGAATCAGAAAGAGAAAGAGGGTGTGTCATCTAAAAAATCTTCCCAGAAGGGCCACAAAAGGTTTAACAAGGGTAAGTCACAAGACCATGAACAGGGTAGTGCGACTAACCATCACAAGCAAAACTCTGGTTACTCTAAGCCTCCTCATGTCTCAAGACCCAATGGATCATGTGTGACTTGTGGAGCAAGTGACCATGTGAAGGCTGACCCCAGATGTAAGGTAAAAACCTTTGGGGTCTATTCTGTGAATCTCGTCTTCTCTCATGATGAGGAAGAGATACTCACAGGGACATCCTTCTCATAAAACTCCCATGGCTAAGGGAGTCAGAAAGCGAAGAAGTGGGAAAGAGAACATTCCCCATAACTCACCTACCACTGAGGTAGAGGCAGTTGGACAAGCCCCTGAACCTGATGAGGGAGAAGGGCTGCCTGAAATTCTCAACCGCTATGGCCATCCTGATTGACAGAGCTGGCCTGCACAAGATGGTCCTGATGGAGAAGAGTTTAGTAAGGGCCACCATGCGTGCCCACCTTTAGAAGGCCTTAGGAGATAGGCCTGTTTCCAGTGTGAGGTTGAACCTACTGGAAAACATGAAATGTATTGGAAAGGTGGGCTCCTGTGTAGTGAGCCCACAGAGTCCACTGAAGGAGACCATAGCAGGTTAGTGGTTCCTCTTCAGGTGATACCCTTTCTCCTGCAGCTGGTGCATGAAGTCCCCCTTGCAGGTCATCTTGGGTTATCCATGCATTTCTACTGGCCAAATATGGGGGTCCAGAGTTTTACCACTAGCCAGAACTCTGGAAAAAGTGGCACAGCAATTCAAGCCCCATGATGCCACTCCCTGTAGTGGGCGTACCATTTGAGAGAGTAGGTATTGACATTGTTGGTCCCTTGACTCTCCAACATCCTCTGACAGCAGGTTTATTGTGGTGTTCATTCACCATGCCACCAGATTTCCTGAGGTCATCCCACTCAGGAAAGTATCTGACAGGTCATTCCCAAAAGCATTACTTGGCATTTTCACCAGGGTTGGCTTCCCTAAAGAAGTTGTGTCAGCCAGAGGCTGCAACTTTATGTCTAAGTACATGAAAGCCACGTGAAAGGAGTATCGTGTCAACAGAACTCTCAAAAGTATGGGTGGAGCTCTTGAGGAGCCCCTGAGGAGAAAGTGTGATCTCCTTTTACCATGCTTACTCCTTGCCTAGAGAGAGGTCCCTCAAGAAGGGCTTGGCTACAGTCCCTTTGAGCTTCTCTTTGGTCACCCTGAGAGGGGACCCCTGGCTATAGTCTATGAAGGATGGGAGCTCCCAACTCCTCCGGTAACTACTAAAGTGGTGGACTGTGTGATAGGATTGAGAAAGAGGATGGCCTTACTGATGGCTCAGGCCAGTGACAAGTTGACGGCTGGTCAGGATTTGGTCAAACATTGGTATGACCAGAAGGCTTCACTTGTCCACTTTTCCGCAGGCCACGAAATCCTGATCAAGAATCCCATAAGGCCTAGAGCTTTACAGGATAAGTGGTCAGGTCCTTACAATGTTATGGAGGAGCTTAGTGAGGTAAACTATTTAGTGGATCTTGGGAGGCATGGTCAAGCTCCCAAAGTATTCCACATAAATAGACCCGAGACATTAATCCCTAGGATTGATATGTCTGCTCTGTTCTTGGCATCAGATAGGGACGAAGAGGAATCTGAACCCCTTGCTGATCGTTCCAAGGCAGTCCTTCAGATGGCTCCATTGACGGTGTCAAAATGGCTTCTCACCTGACTCCTAAGCAACAAGGTGAAGTGAGAACTTTGCTGGCGCAATTCTCCCCTTTGTTTTCACTTACTTAAGGTTTGACATCTTGGTGCAAACACAACATTGACACTGGAGATAGTGTGCCTGCCAAAGGTAGGAGTTATAGGATATCAGACAAGGTAAGATCCCACATCAAGTCTGAGGTTAACAAGATGTTGGATCTAGCGGAGATTGAGCCCTTCAATAGTCCCTGGTCAGTCCATTGGCTCTGCTTCCAAAAGCAGGTAGCTTTCAGTTGAGGCTCTGTGTGGATTACAGGGCTCTGAATGCTGTCACTAAGAGACAGATGTTCATACCTTGCCAGAGCAGATACATTGGTAGACATGCTTAGTGCTTCCAAGCATGTCAGCACCTTTGATCTCACTGCAGGGTATTGGCAAATTTCCATGTCAGAAAATGCCAAGGCATTGTTGACACAAGACGGACTTGACCAGATCAGGGTAATGCCATTTGGACTAGATAAATCACAGAGGCTTGTCAACTATGTTCTGAATGGGTTGGATGAATTCTACATTGCATATCTGGATGGTATAGCAGTCTTCAGCCCTACTTGGGAGGGAGGAACATGTAAGACACCTATATATAGTGTTGCAGGCCCTTCATAAGGCCCACCTGACCATAAAGGCCAGCAAGTGTCACATTGGTCACAGCTGGGGGTCTATCTGGGGCATGAGATTGGTGGAGGTATGATTCAGCCTCTTCTCACTAAAGTACAAGCAGTACAATACTGGCTTACCCAAACCCAACTGAGAGCTTTCCTGTGCCTCACTGCGTATAACAGGAACTTTATGGCAGACTATGGTACCATAGCTGCTCCTCTGACTGCCCACACTTCTCCAAAGATACCACAGAAGATCACTTGGACTGAGAAGTGTCAGAAGGCCTACCAAGGCTTAAAAGACTCCATGTGCCAGGCCCCTGTTCTCAGGGCACCTGTCTATCAGAAACCTTTTAGTGTGCAGATGGATGCCTATGACACTCGGATAGGTGCAGTCCTATCACAGCTAGATGAGAAAGGCAGGGAAGACACTATGCATTTTATCATCCACCTGCTGTGGAAAAGGAATGTGTTCTCATAGTGTGGGTACTACGGACTTTGAGGTCTTACCTCTATGGGACTCACTTCACCTTGCAGACTGAACATAGGCCAATAAAGTGTCTGATGAATTTGAAGGGTGAGAATCCTAAATTGCTCCAGTGGTCCATTAGTCTGCAAGGCTTTTCACTATTGAGCACAGGCCAGGTACCGAACATTGCAATGCTGATGGGTTGTCCAGAATGCTTAAGCATCCTGAACATAAGACCCATCAAGGGGTGGATTAATTCACCCTATCATTGGTCTGGGTGGGGGATGAATGTTAGAAAAGATTTTGCTTAAAGGAACGTTTCCTCCATAGTCTATGGACACCCACACCTTTTGCATTTTATCCTAACATTACTTTTTACAGTGGAGCACAGTCATCAGCTGTACTCCACTGGCCTCATTGTTATTGGGACACTGACATGTCCTTCAGGCTGTCAGTAGTGCAAAACTTTGTTTCTTACAGTCTTTCAATGTTGTTGCCACTTGTTGGATACATTTTATCATTGCTCAAAGTAATTTACAGTACTTGACAATGGGGCTATTGTGTTTTATGGCCCTAGAAACCCTCTAAGACATTTTTGGTGAATGTACACTGTGCCTTGGAACAGAGTGGTGACAGCAGTAGCTTTTTCTTTCATGTGTATGACTTTTTACTGAGCCTCATGTGTTGCTGCGTCTGGCTCCTGACTGTGGCTAGTGTCTAACATGGCCATGCCATTAGGTCTTTTGACTGTTCCTTAGTGACTTTGTCACTTGGCTGTCCCCCTGCCCTTCCTGGTCTGGGATTTCCTTATTTGGGCATGCAATTGCCTGGGAAAGCTGCTTCTTTTGCGGGTCCTTGCAGGTCACGTCTGCAGGCACCCAGCAAGTGGGCTGGGACTGTGTGGCCGCAACCCACACTACTGGTGCCAGGATGTCTGTAGTGCATGAGACCATGAGAACCCCAGTGGTTGCTGATTGGACCACTGCTGGTGTGCAGGTATCGAGCAGATCTTGCCATTGGTGGGCACAGTGTGAGCACTCACCTGACTGGCGATAAAGGAGTGGTCCTGCATTTATTCCAGCAGATCAGCAACAGATCAGAACCGACCTACAGAAGGAACCAAGTATCCTGAGGAGCCGAGCAGAACAAAGGACGATCCTGAGACACACTGAAGAGGGCTGGCAACTGAATCCTATTGTTGTCCTGGTGGAGTCCTGCTTTGCGCTTGATCTCAGAAGACCTGTGAATGTGCTTTGAACCTATGGAGTGGTGGGACCAATCACTCTCGACATCTCCTGGTAACCCTGCAAGTGAGCCAGTTCAGAAGTGTCTTTGGGCCGTCCAGTGGACTGCCCAGCACATTCCTTGGTTGCCGCACAGTAGAAAAGCCATTTTGAGTTTCAACCTGAGACTTTGGGGAAGCCCAGATTATCCAACAAAGCACCCTTCAGCAGAATTTCCCCACACTTTTGGGTCGAGAGATAGGCAGAATTTCCCCACACTTTTGGGTCGAGAAATAGGAGGCTGCATTATTCCATGAGAGTTGGGTGCCCCTGCATCACTGTGCGACAGTTACGGTCGCTGAAGGTAGTTTTCCTGTGTTCCGTCCAGTGCCCTGAGACCTGCTGCATCTGTGTTTTTTTAATTCTTCATATGAATCAAGAGTTACAGCTCTTGCCTCATACTGGACCTCTGTTCGTACCCACAGCATCTGTGCATGTGGAAGCTGAACCGAGGGTGGGAGATAATTCCTCTGAGGACCACCTCTAGAACTGCCAAGTCTGGACCAAAACCGAGCTAAGCATAATGATTAGTAAAGTCTCTTATCGGTGACCCTTTGTTCGTCCAAATGCACTGATGCATTGAAGATTATTTTTTGCCTTCCCTTTGGCTTGGGTAGTATTCGTTCCATGAATCTGTCCGAAAATAAGGAACAACTTTGTCCACAATAGCAGATCCTCTCCTGAATCTTGGAATCCTTTTAACCCTATCAGAATTCTTCATCTAACTTGTTTCTGCTCCCTAAGAAGTACTTTGTGAACGTTACCCTTCACTGAGTGCTTTTATGCGGACCTTGAACATTGAGCACAAGACTCCATCCATCTTAGGGCTGGACATATAAAGTTAGGGTTGTCATCTATGAAGATTGTTGGTGCTATAAAGGTTATTCACCCTTTTCCTTTGCAGGTTTTGGGGGAGTTCTTAACTTCCTCACACTGACTCCAGTGAGCGTGTATATATGTATATTGCATAGTGTGTTGCTTGTGTGTTTAATTGTCATTCTTGATGTTTCACTGTGCTTGCTCATTGGAGACTCATTGTCAGTCTCACTCCTACTGAGATTTAGTCTTGAAGACATTCCAAGCTACCATGAATTGGTCTGGCTAGCTTCCCAGAAGTGTGTCCCTGTTCATCTAACAAGAGTGGGCTCCTAAACATCTGTCCAACAAGCCAGAGTTTAGAAATCCATTCTAACATCCAGCAAAGCTTTTCCTTTTCTTTTTTTGAAGAAATGACTCTAAACTCCAGAGTCAAGGCAATTAATAAAACCAGCAATTGCCCCTAAAGGGCCAACAAAGGCACATGTTAAGGAGGTAAGAGTAATTGTACAAGCCAGATGTTTATTTTTAAGGGGAGACATATGTGTTCTGAAGGCAGGCAGGCTCTGTAGATAGGAATTAACATATGATCAGTAAATCAAGGGCCTGATTCACAGAACGTTTTCCTATGGGATTGCACCATTATAAAGCGCTTCTGTGAATCGGGCCCCTGGTGTCTTTAATATTTCCAGAAGAGAGCTACATTTAAATGAATTTAAGGTGATAGAATTATGCTTGCACTTCTAACCTATGAGCATTTTTCATAATTCCCATACTGTGATTATCTTTTCGAATATGTCAGAATGTTTAAGTTTAAGCGTATCATATATTATCAAAAATGCACTTCATATTGTCTAATTATATCATCATACAAAGATCTTTAGAGCATTTTTCAATATCTATGTTTCTAACAGTTTAGTTTCTTGAATATATATATATTTATTCATTTATATACAGGGAAGAACAATGCTCTTTTAATCGTAAAAGAATGTACAATAGAAAATGTATCAGATCTGACAGGAAGCAGTGAGCAACTTTCAATGGTGTGAGGTTGAGTGACCTTATGAGCAGATTGTGGTGGCGATAAATTGAACAATCACCGGGCACAATCCAAGGGTAGTCTTACATAGATTCTGGACAATCAACATTATACATGTGTAAATGCAATTAGGTGGTATGGCCAGCTATGTTAGCGATGCGAACATAATGGATAAAGCACTGGAGTGCAGGCAGCGAACGTGAGAGACAGGGGCAGGTTAGAGGCAAGGGAAAATGTTAGCTTGAAGGTAGACTCAATGGCAGAAGGTAGACTATCACCTTGGCTTTGAATTTGTGTGGACTGTTTTTTGGATGTCCAGGGGAAGACAATTCCTTGCAAGTGGAGCAAAAACAGAGAAATAGTGAAGGCTAGATGAAGAACTGGGGAAGTGAGGTGCCACAAGGGTAGTCGATAAGGCAGAGCAGAGATTTCTAGAAGTATTGTAGAATTGGATAGAGGAGGATTGATACTGCATAACTACATTGGTAGATGTCCATGATCTGGATACTAGCAAGACACTTCATCTAGCTGTCAAGTCTATAGTAGACTGATGGGGAGATTAGCCACATGATTGTGGGATAGATGTGTATCATGAATTAGGCAACATGTTTAAAGTTAGGTCACAGTTTTGTACACAATAGGTTATACACAAAAGAATGCTTTAAACAAATATTTGACTAAAGATTTAAAATATCTAAATATTTCAGAATTAAAAGTATTTCAAGACAGCACCAATGTATTTTACATTCTTAAGAGTAATACACCCTTGTCATTATTGATCCGTTGGATGAATGTAATTATCTAGCTGACCTGCATAACCATTTTAGCAATTTATCTTTGCAGATTATGCCACTAATGAGATCAAGATGGATGTTGATTCCAAGTTACACAGCTGTTATAAAATTAGACATACACATAAGCAGGAGATGTTTTCAAAAAATGGATTTTCCTGTGACATCTACCATCTACTCACTAAAATTCATAAGCCCATCCATTAACCCCTAGGATGGCCTATTATGTCTTCTGTTAGCTCTCTGGTTGAAAATACTTCCAGATCTCTTGATGAAATTAGAAGGATTACTATGGGAACATCTCACCAACCAGAATAACCATGGGCATGTGTCCCTCGACACCACAATCTGCGAATCCCAGCAAAGTTTAATTTTCGAAGAGCAGTGTCTGCGTTTTTTAACATACTATAATGATCCTAGATTTAATTGTGCTAGATGAATACTGATTTTTTCTAAGGGCTGTTTCTATATTCAGAAAGATGTACAGCTATGCACATGCATGTGGCACCTGCATATGCTAATCTTGAAATGGGGTGGTGGGAATAGAGGACATGAGCATCAGTAAGCACATTACATAAGGAGCACATAGTTCTATGGGTTTTATCTATTTTTTTTTTTGTAAAGTATTTTATTGGTTTTTTCAAGAAAGTGAGAAACGTTACAAACTTACAAGTGTGGTAATAAAGAAACGATACAAAAAAAAAAAAAAAAAGTAACGTGAGAACAACCAAAACAACAGCAGTCTACATGTAGCGTTAATTATGAGATGTTTGGTGGCAAGTAAAAATTATAGTTCCGATGTTACAGGAAGCGAGGGGAACAGATTCGGGTAATTCCATCTCTGTATCAGTATGAAAAATCGGGTGTTGTAGGACGCTACAGTCCCTCAGGGAGGCTTATAGTCTGCCTTGAAACGCATGTCACTCAGGAGGGCTTTCCAGGAGTCCAGGGTTCCACTTGTGGCTTCTCCGCTGGTTGTGATCCCGTCTTGCCAGGCCCTGGTTTCGGCAGTCGTCCATCTCGCCAGCTCGCTCAGCCACCGAGCATGGCTGGGGCCCGCTGGAGTCTTCCAGGCCATCGCTATTGTTCTCTTGACCAAAATGCATGAGATGTCCATTAGTTTCACCAAATGTTTAAATTTGCCCGGTCTAGGATATATACCTAGTAGGCACTCTCCGGGCGTCCAGTCGTATCTTACCATGCCAGCTTCTGCGCAGGATTGTTTGGCTTTGAACCAGAGTGATTTCACTTTGATGCAGGACCAGAACATGTGGATCATGTCTGCCTTGTCATTTCCGCACCATGGGCACGTCGGGGGTATTTTCGGGTTGAATGAGGCAATCCTGTGGGGAGTCATATATGTCCGGTAAAGGACATTCAGCTGTATGTGTCCGAATCTGGAATTCCGGGACACTTTCTTGGGGTAGATCAGTGCTCTCTCCCATTCCTTGTCAGTAAGTGGTGATTCAAGATCTGCCTCCCATTTCGCCTTCAGTGACTGACCTTTGGGGTTAGGCTTGTCTATGAGTCTGTTGTAAAGTCTGGAAACTGGTCTCCATCCATCTGAGAGGTCGTGCATTTCCTGTAGCAGTGGGTCTGGGGTGGGCTCTTCCGGCCAACTGTTCCACTGCTTCTTAGCAATCTGTTTGATCCTGTGGTACCAGAGGAACTGGCCCTTGGATAGTCTTTCAATGTTCTGTAACGACTCGAAGTCCCTGAATTCCCCATCAGTGAACATGTCTCCCCATGTATATATGCCTGCTTCCTCCCATCTCCTGGGAGTGGGAAGTTCCGCCTCCGACTTGCACACATCCACCATTATGGGGTTATCCGGTGAGTACGGATGTTTCACTTGCCTTATGTGACAGGCCCTGGCCCATATCTGCGTGCCCAGCTTGACAATCAGCGGAGTTTCGGGAGGTAGCCGAGGGGGAAACCATAGAGTTTCTTTGGGGATTAAGTTTGTGGAAGATTGCCTGAGTAGTTCCAGTTCGGCCGATGTGTCATCAGACAGCCACTTCGTAATGTGACTGAGCTGGGCCGCCAAGTAGTAAAGGTGAAGGTCTGGGAGTTTTATTCCGCCTTCCTTATGTGGGAGAGACAGCGTGGCCAATGTGAGCTTGTGTCTGCGCGGACCCCACAAGAAGTCCTTGATGATGGCCTCTAGTGTCTTGAAGAAAGGCGGGCGAACGTAGTGGCAAATATTGGCAAAGAAGTACAGGAATCGAGGAAGGATTATCATTTTAGCTATCGCCGCTCTACCCACCATTGACAGTGGTAGTTTGGACCAAAATTTGATTGAACGCCGAAGGCCGGTGACTGCTGCTATAGTGTTATGTTCGTGTGTGAGTAGCGGGGTGTGACCCACATTGATTCCCAGGTACCGGAACTTGTCAGGTTGCCACTGTATTCCGATAGGCGGGAGGTCGTCTACTGCAATGCCTCTCAGGCTAGCTAGGGGGAATGCAGTTGATTTGTGTCTGCTGAATCGTATCCCTGAGTACTTTGCATAATTGTCGAGAACTTCTAGCGTTGTGGGTGCGTTGAGCTCAGGGTTCCTCAAGTAGAGAAGTACATCATCCGCGTATAATGAAATTATGTTGTAAACGTTGCCCACCTTAATGCCCGCATCAAAAAACTGTTGGCGAAAGTATATGGCTATTGGTTCTAGGCCCAATATATAGAGCATGGGCGAGAGTCGGCACCCCTGTCTCGTGCCCCTTTGTATTGCCCAGGATCCCGAGACAATTCTGCCTGTTTTAACCCTTGCCATTGGCGAATTATAAAGTACCTGGATCCATCTGATGAAGCCCGCACCAAAGCCGAAGCCCCTCAAAACCTCCACAAGCCACTCCCAATAGATAGAGTCGAAGGCCTTGATGGCATCAAGTGACAGTATCGCCAGGTCCTCCTCTCGGTCGTGGGTTTCGGCCATGATGTGTTGTAGTCTCCTGAGGTTGGCCGTGGTGTTGCGTCCTGGGACGAATCCATTTTGATCTTCGTGAATTATGGATCCTACCACTCTAGCGAGTCTATTGGCTAATATAGAAGTGAGGATCTTGCTGTCGTAATTCAGCATGGCCAAGGGTCGATAAGAATCACAATCGGTGGGTGACTTGTGCGGCTTGAGCATTGGAATAATTATGGTCTCTTTCATGGTGTTGGGCAGGATGCCATTTGTGTAGGCTTCTTGATAAACTTCATGGAGGATGGGGGTGAGAATGGGTTCGTAGGTCTTATAGAATTCGGGCGGGAGACCATCACTGCCGGGGGCTTTGCCATTAGCGAGCGATCTGATGGCCGCTGTCACGTCTTCGGAAGTGATTTCCGAGTCCAGTTCCTCCCTCTGCTCGCTGGAGATTTGAGGGAGGCCTATCTCCTCCAATGTTTCGATTAATTCTGCGGCGGGCACCTGGGACTCGTGGGCATACAGTTTGGAGTAGAACTTAGCAAAAGTCTCGTTGATCTCCATCTGCGTCTTGTGTGTTACTCCTTTTTCGTCCTTTATCTCCGTTGGCAGGTGTTTAGGGTGTTCCCGCTTGCAGAGCCAGGCAAGCAATCTGCCGGGTTTGTCAGACTCGCTGTGGGATCTGGCGGTATGTGTTGCGAAGTCAAATTTCTCCAGTCTGACCCATGATTCCTGACATTTTATACGGGCTGTTTTAAGGATCTTCTCGGACTCTGAGGAAATGTCAGGGGCGGACTCTAGTCTTGCGATCTCTAATTCCTGGGCCTCAAGAGAGGACTGTAGTTGTCTGCGGGTTCCGCCCGCTCTTGAAATGATTTCTCCCCTGGTAACCACCTTCATGGCCTCCCACAGTGTGGACCAGGTAGCCACCGATCCCTTATTGATTTCTACATATTCCTCTAGCTTCTCAGCAAGGTCCTCTCTGAACTCCGGATCATCCAACGCTGCTGTAGGCATCCTCCACATGGGAATTGGAGGTTTGGGTCCACGCAGCTGCCAATGCATGGCGAGCGGGGAGTGGTCGGAGATCGATCTCCCCAAATATTCAGTGGATGTGGCCAGTGGAGATTGTTCCTTATCAACAAACAAGTAGTCGATCCTTGTGTAGACGCCATGTGGAGCTGAGTAGTGCGAGTAAATTCTGGCCTCTGGATGTTGCACTCTCCAGATGTCTACCAGGTTGAGCTGGTCGAGTGTTTCCGTCAAGGAGGTGGATGCGGGATTGCTTGGCTGAGGAGGAGGGCGCGATCTGTCCTTGCTTAAGTCCATGACGCAGTTGAAGTCTCCCCCCCACACGAAGGTCCTGCCTCGGTGTTGTGCCAGTCTAGCACTCAACGTGCTTAAGTATGACGGGATTCCATGCTGCGGAAAGTATGTGTTAATGAAGCACACTGGGGTTTGTTCTATGGTGCCCCACATTGATGTATATCTCCCTTCCTTGTCAGAATCCCAGCCGTCTAGCTGGAAAGGCACATTCGGGTTCACCCATATCAGTACGCCTCTCGCATATTTGGAGTAGGGGGACCCCCTCGTGGTCCCATCCCATCGATCTGTTAACTTAGACATGGAGTCCGCTGTAAGGTGGGTCTCTTGTAATAGCGCAATCGAGACCTTCTTCCTCCTGAGGTAGGACTGTACGCGGTTCCTTCTGAGGTATGAAGCCATTCCCCTCACATTCCATGTCATCACAACGAGTTGCGATGCCATCGGATCGGTGTTCTGAATTCGTCTTGGAGTTCTGGCCCGCTGGCCCGGTGGCTCAACGAACCACAGGTGGCGTTCTGCGGGCGGGGGGCCCCTGGTTCATGAAGTCTTGTGTCGTAACTTGCCGCCATCTTGTACTTTACCAACATTGATGATTCGTAGACTGCAAAACCAACTAAACTAATAACATAACATAAACTGGTGCGCCCAGCGACTACAACACTGTCGCGGTGCTCAGGCGCTCTCGAGCCGTCTGAACCCATCCGGGAATCGGGCGTGAGCTGGGTCGGGCGGTGAACTGGCCCAATTGGATTTTCTGCTGGGGGTAGGGTTGGTGCGAGGCGGCAGGGCCGTGCGAGGGCCGCTTCCGTAAGTTAAACTGTTGTTTGGATTACCTGCTGGGGTCCGGTTATTGGTGGTGCGAGGAGACTCGGGACTTAATCCTCATTCCGAGGAGGATCCTTGCCATCGGCTAGGTTATTGTCTTCTAGCCACATATTGGCCGCCTCCGGGTTTTCGAGAAATATCGCTCGCCCATTATAAACAACTCTCAGGCGCGCGGGGTACAACAGCCTGTATTTAATGTCCAGTTGGCGAAGCTTCGCCTTGATCGGGACGAATGAGTTCCTTTCCCTCTGCACTTTCTGGGTGTAGTCGGGGTAAATAGTAATTTTTGAGTCCCCCCTTTCAATGGGACCTGCTTCCCTGGAGTGCCGTAGGATGGTTTCTCTATCTTGAAAATTCAATATTTTGGCTATTATTGGCCGTGGATGCGAGCCGGGGGAGGACGTCTCTGGAGGGATCTATGTGCCCTTTCGACCGCAAAGCCTTGGGTTAGTTTTCCGGCCCCGATCTCTTGTAGCAGAAGGGTTTCGACATAGGATGTGGTGTTTAGGCCCTCTGTTCCCTCCGGGATACTCAGGATCCTGATGTTCCCCCGTCTGGCCCGTCCTTCGGCTTCCTCCGCCCTTTCCTCCAGGAAGGCGACCCTCCTCTTTAGATCGGAGACTTCGGACTTCAGGGTTGTGGTGGCCCCGGACAGCTCCGTCGTGGAATTCTCGACGGTCGTTACCCTCTCCGTCAAGTTGCGGGCATCTTGGCGGATGAGTTGTATGTCTATTTTGAACTCATCAATCTTGGAGTCAATGTGGGTTCTCAGTGAGGCAATGGCATCCAATATCTGAGAGCGATTGTCGTTGACCTCCCCTTCGTTCGGATGAGTGTTTTCGGAGAGGCTAGGTCTGGGCTGGGTGGAGGTCTTCGCCTTGGTCGAGACAAAGGAGTCCATGGTGGCGGCCCTGCTCTTGTTCTTGGTGGCCATCTTGAAGCCGCTGGACGTAGATCGCCGAACATGCAGGGGCCAGTGCGTGCCCCGGGGCAGCCGAGTCGGGGAGCCAAGTGCAGGCGGCCCAAGGGTGCGGTGGTGGTCAGGGGCCCACCAAAGGGTATTATGTAGGCTCACGCACCTTGAGTTTCAGGGCCCCCGAGTGCTTCGGCTGGAATCAGGTCGTTCGGGTGATGGCCGTGGGGCGGGGTGCTGCTTCTCAGAGGTGGCGAGTTTCTCTTTATGTGATGCCATCCACGTGGTTCTAGTTGTAGTCCGCGTTGCATAAATTGGGCCAGCCCAGGGGTAACGGAGTCAGGGGCCTGGGGGCCTGTGCCGATTCCGAACCAGTGTCAGACAGGGGTCGCCCCCCCCGGCCATGTAGCCGATCCCCAAAGCGCTCCGTCAGGGGACGCTGGTTCAGGGGCTGCGTGAAGCTGTGCCAGGCGCCATCTTGGATCAATGCGCGGCGGAGGGGAGGGTGGGATCCGGAGCCCACTCTTCCTCACGGGGGCTCCGAAAATTCCAGCACTCGAGTAATTCTTAATGGGGAGCACTTCCCCCGCCGATGCGTGCTTTTCCGCTGGCTGCAACCACTCTTGTACCGGAGAAAAAGGATCAGGAAGCGGCGTCTCGGCCGGAGCCCGGCAGATCAGCTTCTGCTCTCCATCGGCTCCAAGCCACGCCCCCCCTATGGGTTTTATCTATTATACATTTTAATGGTTTTCGTGATGCTTCAGTTGATTTCATTGCTAGGCTGAGCAGAACATGAATTAATTTGATGTTCACTATGTCAATGTATATGGTGTAACAGATGTCAGGGACAGCAAAGGAATCTTTGGAAAAGTTTAACATTGATTTAGTCCTCTTCCTAAGCATCATTGTAAATGTACAACCTACTAATTTTTTTTTAAAATTTTTTTTATTTGTGTATATTCAAAAGAATTTTACAAAAAGAACCGAAGCAGTAAATTGCGCGATAACTAGCCAGGGTGGGACCCTGTGGCTGTTGTCATTTTCATTGTGTGTTCCAATATTTTCACGGTTGCCAGGAGCCAGGTTATTCTGTCTCCGCTGATCAGTCTATTCCACCAGGTGTCATGGTCCCACCCTCGATCCTCCACAATTAGATGATTCAAGTAAGCCCCTCTCAGGTTCTGGTTTTTCGGGCATGACAGAAGCAAATGTCTGATGGATTCGGTTTTATTTTCACATAAGCGACAAGCGCTCGTATCAGATAAACCTCTGATCTTGCGAATTTCGTTTGTGGCCACCAAGTTCATCCTTATCCTTAGAAGGGCATTCCGAGCCCCCCTATTGGGGAATTTTTGAAGGTACTTCATTGGCTCGTTGAGCTTACGGAATGTTGGAGGCAAGTGCTGGAGAAGTTTGTTGTTTGAAGCAGACTCCTGGGTTTGAATCCAGTCAAGCTCTTTCAATTTTTTGAACACTCCAGTTGGATGTGAGGTAAGGTCGGCTTCCGAGCAGACGACTGAGTTAAGTAAAGCCAAGTTTGCTTCCTTCCATACTGCCAGCATTTGCACCTTGCCAGAGTTTAACTCCTTATTTAGGAGACCGAAAATATCATCACTCCCATGCATGATGCATTTTCGGTACAGTCTCAGGGAACTAATGTCAACTGTTGTCTTTAGAGACACTAGGCTCAGTTCTCTCCGGATAGCAGCTATGGATGTTGATTTTGGAAGGGACAGGACCCCTTTCCAAAACACACTTTCCAGTTTCTGCCAGATTTTACTTGGAATCAGAGGCATGGCTTCGGCTCCGTAAGTGATGGAGGGGATGACTTTCTTTCTGTAGAATTCGATCACAGGGATACAAGAAAATTTACCGAATTTTGTGTCAATCGCCTTTCCTTGAGATGTCAACTTCTTTATTCTAAGTTGAAGGTTTGCCTGCGTTGAACTTTCTTGTTTGGTGCTGTCTATCAGGACTCCAAGGTATTTGTATACTGTGACTTTCTCGATCACGTAGTCTTCCAGATACCATTTGAAGTTGTCTGCGTTTTTTTTCTGGCCGGACTCCAGGGACAAGATTTTGGTTTTTTCTTTGTTTATTTTTAAGTTGTTCTCAGACAAATAACGCAGGAGGTTTGATAATTGCCTCTGGAGGCCAATCTGGGTCTGGTCGAGTAGGATGAGGTCGTCAGCATACAATAGGTGGCTTATTTTTGCTGTGGACAGGGAAGGCGGAAAAGTCCTTGACGGATCTTCTGAGATGCCATAATCACCAATATAGGCCAGAAACAGTGCTGGAGCTAGGGGGCAGCCTTGTTTCACCCCTCGACCCGTCTGGATTTCAGATGACAAGTTGCCCATGTGTGACAATCGGACCCTGAGGGTGGTTTCAGAGTGGAGAGCCTTGATTGGTTGCAGAATCTCCTGAGGGCACCCCCAGCCTTCGAGTTTGTACCAGAGGCGCTGCCTGTCAACCAAGTCAAAGGCTTGGGAGAGATCGACAAAGGCCACAAAGATCCTTGGTTTGCCCTCCAAGACCTTGCTTTTCAGTACACTGATGGTAAGTATGTTAGCCGCTGTTCCCACATTTCTTTTAAAGCCCGTTTGAAACCTGTCATTACAAGGGGCCGACTTTGACCAGGCATCAAATCTTTTTAAAAGAAGGCTCCCGTAGACTTTCCCAATGCAATCCAAAAGGGCTATAGGGCGGTAATTTAGTGGATCGGTGATGTCACCTTTCTTGTAAATTGGGACGATAACCGCCCTCGTCCATGATGGAGGGAGCGATTTCTGGGCGGCACACTGCGCGAAGATAGCCCGGATAAGTGGTGCCCATTCGTCTGCGTTTTTTTTCAAGTCTAAGTTCGAAATTCCATCCGGGCCCGTCGCTCTGGAGTTCTTCAGGTTTTTAATTTGATCTCTGATTTCCGCCAGGTCGTCCAATTTCACCCAATTTTCGTTTCTCGATTTCGCAACAGGCAGGCCTGTGGAGAGTGGAGCTTGAAAGAGGGACGAGAAGTGACTGATCCATTTTGCTTCCGCCGTGGCGTTGATGGTCGTGTTGTTTAGAGAAGGTGTTAAAGTTTTTAGCAGAGACCAGGAATCTTTTGCTTTATTTCCGCAGAGTGTTTTTAGCATGGATTCAGCGTCCTGCTGGTACAAGTTGTGGCGGTGGTTTTTTACCCAGTTTGTGTAGGCCTTTATTTCTGACTTTAGTTGGTCTTGATTTTGTGGGAGGGACCCAAGCCGCCGTTTCAGTCTGCGCAGTTCACGCCTCTTTGCAACCAGTGTTGCATCAAAGGAATGTCTCGGAGCAGTAAGTGATGGGGCCAACGTTTTTGATTTGGCCCTATATTGTAGAAGAAGAGGTACGTAGTCCAAAGAATCTTTTCCGCCAGAACGTAGCCCCAAAGCATATTTTGCAGACAAATCTGAGACTGATTTCGTTGTCAGGTTCAAGCGATTGCCTCGTGAATTTGAGTCAACCCCTACCACATACGGTGCCGGTGGATTAAAATGGGATTGCAGAGACATGGTGAGCTGGTTATGGTCGCTCGCTTTAGTTTTGCGAACCTCAAAGTCTTTTACCTTCGAAAGAAGGTAGCGCGTGGCAAAAATGTAGTCAATAGTGGCGTGGTGAACACCTTGCTCCCAAGTGGGTGAACGGTCAGCGTTGGGGAAAACTGAGTGCAAATTTTCTATTTTTCTTGATGCCATCAGTGTTGACCACGGGCTCCCTCTTTTTGCGGCGGGATTCGAAGAAGATTTGCCCAACTTTGTGCGGTGGTCCGAGCAGTGGGCGTTTAGGTCACCGCAAATGATGATCGAAGGGACCTGATTGGAAGCTTGGATTTCATCTACTAGATTTTTCATTGTCGCTAAGTATGACTGTTGGTTTATGGCTGCTGGGTTCCAGTAGGTGTTGATAATTGCGGTTTGGGAGGGCCCGCAATTTGGTTGATCCGCCCAGTCAAATAGTACTGCCAGGATTGAAAGGTTGGAAAGGAGGGTGGCCTTGATCTTCAGACCCCTCCCCTGCCGGTAGGCGATGAGAAGACCCGATGTCGGGCGGCCCATTAAACCTTTATTTGCTGGTGCCAAAATGACGTCGTAGCCGTCCATAGCAGGTGATTTCTCGAGCCATGTCTCTTGTAGGCAAATGATATCAAAAGCAGCCAGGTTTGCGTCGCTCGGCATTGTTAGGTGCAAATGACCACGGGTGTTCCAAGAGCAGAGACGGAGGGGGGGTGGAGTTGGGTCGGCAGTCGAAGTGACCGAAAGCCCTCTTGGCCGACCTGCGCATTGCTATTTTTTCTTGAGTATGAGAGCCTTTGGGAGCCAGGCCCACAAACTCTGAGGTTTGTCTTTTGGCTGATTGATGCTGTCCGAGAGGTCTTTGTTAGCTGAACAATGTGTGGCGTTACTCGGAACAGTGGAAGTATCGGGTATAGATGTCACCTTTACGACTTTCGAATTAGCCGAGTAAGGCCCCTTGCATTCAAAGGTTTTCTTTATACCCAGCGGTTCAGATTTTCGGTTTGAAGACACGTTGATGGAAGCTGGGGGCTTCTGAATGTGGCTTTCAGAAACTTGCTTGGGATCGGAGTGACTTTTCCTTTCACTCCTGTTTTCGTTGTCCCGACCTTTGACGTTTCGTCTCAAATTGCACCCTCGGTCTCCTGACTGGTGAGAGTGAGATTTCTGATTTTGGTTTTCCAAAATGAAACCAAGGAATGCCAAGTCCTCTTCAGCTCGAACGATTTCCTTTTTTGCACTCGTTGAGGCAAGGTAAATATAGGCTTTTGCTCGGAAGTTTGAGTGTTAAGGGTCCACTAACTGTAGGTCAGACGACTTCATTCCACATAGAGCTGGTACGAGGCTGAACAATGCAAGTAATCCTCTTCTATTTAGGATTATGTCGTCTTTGTTTTCGGGATGCTGGACCAGCTTAATAGGAGACGCTCTTACGTGTAAGTTGGCTTTTTGGTATTGTTCGGTTTGTGAGGAAAAGTGGGATTTTGGGTGTTTCCCTCTGTCATTTGTTTTTCCACTCGAATGTTTGGAGCTTTGAGACGTGGAATGCCAGTCGCAAACCGAAGCGCCAACCTTTTCTCGCGCTTGTTGTATGCCGGGGATCCGCCTTGTGCGCTCTTGGACCCCGGGGGACACAAATGACACAACTCGAAAGTTAGGGGAACTAGGGAGCTTGTGTCTGGACCCCTGATGTATTTTGTTCCTGCGATCTTCCAGGGTGCTGAACTTTGGGGATGATTCGTCTTCTGATGAATCTTCAATAGTGTTCAAGTCAGCCAAAGCACCCTGAACCACTGGCGAAGCAGCAGCGCGAAGCCCCCGTGCTTTCTTTCCTTCCTTCAGTTGTTGCTGGGCTTGAGGGTCATCAAGATGCTGAGAGAGGTTCATCATGTCCGCCTCTGCCAGAAATTCCTCCGTTGAACAGGGAGAGGCTTTGTTCAAGTTTTGTGTAACCGGTGGTAGAACCGAAATTTGAGCCGTACTTTGAGTTGCCTCTGTTTTCAGGATTGGAGTAAAGATCCGCGAGGTAGCTTGTTTATCTTTTTTGTTTATTTTTTGGACCACACCTCTTTGTGGGTGGAGGACTGGTCTCGTTGGAGAGAACATCGAATATGCACATTCATCTGTTCCCCCCGGAGAATGTTGGAGAGGAGGCAGTGACGGTGGTTCATCTGTGATGTCAATTACTTCTTCCGGTGTTAATCTATTTACAACCCCTTTAGTAGGCCTTTGAATAGCCGAGGTGGAGACTATGGTAGGAGGTTGTACCAGCCTATTTTGACCACCCGCCCCGACTTCCATCTGATTTTCTGAGTGAACTTCCGCGAAAGCCTTGTTTCCTTTCACTACGTCCGATTTTAGGCTTGACAATTTGCCATCGAGGGCGGTGATGTAGCCTTCTAAAAAGGTTAATTTTGAATACATCTTTGCTTGAATCGAGGTATGATCTTTTAAGGACTCATTTATCCCCTCGTAGAGTTTAATAAACGGATTTAGCGCTATGGTGACCGCTGACATAATTGGTAGAATGTCCCTCTTGTTTTGCGAAGGAGAGTCCGTTTGGTACACTGGTTGATGCGTGGGGCCTTTCGGGTTTGGAGTTGTTGTTTGACTCTCATTTAAAAGTCTTCTTACTACAGGAGAGGATGCTAGCTCTAAGGATCCACGTCTGATTCTGTCCGAGTGAGTCGGTTTATTTTGAAGGTCGGCCAACAGGCTGTCCTGATACAGACGGGATTGCGGCCTTATGTCGGCAGATGCTTGGCATGGCGCTTGCGGTGTAGTTTCAAGCATCCGAGCCTTTGAAGGTGCCACCACCCTTTGGTCTAAGGCTGTTGAAGGGTAAATGGAATGGGGCCGCTTTGGGCTTGAGCGTCCCAGCAGATCTTTGTTGGTCTGCTTGTTTGAATGAGTAGAACCATGTACCGTGGCGAGTGTATTTGTTTGGTTGACCAGGACTGGTTTTCCCATGAGGACCAAAGGAGACTTTTCACTATAATTTGTCGGTGTAGTTTGGGCGACTGCGCCCTTATCACTTGGTTCAGCTGATAAGACTTCGCCAGGCAGGTCAAAAAACGGTTCCTTCGGGGATTGGGCCGGCGGCAGCCGAGTTGGAGAGATTTGAGCCGTTTGCGGCTTTGAGGCGTCTTTCATCTTTGGCAGCTGATCTGGCGCCGGGGACCTTTTCCTTGTTTTTTCTGGGGGTTGACACGTTTTAACTGCTTCCAAGATTTCCTCATCGGTGAGGTCCACTTGTCTGCTCCGCGAATCCGGAGCGAAGGCGTGGAAAAAGTCTGTAACTAGACTTGCCCCTGAGGGCTTTATGGACTCAGGATTCCATGGTTTTTTAACGGAGTGGCCGCTAGGTTTAGTTTTGTTCGACGCTAGACTTGTAAAGATTTTTTTTTGTGTTTTTTGCTTCAGCAGGCCTTTTCTTCTGAGAAGACGAGGTTTTCTAGAATCAGGTGCCTCCACCTCCTTCCAGCGACGTTTTTTTGGATTTAAAGTTTCTGTGCAGGAGGAAGGGCTCATATCCGCAAGCGGAAGTAAAATGGGATCGAGTTGTTTGTCAATTTGAGTTCCCTCGCCTCTCTGGTCCGCCGGAAGGCGGGGGCAGGTTTCCTCCAGGAGAATAGGGGCTGGCAAGTCCGAGCCCAAGTGGACTTGTGCCTCAATTTGTATCAGAGAGTTGGCGACAGTAATTTGAGGACTTTGTTCAGTTCTCAGTTCTCTGTTTTCCCTCTGACCCACGAGGAGGGGCGATGGTGGCGTTTGCTTTGCCGGGGGCGGGGGAAGAAGTCCCCTCCCCCCACTACTCTCCGCACTCGATGCTTCAGCGGGAGCCGCCTCCTTGGCGTCTTCAAGCACCTCCCCCTGAATGGTGTCCGATTTGCGGGCAGCTGAAGGGCACTTTGCGGGCTCCCCCCCCCGCTCACGGGCCTGGGTCCACCCTCCGGGGGTATCCCAGGCTCGGAGCTGTGAGGGAGGAATCCGCGGCTGCAGAAGTGACAACGGGAGTCGCGGCGCCACCGGACCGGGAGGTGAATGGGGAGCTGCGGCGTGCTGTGTGTCATCGCGCTGAATTTCTGTGTCAGCCTGACTTCCTCGCGCCATTGTGGCGGGGATTTTTCTCGCGGCTGGATCTTTGTTTTCTTTACTTTCGGCCCGCCGCCGAGGGGGGGCTTGAGATTGTAGTTGGCAGTGTGAAGAATCCGAGGTTAAGAGGCTCATGATGCCTCGAGGGTGAAGGTGCTGTTTTTGGGCAATTCGGGGCCGAGCGCTTCTAAGCAAAGGGCCCTCCTCGAGATCCATAGAGTCTGGCACGGTAGCAGAGGCAATGTCCAAAAGTGGCGAAGTTTCAGAGACGGCCGCCATGGCAGCCATGCACAGACTGCCAGAGACTGCACACTCGCAGCCACACTCCGCGGTCCGCTCCGCGGAATGAAGGGTTCTTGTAGGTACAGGAGGGTAGTAGCACCACCAACAGCAACCGTAGAAACAGTAGAGAGACTGCCAGAGACTGCACACTCGCAGCCAACCTACTAATCCATTGTAATACACTTGAGGATTAGGGTCATCACTGTACATGTTCACTAACTGTGGAAGAAATAGTTAATTTAAACCACTATTATTGGTGTTCAGCCCTCTTCACATAACGGGACAAAAACCCATTTGTGGAGTAACAATTCACACAGCAACCATCCAGCATGCCAAAAAAATAAATAATGTTACTAGTTAAAGGTTTGAAATGTACATGTTTCCTTCAGTAGTCTATCCAATATGCTGTGTTTCACAATGAATACCATGAATGGCCAGTCATACATTTCAGATCATAGGCAGTTAAACGCTTTGACAACTTTAAAGCATGCTTTGAAATACGTGGAAGGTCAACAATAGTTCCGAAAAGAGCTCAAGTAGACACAATGCCAAGATTACCTCACTTGAACAAAATGACCTGAAAAAGTCATGTTGTCACATACAATGTGAACTATTACTGTATCTAAGAGTCAAACCATATCTTGTTTGCTAATAACCACCACTTCTTGACCAAAGGAAAATCAAACGTTGTGTGCTGTACTGTAGCTGATACTTCATGGTATATTATTAAAGAAACGTGCTCTCATGTAAATACATTTGCAGTGGGTGGCTCGTTCCTTCGCGGTTCATGCAGTCCATTTTACAGTTCTATTGCCACATTCTTTGTGTTTCCTGATATGACAAGCCATGAGAGGCATGGTGCAAGGATGCAGGTCCTTTCCTTTCTGTGCAGTTATTGGAAGTAATCACCCGCAGGATTCTCTGGGGCTCTGTGGACGGGCGCTGCAGGCCCATTCAAAATATGCCATTTGGGCCAGCCCAGGATGGCACCAGAGGCTTGACACAACATAGACAGTTCAGTAAAAGAGGTCACACCAGGGTTACTATCCTACTCCTTGGCACCTTTACCCTGTGCCCTGGACCCAACCCGATACAATGAGGCACTCTTGTGCTGCACAATTGCAGCTACCAGAGCAGTGCAAGCACACAGACATGGGTGTGGGGATGCTGTCAACTGGTACCTACCTGTACATGGCTGCATCCTCTGACACCATTGATTCTTGTTGTGGGTTCCCTCTTGACTCATAATGCAGTAATCGGTTTCAGGAATGATTAAGGAGTCTCTGGTAATGTTTCACCTTGATGTATTCCACTTCTTAGTGTGATGAATCTTACAGAGTCCTCAAAAAGACCCTACCTAAAGTCTCCTCTCAGGTGGCCAAGGAAAGGCAGATGCTTTCTGATCCTAACCTTGGGGTTGGTGCTCTGCGGGAGGATCGCCTGGGAAAAGAAAGGGCCCAGGGGAATAAGAACAGTCCGTTGTGTGAGACACAGTATTTGTCTTCCACTTTGGAAGACATCTTCTCAATACCAAAGTATGTAATGGCTTGTTGTCATAATCTCTTTGTTCCTCAAGTTGAAAATCTTAAACAATGATAAACACTTAGGCAATGAGAGAAATTATAACCCTTCTAAAACCATGGAGACCTATAGAGCTAGAGGTTCCCCTAACTACCAAAGGAACAGTGAATAATAATTCAAACTCTAAACAACGTTATTCCTCTATACAATCCAGTCCAATGATTGATCCTTATGATATTCCTTTAAAGAATATTATTGGAACAGAAATAAATTCAAGATTAAAAATCAAGTTAGAAAAAAAATGTGCATTAGGGACTTCAAGTCCCATAATCCCGAAGTAATGGGACGAAGAAGCATGCTAAAGAGGAACAAAACTTCCAAGTGCAGCTTGTTAAGGGGAATGACCCACACCTGAGTGATACTAGGAGACTTAACAGGCTCTCTCAGGTGCAGCTCATTAGTGAGCAGCAGAAGTAGAAACTGAAGAAGGAAGAGGCGCTGGGACCACAGTCGAGCAGAGAGCAGTAGTCGATCCTGAGAGGTTTTTGCCTCCAGAAGCCTTAATTGCAGAGGTCACGTAGTGGGAAGCCTGAGAGAGGGAAGCTTTCCCTCTGGAGACCTGTTTTGTAGAGGCTGCAAAGTGGGGAATTAAAGTGAGGAAAGTTTTCTTCCCCCCAAGGCTGTGTATGGTGGCAGGCAAGTACCGGAGTGCCTTCTGAGCAATGGAAGCTCTGTGTTTAAATGGCGTAGGTGGCAGCAGACTGAAACCAGCAGAGTGCTGGATCGAGATGAGCCCCTGAAGCAAAGTTACCTGTGAGCAGGAAGAGAATCTGATGCTCACGTTTTACCCAGTGAGATCACCAGCTGATTGGGATACTGCAGCGCTTCGAGACTGCTTGCATGCTCGATGCAGGCATTTTCAGACTAGAAAACACTTGCTTGTGTTTGAAAGTAATACCAAAGCAGACAAAACACTATTATGCAAGCCAAATGACTGTGTCTTTAAGCATGTGAGTTTAATGAGAACCCAACAACAAGATGAGGTAATATTCTTAGTACCTAATGAAAACAACCATTACCCAAGCCAAAAGAAAGTAAAAGTAAGACAACTTCAAACCAACAGATATTGCCAAAGTCTGGCGGGGACTAATGGATGTTCCAAAGATTGTAAAGCTTATTACCCATATTTGAAGAAGCACATAACAAAAGCTAAAATAAACCCACATTGCCAAAGCCAAGGAAGAAGTAGAATAAAACCATATCCTTGTCAGTATTTGGTTCATGACACAGTGGGGAAACGAGTGGCAAGAAGGCTGCTCTTCTGGAAAGGATTGTTCAGAAGGAGAGGAGCATCATTTGCAGAGTTTTTAGAAAGTACAAACAAATACTAAAGAGCATCAATGTGAATCTGGCCTTCCCTGAAGAATTGCTTAAAGCCTGGTGCTGTAAAATAATGAACACTGCAAAGCTGTTGTACGCTGATTTTAACCAAAGAGGCACTTGTTGTTTGTAAACTACTGTTCGGCCAGTGGAGTATACCCAAATAGCAAACTTTGAAGTGATAGGCATGATATGTGAGTAAACCAGGTGTGAGTGAAGTAGTAGGCCTGGCATTGAAGTAAACCAAGAAGAAGTTGATGAAGTGCTGTGAAGTGGTGTTAACAAAGCCTGAAAAACATCCATTTCTGAAGCAAGAACAGTATAAAAACTGCTGACGTGTCATATAAATTCAGAGATAATAGGAAGTTGCAAAAGCACCCTGACAAACAAAATGTACGTGAATACTGCTGAACGTGTTCTTTGTTTGTTTGAAGGAGATTGCTTAGAAGTCCCACTATTACAAGAGGAAGAGAACAATCCTTGGGCCTCATTACACGGAAGGCGGTAGGGGATTACCGGCACTGGTAAGGGCACCGATGCGGTAATCCCCACCGCCCTACTACGAGGTCCCTCAGCGGGTCCTGTCCTTAACGTGTGGTTAGACCACACGTTAAGGACTGGACCCGCTGAGGGACTTCAGTGCAAATAACGGTACCGCAAATTGCGGTACCGTTATTTGCTCCTTTCCCATTCCCATTGAGCCCTTTGGGGCTCAAATGGGAATGGGGAATGGTTCCCGGAATGGGGACTTACCGGTCCTGCAAAGGTCGGAGTAGGTCGGTAAGTCCATATTCCAGGAACCCAGCCTCCGACGGCAGTAAGGGGGTAGCCATGGCGCTAATAGCACCATGGCTACCGCCTTCCGTGTAATGAGGCCCCTTGTGTTGAACCATTGGAGTATTGGAACATATTGTTGTCAAGTTGGAGCCACAAAGAACTGTGTTAGAACTTTTTTGCAAATCAGGATTTCCTTATTTATTTTTTGGAACTGTGGAACAGAATCCTGCTTGAATCTGGGGAAGGGGAATTCATCAAGATTAGAAGAAGAGACTGTTGTCATATTGTGAATGTAACTGTTATATTTTGTTACATTTGAACAGCCATGCATAACCTTATTGAGTCACTGTATGTATAAGTGTGAGCGACAGAGATCCTTTGCTACCATGTTTCCTTTAGTTTATTTTATTTCAGGGAAATCCTCATCAGGGTATGGATAGTGAGGCGTTTATCCACCCTTTTAATTTATTATAATAGCATCTTTTGAAAAACCTTCACAAAGCTGTCTGTCTCACATTTCTGACACCTCACATTTGTCACAACCTAAGTTACAGAATACATAGTGGCAAAAACCCAGCAGACACATCATCAAATTAATTTCCCAGGTCCCAACTTATTCACATGGAGCAAACATAACATTTCACTCAGTCCATGCCGGTTCAGTCATACTTTCCTGATACACTAATTTACTGGATAGGACAGTAGTAAAGAGAATATTAACACTTAGGACCTTATCTTAAAAGTTGGTCCTGTTCTACTTGAATCCACTCTGTTTTGTAATGCCCCTAACACAATTATAGTTGACTATGCTTCCAGGTATAACCATAGGTTTCTCAAATGGAGAATCTGTTCTGGGTGTTTTTATGTGCTAAATAAAATTGTTCAATTAAGGAAGACTTTGAAAATGAGGCATGCTTGTAGCTCAAATTTTCTTTTTAGAACATATAATACACAGGTGATTGAGCAGACCTATTTAAAACCTTCAGGACAGAGCTGTATTGATCTTTTGAGAATCAAAGAAGAAGGAGAAATGTCATGGTAGTTACTGAAGACAATAGTGTTAAACAATGTATTAACAGTATTAACTTGAGGTTCCTGTAGTAGCCCATTTCCCATCATAATTCTTACATGTGTAACCACTTTTGAGTCTTCGAGTCTGGTGCAATTATCTCTAGGCCATGGTATGGGTGGTTGGATGGAAGGGTTGTTGGGAGTTGCCATGAATTCAGTTTCATTTGGGTTGTGTTTAAGGATGTTGTTGCTCATCCATGCATTGATTTGTGAGAGGCAATTGAAGGGGCTTGGTCTATGTCCTTGGTGGTGGCTATTCTGTAGATGGTTTGTGTGTCATCTGTGTAGTTTAAGCATGAAAGCCCTTATCATTTGATGAGTTTCATGGAAGTAGACGTATAGATTTTGAAGAGTAGTGATGTGTGGGATGAGCCTAGTGGAACACTACAAGTCAGCATGCATGAGATTGTCCTGATAGAGGGTAGCCAGGTGGTCGCCACTCTTTCTTTCAGAAAGGAATTAATCCATTTTAGCGTAATGTTGCTTAGCCCTAATTATTCTATTCTTTTGGTGAGGGTTGCATGGTTGACTGCGTCAAAAGTCACTGAAAGTTCCAATATATCACTGCAGAGGTGGTGTTGGAGTCAGTGTTCATTTTTAGGTGGTCCCAGTTGGAGAGCAGTCCTGATGCAGCCCCTCTCATAGGTCTGAAACTGGCCCATGCATGGTCCAGTAGATGGCTGATTTTCACGTTTGGTGGCATTTGTGGATTTAGATATGTTTCTTGGAGTTTGGCTGGAAATGGGATGTTTGATATTGGCTGGTATTTGGTCGGGTTATCGGTGCTTCCTTTGGGATATTTGAGAAGGGATTTAATATAGGCAAATTCGAAGCTCCTGGGGATAGTTCCTGTTTCCAGTAAGTAGTTCATGAGCTTGCAGTAGTAATGTCCAGGTATTGCTTTGCTGGGGTTGTTCTTGTAGATGTCTGGTGGCCTGGGTAAGCTGGCTTTGTTGCTTTCCAGTTTAGTAAAGTCTTCCATGGACATCGCTGTGAAGCAGTTCAGAATTTTTGTTCCTTCAGGGGAAGCGGCAGTGCCGATATTGTTGCTTATGTGCTTGGGCAAAGTGCTAATGACTTGCTACATGTTTATGACTGTGTCTTTAAAATGGTTTGCAAGGACATCACAGAGTTTCTGCAAAGGAGTCAGAATGCTCTTGCATGATGTTGGGTTTCAAATCTAGTTACTGTTGTTCAACATCTCTTTCTGGTGCTTTGTTTCAAGATTTGTTCCACATTCTGCATTTCATCATTTCCCCACTTTGGAATCCCATAGGACTCCATGGGGTCAAGTAATTACTGCATGCAGTTATTATCGCACATGCTACTACTTTTGTGTGGCAGTATTTTCCAACAACCGACAACCAAGCCCGGCCCACCTGGTGTCTTCCTGCTTGCCGGTCTTTTCCGTACTTAAGGAACCCTCCAGCCTATTTTCCTTTGCAGCTGGATAACAGGTGTAAGTGGATCTAGGTCACCTGGCCTAAGCTCTGCCCACCTTCTTAGCCCTGCCTCTTCCTTCCTGCTCTTAACTCTTAGATCAAGGGCGTCTCTCGCCCGGGCATCCAAAGCGAAGGACAGTCAAAGAAAAGGGCAATTCCTGTTTGGACCTGTTCAAACCAGGAGGTTCCAGGACACAAACCCCTGCTAAAACAGCAGGTAAGCATGCACCAACATGTGCTTACACCCTCTGTCCCCACAGGTCATCCCCACTCTCTCTGCTCCCCCGTGTTGTTCCCTTGTGCCCCCCCCTTGCCGCACACAGGAGTCTGTCCCGCAACATTCTGATTTCACTCCATCTTGTGGCCAATGCTGGATTTTACTTTTATGGACTTCATTGATTCACAGTGTGTTACCCGTTCTCAACTCTCATGCTCAACTTCCTTTGCATCTTGTACTCATGGTGACCCTGAATCATGCATTTCCCATTTTCATCTTGTATCCTGGCTTGCAACATTATGTGTTACTACTGACTTCTGCCGTTCTATTTGCTCTCCCCTCTTGCTTCTCCACTCTTTTTGACTGCTTACCCTCGTCGGTCGCTCCCCCATCCCCTTACTGTACCCCCCCCTCTAACACTATCTGAAACATTGTCAGGCCTATTAAGATAGTCACTTGTTTTGTTCCTCCCCTCCCTTTCTGCACCCCTCTCCCTCATCTTTTGTTTTTCTACGGCTCTACCAGAAATGTCGTCTGTCCTAGTACCGTAGTCGCCTGTCTGTTTCCATTTTCTTCGCCCTCTCCCCCTCCATTCCTTATCTATGTCTTAGCTCTTGCACTATCTGAAATGTCGTCAGGCCGACTACGATAGTTAATTTTACATCCTTACTGTTCATGGCCTGTAAGAATGTTATTGTATTTTCACTTGTTCCCTCCCTTGCCTTGAAGCACTTTGAAACACATTGTGTATATGCACTATATAAATAAACTATCATATCATATATTAACCATTTATAAGAGTTTCAATAATGAAACTTGGATTTTGGTAAAACACTCAGTAATGGTACTTAGCAGGAGTATTAGCACTACCTCAAAACTCATGATCAAGCCGTTAACCTTATGCCCTTATCTGGATCATTAAATCCATGCCTTTTTAGACATTGCTTCATGTGAACATGTGTATTTAATTCCATACACTTTTATTAACTTCCACCCGTCTAATTATATAGAAAAGGGGGGAACTTTGGGATGGGTCCATTAATCATTTGGTACCTTTGTGTTCTTCTGCTGGGATTAAAAAAGATCACCTTTGCTTCCTCTCTTACAGCAGAATAATGCAACGAAATGGAACGGCTGATGGAGACACATGGACTTAACACTGCATGGCCACATTCTTGGAAACTCATAGATGTATATATTAAATAGGAGAGCCTTGGTGGAACCTCCTTGACACAGCATGATTCAGCCGTTCACTGCCTAACATGGATGTCATGACTGTAGCCTTCTGTACGCCACTCTCTTCATATATATCTAACTGTATTCTTAATATTCTTTCTTTCGAATTACTTTAATATATTTCCTGAACCCACTTGTACAGTGCTCTGTTGCTGTCACGCTTGGCTTACACTATATAAAACCCAGTATCCAAATAATATCTAAGGTCGCCTTTCTTTCTCTAGGCATTGTGTGCAACACGTCTACATCACTGGATACATGTCACTTGGAACTTATGTGAGAAAGGCACAATATCAAGAGTTGACACAGACAACAGATTTCACGTTTCAAATAATATTTTATTTAAATATCAGGATGGCCTAATTTGCCCTCTAACTAAGGTAGAGAGTTCTCCTGCCTAAAGAAAACCAAGAGAAGTCTGTGTCAGTAAGTCCAAATCAAAAAGTCTGTCTGTGTAGGATTTTAGCCAACAGAATAACGTTCAAAAGTAAAGTCTCAGCTGTTCTTAGCACAAAGTTCTTCGTGGGTTCTTGGGGTTCCCTTCCCCAAGTTCAATGCAGTATATTTCACACAAAAATGAGGTCTTGAAGTTCCCTTCCCCAAGATAGTGTTTCTTAGTTCTTTGAATTCACAGGGCTACCTTCCCCAAGTCCAATAGTATATAGTTCACACAAAAAGGATATCTTGAGGTCCCTTCCCCAAGAATTCAATGCAGCACTACTTGATCCACCTTATAACGTGCTTGGCCAAAGGTTTAACAGTTTCTCAGGAATCGTTTCTAATGTCCTTTTTTTGATATTATTTAGGCCTCTCTAGTCTAGGCGCAGTTGTTAGATCACACGGTCCACCCATCACGGGTCACGCACCCAGGAACCCTAAGCTTCTCCTTGATTTGATTTGTGATGTCTCTAATCTTCTCCTTAGGAAACTCCCTGGTCTAGGTGCAGTTGTCAGACTGCACAGTCCACCCATCACAGGTTGCACAACCACAAGTTCCCTTAATCTTGTTTGGGTCTCTTTTAGCATCCTCTGCCTCAGGCTTCTGATTGCACACACTTGTATTCACTTTGGTTAGAGTGACACTCTTCTTTTAATGTAACACTCTTTTGAATCAGTCTTTAATGTTGCCACAGACTTGTGGGCCTTTCTCACACTGATGGTTACAATACTTAAATGATGGTTAATATTCCATATGCTTTCATTCTCTCCACAATGATGTTAGTGCACAATCTGGCATTCAGTATGTCTGTTTAACTCACAATGTCCAATTATCATTCAATGTGATGTGATCTTATTCGGAAAGCACATTTTCATCCAGTATGATGTTTTACATTGCTTAATTATTAGTTTCAATTTAATTCAGCATTCAATATAGTGTTCACATTATGCTATACATTCAAGTTGGTGTTCTGGATATTGAATTAGTAGTTTCAATTTAGTTTGCTATTGAAGAAGCTTAATTAGTAGGTTTAATTCAGTTTGGTGTTCAGTATAGTGTCTAACATGTTCCGTTCAATTTGTTGTTCTGGACATTTGATTAGTAGTTTCAGTTTAGTTCAGTGTTCAAGATGCTTGATTAGTAGTTTTAATGCAGTTCGGTATTCAATATTGTTCACTTTTATTTGCAGCGTTACTTGCATGGGGTACCAAGAGTGCTCCGGTCCCTCTGTGTCCTCTGACATTCAAAAGCGCTTTGTTGTTTCACAGCACCTGCCCCTGTTGCTTTCGCTTCCCTTCTCCAGAGCTGGGAATCAGACCTACACCTTCATCGGGCATGTCCCGACTGCTCTTCCAGCCTTCCCAACCTGCTTACTGTGCCCTCGGCCCGGACTATGTCTGTCATGCTCCTGGTTGCCTTTGCAGCTCCTGCTGCTTCCGGGCACTTGCACAGATGGCATCTCTCTCTCTCACCTGCGTCCTGACTCTTAGGTCTTCTTTCCAACACAGAGGGTCTCTCCAACACAACAATTCACCTCCACAACATGGTGGGTCTTACATGCATTACGCACCTTCTTCCCAAGACGACAGATCTGTTTCTCCTTCTCCTGTTTCATAGACTTGAGCCCTCAGGTGTGAGGTGTTAGCTTGTCTTGCCTGACAATATTTAGTCCAATCAATGGGGCATGCCTGACTTGCAGTCTTGGATGCCCTCACAGCCCTCTTCTTCATCTCAGTACTATAGTGGTGTTTGTAATGGGAAGTGTGCTTCTTCCTTTTCTCAGTACTGGGTGAGTATTTACAGGGCATGAATGGAAAAAGCCCATGGAGGCTGAGGGAAGGGTGGAGAAGTGATAGTTTGGTTAGGGGGGATACCATGTCTCGCACTGGGGTATCCCACTCCCAGTCCTCAAACACCCTCCACCCAGGTGATCCACCCTCCCTTGACCACCCCTAGGATCAGGATGCAAAAGCAATGGACTTTCCCTGGCCACCTGCGCAGAGGATCCATGGGGGAATAGTAGGGAGAATACCCTCAGGTTTCTCACACTAAACATTGACTTTCACAGACTGAATGATGTGCTTAATAATCATATGGAATACATTTGTAGTATAAGGTTTTCATTGTTTTTATGATATATCAATAAGAAAAAGTCGAACTGCAAAAGTTGCTGCATCCCTACTGCCATGTAATAACAGTATTGCCAAAGCCAATTACTTCTGCATTTTGGAATCTTGAATTCATATTTCTCGAAATAGTTACACTGAACTTTGGCAAAGCAGTTGTCTCTAAATCAACTTAACAATGCATTATCGGGTTATCCACATATATACATATGAAGATACTTAATGACCGGGCATGATAAGATCCTGTTTTATATGATAAAGTATTTACTTTTCTTTTCCTCTGTGCATGTATTCATCTTTTCCTTTGAAGCAAGATGAATAGACACATGCACGTTGTCATGATTATACTGAAATATATTATGGATCTTTCATGGAATAGTTAAAAGGTAGCATTGCGATTAATAGAGTTCTAGTGCAGCATTAAACTTCCCTTTCTTTGAAAAGAGATTCATGTGAATGCATTACACTGTGTACATTGCTAAGCGCAGTTGCTCGCAGAGAAGTATAAACATGATTTTCAAATAGCAGATTTTGTGCAAAGAAATGTTCTACTTACGCTCAATACTGAGGTATCTTTGCTTTGGAATATGCTTATGATATGTATGAGTGAAACAGTTTTTTAATTAAAATAACTTTCAAGTATATTTTCCTGTCAATCAAAAATTGCCTTACCAAGCCCGTATAGCTTTTTAATTCACACATTTTAGCATATATAAATGTGTTGTTATATCCTTTCACGCGTTTCATGAAACACTTGCACCTAAAACGTTCATGTGTATCTTGACGTGTCTTCACAAATCTGTTTAAGACATTTTAATGTTTTTGTTCCTAAAAGTTTATTATTTTTTCTATTATTTCCTTAATCAGATAAATAAATCAACCTTACTTAAAATGAAACCTTTGAAGAATGTATCGTTCCCGAAATGTTACATTAGCCAGGATAGATCACGAGCATGCAAAGCACCGGGGCTAAGTGATAGGAGAACAATGTTTTTTTCTCAAGAAAAGTATCAAGGCCTGATTTAAAAAGCATTTTTCAATGGGATTGCACCATTGTAAAACACTTTTGCAAATCAGGCCCTCAATGTTTTTGAAAATGGTACCTAATGGCTCTCATGATAACTCAGTAGATACAATTCCAGTGGATTTATATTTGTCACAGGTTGTGAGTAGTTATGGTATGGCACTCATGAATAAGGCTACTTGTTTTTATTTAATTCTCATTTAATTCTAAAGGAAGAACCTTTGGTGGGCGAAATAAGAAAATATGTTGTTTTGGTTTCACCTAATTCACCTAATTACTACCCCTCCTATTAAAAGTATTTAGTTCACTTGTGAAATCAAGAACATTACCATCAATTGAACTAACTACTCCACTTGTCTCCATTCTTAAAAAGAGAGCTAGTGATGAGTGCAAATGTTGTTGGTCCATCTATCTTACAGTCACGCCAATGAAGATTATGGTTAGGTTATCTAGCTGGACTGCAGGTGATACTGTTTTAATTGTGCATACTCCAGTGGAACTTCAGATATTAATTGATTATATGCTAGTGTTATGGCTGAGCACAACATAGTAGTTAATGTGCAGAAATCGGAGGTCATGATATCGCCTGCCATAAAACAAGGACATATATGTTCATCTTTAATAAATAAAAATAGATCTATTGCAAGTTGAATATTTTGATTTAGGTGTAGGTTTTTCCAATAATTTATATTGGACTAATCATGTTAATAAGGAGCCACATAATGTATCAATGTAATAGAGGCATTCGACTGTATATGGAAACTTTGGAGGTAATGGAATTTAACCAGCTATTTAGGTCTACGAGGCCAAGTCTAGAGGAATTGGTCTCTATGTAGCAGGAATCGAGTTTCACTTATCCTCATAGACCAATGATCAATACCATTTTTTAAATCACTCTTGTGGTGAGTAAAACAGCATATGAAAAAGGTACATGTAGAATTGAAAAATGTAACATCTTATTTTGTACATCCTGACATGACTGCTCACATGGCTAGAAATCTGTAGAAATTACAAAGCCGTTCTGACCAAGAAGTTACTAAAATGTATGGTGGCTTCTGATAATTGGAAGAAAATTGGGTGGTTAAAAGATATGTTTGTTATTTTGAAGGCACATGGCCATTTTCATTTTGTAATGGCGTGTGTTTGGTCTACAATGATTCGGAAAGTCGACCATATGAAAGGTGCTAACTTTTTATGATGATACACTTTTTGGGACTGTTTTTAAGAAAAGTGACATATGAAGCGTGTTTACCTTTTGAAAATGTTGCACTTATGACAGTCTTGTCTCTTGATAGTCCATAATTATCGTCAGCAAACCCTTAATATTAAACTAAAATTGTATCAGCTGCCTTTGACGGAAAATAGAATACATTGTGCCAATGTCTCCCCACTAACATGAGACTGTTATGCTGCATCTGGAGAAACAATCATGCATGTTTTTATTTTTACTCCACTTCACACTTATTGGGATTTATACAATGTCACCCAGTTTATTTTTACTTCATGACGGTTAATGATGCCAGGTGTTGTTGGCCACTTGTAAATAGCTTAATTTTGCACTTATGTTAGGTCAAAGTAGACAATTATGCAAATATAGTATTAATTATGTATGTGTGGCATTGCATAAAGAGATGTTTGAGTTGAACACGTTATTGCTTATTTATTATGTCGTTTTGTGTCAGTTATGTGAATACGCGTATTATGACATGACATGGCTGATGCAGAGCAACCGACTTGGCTGTGCAGTTAGGTAGGCCCAATTATTGGAAACTCATAAAACTATGGATGCAATGGCAGGAAACCTGCGGAAACATCCCTGTCCCAAACTGGTTCTAACTTTTCCTTCGTAACGTGGATGCCCTCATCCTCGCTCCATGTCCTTCTAACTGTAGTTTTAACAGTCTTCCAATTACATTAATATGTTTGCATCTTCTTACTGAACTCATTTTTGTACAGTGCTCTTTTGCTTCCAAGCTTGCTTTGTGGTACACAAAACCTAATGCACGCATACAAACGAATGTTGCCTGTACTGATGCAATAATATGCATTCTTTTTTTACTGTAGGCATGGCGTGCAACATGTCTGAATACATCATGTCCTGACATTTGGTACTACTACTTGACTCTCAGAGACTGAATAATGTACATAAAAATCATATAGAATACAATAGGAGGAAAATGGTGTTATTATTTTTCTGATATGTCAATTAGAAAAATCTAACTGCAAAAAGTGCTACACCCCTGCTGTCCATGTGATAACATTATTGAGAACGCCGACTCCCACAGCAGATAGGAATCTAGAATTCATTAATTTTGAAACAGTTTCACTGCCCATTGGCGATGCAGTTATCTCTAAAGCAACTTAACTATGCACCACCGAGTTATCCACATGCATACAGATTAAGATACATAACTACCGGGCATGATGGGCTGCTGTTTTCCATGATAACGTCTTCAGTTGTTTACTCCTCTAAACATTTATTTATTTATTCCTCTGAAGCAAGATGAATAGAACCCTGAAAGATGCCATGAGTCTGCTGAAATATATTATGCTTCTTTTATAGAAAACATTTAAAAAGTAACATTGTTATTAATAGCGATCTAGTGCAGCAATAAACATCCTTTTCTTGGAAAAAAGATGAATATGAATCCATTACAATGGACAATGCTAAGCGCAGCTGCGCGCAGAGGTATGAACACGATTTTCAAATAGCATATTTAGGAAAATAATATGCTCAAGATTGGTGGTCTGACATTGGGTGCCATTACTTTGAAGTAAGCATTGGTATGCCTACTTTAATTTTTATTTTTATTTTTTAAAGTTTCAAACATGTTTTCCTGCTTGTTAATCAAAATGGTTTACCCAGCTATTTTCTTTAAAAGAAATCACATATCTACTACCCATATTAACATGGATAGTGTTGTGATCTGAGTGTAAGTGTATGAGTGACTGCAGAGAGAGCTCTTGGAATGTCATGCGGAATGTGATACCTGGGGAACCGTGGGGTTCCAAGAATGTCAATTATGGGACTTGGAGTACAGACAGGAATCAGGATAGATATTAGTGACCTTGTCTCCCACCTCTAACCTATGCAACCTGTAACCAAGAGTAATAAACCATCATCTTCTTTTCTACTTACCTGGTTCAGTCTGGTACCTGCTCCTTGCTCACCTACCTGACCCAGACACATCATTTGGTGATGAGGATTTATTTAAATCAGCCCTGAAGAGAGGGGTAGAGTGAAGGAGATGAACGGAAGCAAATTCCTGTTGCTAGAACCAGCTTTTTTTCGAGAGCAGACCGTGAGTACCTGGAAGATAAGGGTTGTAGAGAGTCCTGTTCCATGATGAAAGATGTCAATGGCATCAGTGATGATTTAAAGTGGACAGAAGTGCACCCAGAGAAGCAGTGGTCTTGGAGCTTCAAGAAAGTAACTGGACAGTTGTTACTTCCCTTGTGAAGTGCCTGAGTTGCGCTCAGAGGAACAAGTGTATTGTGGGAATTGTGGTTCATTACACCGCAGCTTGTGCCAAATAAGGACTCAGATTTACTGCTGGCACAAAGGTTGTGTGTGTCCCATGAGGTAAAGGTGGTGACAATGATCACATCTGACTGGCACAGTGTTATGTGGGAGGTTGCTCACGCGTGTTGAAATGTGAGGTGTTTTAGCTAGCAGCGTTCACATCTGTCTCCCTGAGTTACCCAGACTGTTCTGTGGGTAAGAGTTGTACTTTCAGTCCAACGTGAGAGTTGAGTGATGCCAAATGTATATAGTTGGAAAATGGGTCGGTGTCCCCATTCCCAAAGATATAGGATGGAGTTCCTATTTTGGCATACAGTGATACCAGTGTTCAAGTGTATATATATAGGTGAAGCTTTGACTTTGAGGTCTGAATAGGTCAGACCCATGTATTGTTTAAAACACTGGTGGAGTTTGTTGAAGAGGTGATCTTTTATGAAAATCATTAATGTTTTTCTCAGATCGTATTGCAATGCACAATTGTTTTTCACCTTATTGTGCTTGCAGTGAGTGTTGCACAGTACGTGTGTAGGCCTCTCCACAGGGTCTTTGCATTCTTACGCACAATGCCTGGGGTGGTTGTGTCACTGTTTCGTGTGCTCTGTGTGTTGTTAGTTGCTTTTCTATCAACTTTCTTCTTTCTTTTATGTGTTTCCTTGCGGGAGAAGAGGTGAGGTGCAATTTGTCTTCTGAATGCATGTTTTTTGTCTAGTTTGGTGGGTGCCTGGGACGTTGTTTTGTTTAGTGAGTTTTGCCCTCGGTGGGCTTAGTAGTGTGGCAAGGTGTGGCAGACCTGCTGCCAGGGAGTGGCAGTCCCTGGTGAAAGGAGGTCTAGTTTCCGTGACGGTTGCAAATGTGGGTGTGTTTTATATTGTCATTTTGTGGCAAGGTAGTGTTTTCGAATGGCCCTGGCGTGACCTTGGCATGGCAGGTCAGGGTGGAAGGAGTGTGCTATATAATGTATGTAGTTGATTTGCACACATCCAGAATATGGTGACATCACAGAATGCCACCTCATCTTTAGTAGAACATAAAATGTGTAGAATGTTTAGAAATAGGTCAGTTGGAGGTTGCTTAAGGTTGGGGAAGGCTGCAGCTCTATAACATTGTTAATAATAATGATGTTTGTTCTTACTTTAAAGAGTAAGGCCAAGTCATTACATGTTGGCAATGAAGGTGTGATCGCTGTCTGGAAGAGCTCCAGTGGATAAAAGGCAGCAGTGAACCCATGCTGTGTGGAGTAGCAGGTGGAAGGTGTTACTCAGCCCACAAATCTCTGACCCCTACACAACAATCAATCCATGAAACATTATTCATTGATTGAACAGGAAGCATTAGCTGTTTTATAGGCCATAACAAAATGTTTAATTTTGTAAGACAAAACATTTATAGTTAGAACTGATCACAAGTCTTTGGTTGCCATATTTAACAAAAAAGGGGAGATTGAAGAAGGGTTTCTAAGCAGATAACGAGGTTACAGGGGCTTGATATTACCATGGAGCATGTGAATGACAAGGATAATGTGGTGGGCGATGCGTTGTCTTGCTGAAAAAATGAGTTGGATTTTTTACCGTTGAAGGTATAAAGGATATTTTTGTGTTGGAAGGAGCATTGCGAGAAAAGGATTGGCGTGACGCATGTCAAGATGATGATGTATATCAGGAACTGAAGGTGTTAGTAGAAAATAGGTGGAGATGGAAGAATATTCAAGATGCAAGTGATCAACGCAAGTATTTCAAGATGGTGAAGGAGTTATTGTGTTATGGATGGCTTGGTGTGTAGGGGTCAGAGATTGTGGTCCAAGTGGGGAGAGTGCGAAGATTGTGATAATAGTGACAAGATATTGGAAACAAGGACTCCCCCCATGGTGTTATCTGAAGTGCCCTAAACTCCATGGGACACCATCACCATTGATTTGTTGGGGCCACTTAATTTTCGTGGGAGTAAAGACTCATGTTGTAGTGGTCATGGATCTGCTTATAAGTGCTATAAAACATGAACTAGAGACTGGGGGGATTTTTTAGACCATATAGATCAGTCCATATATGTAATAAACTATCAATACTTATATGTTGTCTTGGGTTCTCACCACACTACTACTTAATCATTCCTCATTCATAGGCAATTCTCACTTATATGCAGTATTTTCCTGAATAAATTCCAATATGCTCATTCAGTGGTTTTCGACTTTATTCTATACACGTATCTCAATACATTCATTACTCTCCTTGTTACATAAATTAATGGGTATGAGTGTTTTTTCAGGCAATAGTGCAAACAGAGTTTTTAAACATCAAAAAATGCATTATATCCTAAAACTGATCAGTAAATATACTCTCACTCATTCATTCTCACTTCCACGCTTATTATTCCATCTCATTACATTTATCCCCACATGTTTCATTCCTTCCATCCATTCTAAAATATTTATTTAAGGAAATTCTTCAAAGGAACACTGTTTGTCATTCCAAAGTCCTCTTTTGTAAATATTACATCCGCTTGTTTATGAGACCCATTCCATTTCTTTAAGCTATAAACTGATTTGATTGTATCATTTCTGTGTTTACAATTATTTTCTCATGTCTGGTGTTGCAAGGTGGTGTCTCCTGTAACAACGTATTGACAAGGGTTTTAATTACACAATCCTTTTATAATATTGAATTGAATTGATATTTTATTTATATTACGCTCGTACACAAGTGTTTCAGAGTGTGACAAGGCAGGGGAGAACAAAACAACAATCTTAATAGGCCCAGTGAAATTGAGAACACACAAGTGCATGAGAAAGGGAAAAGTGCATCGAATGAGGGAGAAATGGGAAGTGTGGAGCAGAGGAGAAACAGATAAATAATAATAAATAAGTAAAATAAATAAATAATAAAGGGAATGAGCAGTGGGCACATGCCAGCAAGTGGCATGTGCTGGATTTAGCTGACAGGGTATGTCTGATAAGTGTGAAAGAAAGAAAGGGCGGGGGACTGTATGGGTACAGATACAGACCCCAGTGCAAGGGGTGGCCCGGGACACTGCAGGGTGGGAATATATATATATTAGTTTTTGATTAACTTTTTTCACTATTGGGGTATTACGTCCTGTTTTACTGAGCATATTGGTATTCTTTAGTGTGCACACCCGCTGCTAAAGGCCTCTATGTTCCTCTGTTATACCTCACGTGGGCTCATAAAATCCTGAAAATTAGAGGAAAGGGTCAAGGGAACACAAAATATCTAACGTTGCTCCTGTTATTAACTAGAATAACTAAATCTATGGCATTTTCATATTTATTTCTTATGTTTATTACCTTATTTATTCTAATTCTGAATGCCCGCTTGCGGGAGGCTCAGCATCAGTTGCTCTTCTTTTGTGGACCTAGAAAACAAAATGGGTGGCAACATTCTGTCTTTGCTGTTGATAACATTACTATACAGACCTCAATAATTCTGGTGGAGAGTATACTGCCTAATTTGCATCAGAGAGAGAATGCTTACCGTTAATTGAGTTGTTCTCACAGTGCCTCCCTCTGCAGTTGATAATTAGGTTCACTGAAAGTTTTTCTAGCACCCAGGTAGGTATGTTGGTTTCGGTCCATATGGCACGCTAAACTGTAAACACATTGACCAATATGTTATCCACTAGATAGATCTCCATTCTTAACTAACAGTTTGACCCATAGGTACTATCTGCAGGAATATTGCTGCATTGCATATATAGTTATAACAAGTCTAAAGTTATTTACCGTCTCTGGTACTTTCCTGTTTGCGTCCTTTTGGTTTTCTAACTGTGATTGCCTGCGTGGTCTTTGGTTACTACAGTAACTTTGTGAACGTCACCACGTTTCAAGGTTCTTTATTCTAAAGTGTAAGCTCTCTCAAAAACTGTTTAACAGGATGCTTTGGATACCCGTTTTTTTAGTTTCTATTTTTCGGATATATGTATTTACAACAATGATCTCATTAATAGGGAATAATACAGAAACTACTCATTCCAGCTCTGTGTAGTAGATCATAGCTGATCGCTCAGTCACTCATCTTTCATCAGGTGCAGAATGGCAGTGTACCAAGTTAATGGCAGGTACTATGGTGGCCCATAATTATGCTTACCCCAATTTGCTTCTGTTTTCATTCCAAAGCTACCTCTGAATCTATCTGTTGTGAACCCTTTTTCCACTCTATGTTAATAGCAAGGCTCTTCTATATTAGGGAGACTTTCCTACTGAAAATGCAGTCCATGGATGTAAAAATACAAGACCAGGGGTTCAGATGAAAAGGCAGGAGGTAACACAAACATTGGAAGAAGACAACAAAAACAATGTCAGATGGTCATATAAACGTACCAAACCCCTTTCTCTGCTCCACCCCTCCAAGTTGGTTTTATAATACCTGAGTGTAGAGTTTGTTTGGCAATGGACCTAGAGGGTGATAGTACCTCTGCCGGTTGTTAATGTCCAGAGACCAGAAAACCGACCAATGATTGTTGCCAAAGTCGCAATAAAGTCCAGGAATTCCAAAGAATTCAAGCACCACTAACCCGAACAGCATGAAGGCGCAATCCCTAACCAAAGTCCTGGAAAACGCAATGGCTCTAATCATGAATGGCACAAGGATGTTCTAATAACAAGGGGATACATTGTTGTAGTCCAGCAACTCCAGAGAAATAGTAGCACAATCTTCAAATCCAAAAAGGGTTATGCAATAAGCAAAATTCCAGTAAGCAAAACAGGAAATCAACAAGCCAGTAGGTCAGTCCAGTTGCAGTACAGCAAATACGACAAGGGTGAAGAAGTAGCAGCATCCAGAACAATGTGAGCCGGAGGTCAAGAAGCAAACAATACCAGGAAATGATTTCTATAATACAAGAACCAGTGTGCCATGGACTGCAAGGGTAGTCTAGAAGAACCAGAGTTGCTGATCTACAGGGCACTCATGGTTCAAGCGAGCCCACAGCGTTTCCTGGTTGGCGCCTCAATGCAAAGCGGAACATTATCACTTGACAAGGATCACAATCGTGGGGAAGCTTTGAAGTGTAGTTTTGCCTTCGCTCTGCAAGGCTTCTGCTGAGCACGTTTCCACGGAAGCTGCCAGCGTTGCAGCTCGAAATGATGTTGCTGCCGTCGAGGCGTGAACCTGACAAAATCGTATAATTTCCGGTGCTTCATTTTTAATGCACTCTTATGCACGTCCACTCTCTACTTTGTAGTTAGGCTGTAAGAGCCACCTTCTGAAGGTCTCGATATTCTTGGGTGATTATTAAACGGTCTCTCCAATTGCACTATTTTTTACTGTACTTTTTAAAAGATTTTAAATTTTAAAATGTTCTAGGTTCATATTCATTCTGCCAACTATGCCACATCTCAATCAGCACTGCGACGGGTAACTCCTTTATGGGGTGGTTTATTCTTGTCAGACTTGTGTTATGTCCACAGGGAAAGCTTTCCTCCATCCCTGAATGTTATTAGCTGATACCAAGCATCACTACTACTGTTTCATTATTGCATTACTCCATGACTTGAAACAGTCCTTCAATTTTCCATCCCTTCTGTGTCAATGGTTTAGATCTATGTTATATACAAAAATAAATCTTCTTAGACTGCAACCAGATATTGATTGCCTCTTTTTTGTTTTGTTACTTAGCAAAAATGGACACTTGATTCAATATTTTCTTTCTATGCCCTTATGTTATCTGTTCATTATGTCCCTTTTCTACATTTTGTGTCAGGAATATTAGTTATTTTTCTATCTGGAGTAATTTCCTCTTATCTATATTGCTGTCGCTGCCTTTTTTCACTTGGTATATTACAGTCCATTTAAGCTCTTCTGCTTTATGTATATATTCAATTAAATGGCCTGCTAATGGAGCTGTGTGCATTATATTCCTAATGTCGCTTTTGTGTTTGGTTATTCTTGTTTTAACTTTCCTTTCTGTTTTCCCAATGTAGAGGTTTTTCTTTGCGGACATAAAATCACAAAGATCACTATGTTTGAGTTACAATTGGTGAAACTGTGTTGTCTCCAAGGTTTTCTTAGTCCTAGGTCTACTTCAGTACTTTGTCTTATTTGAATGCAACATATTCAGTTGCCACAAAGTCTGTGACCTTTCAGTTGTGGTAGACCCCAGTTTTCCATAAGAATGGGTTGTTTTTCAACTTGCAAGCTCATATTGTTTTGTGCCACTTGATCTTTCAAATTCGTACTTCTCTTAAAAGCTACTAGTGTTTTTTTTTAACAGGCATTTTCCTTTTTCCATTATTTTCCAATTCTTATGAATAATGTTCTTGTACTGATTCGAGAGGTTACTAAATGTATTCACGAAGACCAACGTCTCTTCTTTTATATTCTTTGTTTTTCCAGTGTATTCTAGCAGGGCTTCACGGTTTTTATTGTTAGCTCGCTTTATAGACTTAGCTGTTAGTTTAGATGGATAAACTCTTTCATGTAGTCTTTCCCTTAGTCTGGTTGCCTCTTGCTTGTAATCACTATGGTTGGTGCTGTTTCTTTTTAATCTTAGGAATTGACCCAGAGGTAGATTGTCTTACATATGCAAGGGATGGAAACTAGTGTAATGCAAAAGGGCATTCTTGTCTGTAGATTTGTGAAACGGTTTAACAAACCTTTTTTTTGTGTGCACAGGATCGACTTTTATGGTGATATCTAAATAGTTCATTGAGTTCCTGTGTAGATTATACACACAACTCAGATGCCTGTCTTGTTTGATAAGCAATTCAAAAAAAGCTGCTGCTTATTCTTCATTTTCTTTCCATAGTTTTATAATATCATCAATGTACCATTGCCACAATCAAAGATGTTTTTTGAATGGATTGGTGTCTGTATCAATCAAAGTCTTCTCAAAGTATTCCATGTAAAGGCTGGCCACAATAAGAGCTATAATGGCTCCCATGGCTGTCTCTTGCATCTGCTTATAGTAGATCTCATTAAAGTTGAAGTAATTTTCTGTTAAGGTGTTTTCTGCACACCATAAAATGAATTGTGGCAGAGTCCTCATGTCTATTTCTTCTGTCGATAAACGCTCCTCCAACATATTAATGGTTACTTCTTGAGGTATACTGGTATATAGTGCTACCACGTCTTATCCAATGAGCATTTTGTTTTCTTGATCAAAATATTTGCCTTCTATTTCATTACTAATTTATGTAGTATTTTTAATATACAATGTAATTTTCTTTACTGGCGGTTGTAGATACACGTCTGCACATTTTGATAGCGGTTCTAGCACTGAATCTAAACCTGAGACAATAGGATGTCCAGGTGGTTCTATCTTTGTTTTATGTATTTTTGGAAGGGTATAGAATTGAGGAACTCCCGGTCTGTCCATCAAAAGGAAATCTGATTTTTTCTTGGAGATCCAGTTTCTTTCTCATGCTTTATCTACTTTCAAACTGATCCATTTTTCTAATTTACATGTTGGCTATTTCTCCAATTTTTGATAGCATTGCCTATCTTCTAGTTGTCTATTAAATTCCTGAATGTAGTCTGCTCTATCTTAACCCCTTAAGTGCCAGGCTATTATGCAGGTCTATGCAAAAAGCACAAGCACTCGTCCTTGGCATTATTGCACCTCCCTTATCTGTTCTGAAAACCTACAGCATGAGCATTTATGTCTTCCTGTTTATTTAAGTCACTCAAGACTCTAATCTCAAACACTCGAGCCTCGGCAATTTGTGTTTGAATTGGTGGTGTATAGTTCAATTTATTCCGTAGACCGGTAACTTTCTCCCATACTTCTGGATCTTTATCCATAAAGAACTGCTTGAGATGGATTTTTTGCATGAAATCTGAGAATTCTTGTAAACGATTATGGTTGTTACTAGTCACTAAACCTAAACCTTTCTCTAATAGCCGTCCTCTGTACCTATTCTTGAATCTCCAAAAGCAATTTTCTCTGGCTTTACCTCTATCACCAACAAAGACACCCTTTGCCTTCTTGCTCGTGCTCACCCTACTTCATCTCCTTTGGATCCTTTACCATCTGTACTTATAACTAAAATATATCCTTCTCTTGTATCCTACCTTACAATTCTATTTAATTCTTGCCATCTCTCATCTACTTTCCCTTTTTCATTTAAGCATGCCACTATTATTCCTATTTTGAAAAAACCCTCTGCTGATGTCTCTTCTGCTTCTAATTTCTGTCCTATCTCACTTCTCCCATACCTCTCTAAAATACTTGAACGCATAGCTTACACTCAACTTTCCACTTTTGTCTCCCAAAATTCTATTCTTCCTTGTTTCCAATCTGGGTTTCACCGACGTTATTCTACTGAGACTGCTCTCCTCTCTGTTCTTGACTCAATACACTCTGCACGTCATGCTAAACAGTCTTCTCTTCTTATACTTCTTGACCTTTCTGCCACATTCGATATTATTGATCATACACTCTTGCTCTCTGCTCTGTCTTCTTTTGTTTTTTCTGGTTCTACCCTTTCTTGGTTCGAATCCTATCTCTCACAGAACTTTTTCAGTTTCTTGGGCTGGGGTCTACTCTGAAACATATTCACTCACGTTTGACGTTCCTCAAGGCTCAGTCCTTGGTCCTTTTATTTTTTACCTCTACACTTCTTCACTAACTGGGGTTATCTACAATGTTGGATTCTTACATCATTTCTACGCTGATGATCCACAGTACTTTCTTTCATTTCCGCATTTTTCTGATGAGATCCACCACAAACATAGCACTTTTTTTCTGGCATTCCAATCATGGATGTCTGATCACTTTCTTGTCCTTAATTCTGCAAAAATTGAGGTAATTTTCTTTCCTTCTAACTTGCCTTCTCTGGCTTCTTTAACTTCTGTTATTTCATTTCCACCAGCTCAGTTACCTATCCTATCAGTTTTGCGTAATCTTGGTCTTTTTCTTGATTCAGCTCTTTCCTTCACTCACCACATCTCACTTACTGCTCGCTTCAGTCCTTTTTAAATCTCTATAACATCCGGAAAGCCTGTTTGTTCATGACTTTTAAATCAACAACATTTTTGGTGTCTGCTCTAATTTTTTCAGGATTTTTCTACTGCTCTTCTGCACTTTTCGGGCTTCCAATCTCGCACTTGGCTCCACTTAAATCTGTATTTCATGCTTCTATTCGTTTTCTTGGTCAACTGACTCTTCACGACTCTATCTCTTCCTCTCTGGTTCAACTTGGTTGGCTTTCTTTTCATAAACGTCTAAAGTTGAATTTCTTATGTCTGGTGTTTAAAGCACTTTTTGATCTTTTTCTCTACTCGCACCTCTGAATTGGAATACTCTCCCACTCTCTCTCTACAATCTATCACTGTTTACTCCTCCTTTTGAGCCTCTTTACGCTCTGACTTACTTTCATCTGGTTAGCAAGGTCCTATTGCAATTTTGAAATACTTTGTGTTTTAAATATTTGTGCGCAATATGGGTGCGACTTTCGCACCCACCCTGGCCAACATGTATGTGGCAACTTTGAGGAAAGAGTAATCTACTACACATCTAATCCTTGGTCACCCAGAATCGTACTCTGGTCAAGATATATTGACGATGTCTTGATGGTATTCAACGGCAATGAAGATGATCTAAAAACTTTTATGACTTGGTTAAATAAACCAAATATATTTTTAACCTTTACCGAAACACACAGTCAAGATTCAATCCACTTTCTAGATCTGAACCTAAAAATAAAAAAGAGAGATCACTAGCACAGTCTTTAACAAACGAACAGACCAGAACTCTTTGCTGTTTTTGAACAGCTACCACCCGCCGAGTCTCAAAAATAACTTATATGGCTGATTATGACAGACAATCTGGCCACCTAGCATGTTGTGTGTATCCAAAACACACAATAAGACATGCTCGAAAGAGAGCTAAACATATTCCTAGAGACGCGACTCTGGAACAACATGAGAGAAGGACAGAATCCAGTGAAAAGATCACAGTGGTTTTCCGTTTCTCCCCGATGGTGAATAAAATCAGGAAAGAAAAGAAGTCCTCAGACTTTGGCCCATTCTCAATGTTGGTGACAAACAACTGGAGATTTGCAATCAAGAGGAGGTGAAATCTACGTGATTCACTAATACACAAGTACAAGGAGCCCAAAGAACAAAAACTGTCCACTTAGTGTCCTCTTTGTGGAACCAGTCAGCTCCAACAGGACACACATCATGTGGCCAGTGTAGGTCGTGTCCCAACACATCCAGATCTGTAACAATTGACATTGGCTGGCATTTCCCCTTGACCCAAAGATCCTTTACAAACTGCAATAGCAGTAATGTCATATACTTGATCACATGCCCATGTACCTTGCAATGTGTCGGCATGACGACACGGCCTATGAAAGCCAGGCTGGCAGAACATTGTTCTTGCATTCGTACAAAGAAAGTGGCAGCCCCAAAGGTGGAGCATTTCAATTTGAAACACCATGGTCCTACAGATTTCACCTGGACAATTATTGAGAAAATGGCAATACCCAAAAGGGGTGGCAACCTACATAATTTGCTATACAAAAGAGAACAACCTTGGATATTTTGTTTGAAAACAGACAAGCATGGTCTGAATGAACTGACAAATTGGCAAAAAAGTTGCCACGCTGTGAAATAAAAAGACAATACTAAGCCAGCTCTGTGAATACGCAGACCATTACATATGTGATATGTATAAATAGAGGACCTACCGACCTATGGATATGATATGATATGGCATTTACAATGCGCCTATACACAAGTGTTTTGAGGTGTGATGTGTAACGCTCACCTGATTCTCGCAGAGGCGCCGGTCTTGACTGGGCGACTACCGTATCTTCAAAGGTGATGTGTAGCACCCGGTTGGCTCTTTGGGCTGGACCTCTGTGCACTGTATGCCTGACTTCAAGAGTAAGATGTCTGCAGATAGAAAATATGGGATTAATGAACTGGGGTTATTGGGGTGTCCCTATCTCTTTCCTTTTTTGCTCTCCTGTAGACCCCCAAAGGTTAACGCTCTCACCTTAGGTAAGTGAATGCCGAGCTCTCCATCTGCCTCGGGGCAGGGTGCTGTAACCAGTTTCTTCACTGGATCGGTAGTGCAGGCCTCTTGACTTCAGAGGACTGCTGTCCGTCGTTTACTGCACGAAAGGTAAGTTTCGAGTAATTCTATTGTCTTTAAAGTCTGTAGTAATGATGTCTCTTGTTTTGCAGGTTCCGGCGATGGCGGATGACGGGCTGAAGTGAGTTGAAGATGGAGTCCGTGTGATGAATAAAAGTGCCTGGAAGCACGTAAGTAAGCGCTTGTTGCCTGCTTCACGATGCGCTCTAACTGTCTTTTATTTTGCAGGTACGAGTTCGGAGCGGCTGCAGGGTGCCGGAATACCCACTGGGTTAGAGTAATGGCACGTGAGTATTAAAGTTCCCCAATGTCTTTAAACGCACCTTGTTTTGTCTTTCAGATGCAGGATGCAGCGCCGAAGGCCTCCGGAGCGTGCGAAGAGTTGGTAAGCTTTTGTCTTTCAGATGCCGGAATGCAGTGTGAAGACCTCCGGAGCGCACGAAGAGTAGGTAAGCCTTTGTCTTTCAGATGCCGGAATGCTAACCTGTTCTTTCTTGTCTTTATAGGTGTTGCTGAAGACTGGATTCAGGATGGTAAGCCTTTTTTCTTAGGCCCAGGATCCGATGCAGAAGACACGATGAGCGTTCTGCTGCAGAGGATGCAGAATAACGCAAAGCAAGATTCATCCACCGGGTGTGGTTTAAATAGCCTCCTGTAGTGCTTAGGTATCTCCTTCCACAGCCACGCCTTGGTAAGAAAAGAGTTCCTGCTTTCCAGAAGAGTTCCAGTGTTCTGAATCTAGGGAGTGGCTCCTGCCCCACCCAACAGGAAAAGTAGTTCCAAACAGAAGAGGATCAGAGGCTCAGCTGGCAGGCAAGTAAGCAGCATGGTCTGCTGCAGGTAAGTCCACCCAAGCATTATGAGCCCGGCGCTTCCAGCGCTGGGACTGGGCATATTTATGAGCCTGGCGCCACTGGCGCCAGGACTGGGTCCAAAAGGTCCCAATTGGGACTGGTTGGCCCTTGGAACCTGGGTTATGGATCTGCTTCCAAGGGAGTTGGGAAAACCCTGACCTTTTGGAAGCAGAGATCATGACAGTACCCCCCCTCAAGGCCCCTCCCAAACCGGGCTTCTCCGGGGGTTTGGGCTTGTCAGGAAATGTTCTGTGAAATCTTTTGATTAGGCGAGGAGCGTGGACATATTCAGCAGGTTCCCAGGATCTCTCTTGGGGGCCGTAGCCTTTTCAGTCAATTAGGTAAAATAGTTTAGATTTGGAGATCTTGGAGTCCAGAATGCTTTTGACTTCAAACTCGAGTTCTCCATCAACTAGGATGGGTTTTGGAGATTTAGTTAGTCGGGTTTGAGGTTGCACGGGTTTTAATAGAGAGACGTGGAAGACCGGATGTATCTTCATGTGCGGGGGCAAGTCCAACTTGACCGCTACTGGGTTTACTATGGTAGTGATGGAATAGGGACCAAGGTATCTTGGGTTGAATGTGCGTGGCCCTTTTAGAGGTAGATATTTGGTGGATAACCAGACTTGGTCCCCTACTTGATATTGAGGGGCTTCCTTCCGATGTTGATCTGCTCCTTTCTTGTATTGTTCTTTAGCCCTTTGAAGGTGAGAAACAGCTTCCTTAAAGGCTTGGGTGATTGTAGAATGCAGGTAGTCTACTGCTGGTGTTTCAAGATCTTGGAGGGGATCCAACTCCGAGGGTCGAGGGTGACTGCCGTACAAAAGAAAAAACTGTGTTTTCCCAGTTCCTGAATGGACAGAGTTATTGTAGGCATATTCGGCTATCCAAAGGATGTCTTTCCAAGTTTTTTCAGTTTGTTGCAGCATGCAGCGTAAATACTGTTCCACAGTTTGATTGGTCCTCTCGGTTTGTCCGTCGGTCTGAGGGTGGTGACTGGTCGATAGTCTCACATCAATTTGAGCCGACCGACAGCAACTTTGCCAAAAATGAGAAATAAATTGACTACCTCGATCCGAAATTAGAACCGAAGGAAAACCGTGTAGTCGGACGATGTTTTCGAGAAATTCTCGGGCCAGAGTTGCTGCTGTTGGCAAGCCTTTGAGCGGAATGAAATGCGCCATCTTGGAGAATAAGTCCACGATTACTAGAATCGTATTGTATCCGGAGCATGGAGGTAGATCGGTGATGAAGTCCATAGAAAGCGTATGCCAAGGGCGAGGTGGGATGTCAATAGGGCGTAAGAGGCCTGCTGGTCTTTCCTTTTGACTCTTGTTTTGGGCGCATACTCCACAGGACAGTATAAAGTCTCTGATATCTTTTTTCCAAGACGGCCACCAGAAGTAGCGCTTGATCTTTTCTGAGGTCTTGGCCATACCGGGATGACCTTCCATTAAAGAATCGTGATAACAAGAGATTACTTTTTTCTGTAAATCTGTGCTGGGTAGGTATAATCGTTCTTGGAAATACAATAAGTTGTCCTTTACTGCAAAGTCCTTTCCCTGCAGATGCCAATTCTGTATGTCTGCTGGAGTTACAAGTTGCCTGGCTTTATCCTTAACTTCCTCGCTGGATTCTGTGGCGATTACACCCAGAATTCTTTGTTCGGGAATGATTGGTACAGGTTTAGGGTTGATCAAGTGTTCTTCCACTCCCATCCGAGAAAGGGCATCAGCTTTACCGTTCTTTGTACCAGGTCGATAGGTAATTATGAAGTCAAACTCGGCAAAGAATAATGCCCAACGGAGTTGTCTAGAGGATTGGGCTTTTGCGGTTTTCAAATATTGCAGGTTTCGGTGATCCGTAATCACAGTAACAGTGTGTCGGGCCCCCAGCAGATAATGCCGCCAAGCCTTAAAGGCAGACTTGATAGCCAGAAGTTCCTTGTCAGTAATCGTGTAATTGATTTCAGGAGGCGAGAATTTGCGGGACCAAAATGCCATGGGATGCAACTGATTGGTTACCGGGTCCTTTTGTGATAGAACTGCCCCCATGGCAAAGCTTGAAGCATCAGTTTCCACGATGTAGGGGAGTTCGGGGCGAGGGTGTTTTAAGATTGGTGCAGAGATAAATTTAGTCTTCAAATCCTGGAAAGCTTGTTCCGCCTCGGTAGACCATTCAAAACGTTTGTTTTTCTTTAACAAGGCAGTGATGGGCTGGACTATTCGAGAGAATTCGGGGATAAACCTGCGGTAAAAGTTAGCGAAGCCTAACATGCTTTGCACACCTTTTACGGAGGATGGTGATGGCCATCTGAGAACTGCATCGACCTTCTTTGAATCCATACGTACTCCGCCAGGTGATAATATGAATCCCAAGAATTCAACTTCAGTCACGTTGAAAACACATTTTTCCAACTTAGCGAAAAGTTTGTGTTGACGCAATCTTTCGAGGACCATTTTCACGTGTTTCCGATGTTCAGATTCCGATGAAGAATAAACGAGGATGTCGTCAATGTAAACAACAACACACACATCTATGAGCTCTCTGAGGACATCATTCATAAAATATTGAAAGGCGGCCGGGGCATTGCAAAGTCCGAAGGGCATGACCTGATATTCAAATAGCCCATACTTGGTGCGGAAGGCCGTCTTCCATTCATCGCCCTCTTTTACTCGTACCAAGTGGTAAGCTCCTCTAAGATCCAGCTTTGTATATACGCATGCTTTTCTGACTTGGTCCAGGAGTTCAGGGATCAAAGGTAACGGATATCTGTTCTTAACGGTGATCTGGTTCAGGGAGCGATAATCGATACAAGTTCTAAGGTCTCCTTCCTTTTTTGGAACGAAGAACAAAGCTGAAGAAGCAGGGGACTTGGAAGGACGAATAAACCCATTCGCCAGGTATTGATCCAGGTATTGTCGAAGGTGAAGGTTCTCAGGCTCGGTGAGGGCATAAATTCTACTACAAGGAGGAGTAGATCCAGGTATCAGGTCTATCTGGCAGTCATAAGACCTATGAGGAGGTAGAGAGTTAGCCTGATCCTTCTGGAAAACATCTTGGTATTCTAGGTATTCGGGAGGTAACTGGGGAGTCTCTGAAGAAATTGCTGCCAGTGCAACACCAGGTGGAGGGTGACAAGTAGAGACACATTCTGGAAACTGGACCGTTCTTGCTCGCCAATCGATCAGAGGATTGTGTTTCTCTAACCAAGGTATTCCTAGAATAATCTGAAACTGAGGGGCCTTGATCACATCGAACACGATCTTCTCATGGTGTCCATCTTGACTTACTAGCGTCACCTCTTGAGTGGTATGCGTTACTGGCCCAGAGGCTATCTCCGTACCATCCACTGTTCCACTGTAGTAATGACGTCCTTTACAGCCTTGGGACAAAGAGTTAGATTCATCCTCAAAACCATTTCATGATCCACATAATTGCCGATGGCACCGCTGTCGACGTAAGCTTCAATTGCATGTAATCGATCCGGATTATCAGGGCTAATGAGGACCATAGGTATCACGAAATGCGAGGTCACGGAACTGGTTTTCACGCTCGGCAAGAGGACCTCTATTCTTGTCGGGCGAGGTCGTTTCCCTGCTCAGAGTTTGTAACTTTGGTAACTGCAGCTCCTACTGCCTTCTTGGCAGGTTTCACCGGACAGTCTCGAAGAAAGTGCCCTGAGTTTCCGCAATATAGGCATAATTGCAACTGTTTTCTCCTTTCCCGCTCCTTTTGTGTTAGAGGACCTTTCAGACCCCCTATTTGCATGGGTTCCCCGGAGTCTACTCCTTTGGAAGGAGTTGGCGACTTGGAAAATACTCGAGCATCAAACTTGGAACGGTCGGCCTTCCTGTTCTGCAGTCTATGATCTATTTGAACGACCAAGTCTATATAATCCGAACAGTCTTGTGGGGGATTCACTACTTGGGCTAAAACGTCTTTGAGCTCTCCACGTAGACCTCTATAAAACAGCGTAATCCTTTTGTCCTCAGGCCATTGAGTTTCCACTATTAGTCTATTGAAAGATGCAATATAAGCCAAAAGGTCTTGATTACCCTGTCGCAACGAAAGAAGCTCATTGTCCAAGGCCTGCCCCTGTGAATGTCTTGCGAACAGTTTTTCCATACTAAGCTGAAAGGCTTGAAAATCATGGAGAACCGGATCATCTTGATTAACTAGAGGGATCGACCAGTCTGCCGCATTGCCACTAAGGTACGAAAGTACAAAAGCTACTTTAGCTTGATCAGTTGGAAAGGCTGCTGGCCGGCATAAGAAGTGCAACCGGCACTGATTGATAAATACTGCAAACCTCTTTGGGTCACCAGAAAATCGTTCGGGCGGAGCCAGAGGTACATTCCCAGGTAGGTTGATCTGCACTGGAGTCATAGAGGATGTTGAAGGAAGATTTGCCCCTGATGCGGGTAACGGGGTTTGTCCGGCTTGTGACTGTAGCAATTGTCTAACAAGACCGTCTGTTCTCTCCTTGGAAATAATTAGTTCCCTTCTTAGAGCATTCGTTTCCTGACGAGCTGCATGCACTTCCGCCCTTAGTTCCCCAAGTAACCGGGCTAGGTGGTCAATATCCGAGGTTTCCATAGCGCCTGGGCGAGAGTTTTGTGGTAGGCTTTGCGTTCTGTAACGCTCACCTGATTCTCGCAGAGGCGCCGGTCTTGACTGGGCGACTACCGTATCTTCAAAGGTGATGTGTAGCACCCGGTTGGCTCTTTGGGCTGGACCTCTGTGCACTGTATGCCTGACTTCAAGAGTAAGATGTCTGCAGATAGAAAATATGGGATTAATGAACTGGGGTTATTGGGGTGTCCCTATCTCTTTCCTTTTTTGCTCTCCTGTAGACCCCCAAAGGTTAACGCTCTCACCTTAGGTAAGTGAATGCCGAGCTCTCCATCTGCCTCGGGGCAGGGTGATGTAACCAGTTTCTTCACTGGATCGGTAGCGCAGGCCTCTTCACCTCAGAGGACTGCTGTCCGTCGTTTACTGCACGAACGGTAAGTTTCGAGTAATTCTATTGTCTTTAAAGTCTGTAGTAATGATGTCTCTTGTTTTGCAGGTTCCGGCGATGGCGGATGACGGGCTGAAGTGAGTTGAAGATGGAGTCCGTGTGATGAATAAAAGCGCCTGGAAGCACGTAAGTAAGCGCTTATTGCCTGCTTCACGATGCGCTCTAACTGTCTTTTATTTTGCAGGTACGAGTTCGGAGCGGCTGCAGGGTGCCGGAATACCCACTGGGTTAGAGTAATGGCACGTGAGTATTAAAGTTCCCCAATGTCTTTAAACGCACCTTGTTTTGTCTTTCAGATGCAGGATGCAGCGCCGAAGGCCTCCGGAGCGTGCGAAGAGTTGGTAAGCTTTTGTCTTTCAGATGCCGGAATGCAGTGTGAAGACCTCCGGAGCGCACGAAGAGTAGGTAAGCCTTTGTCTTTCAGATGCCGGAATGCTAACCTGTTCTTTCTTGTCTTTATAGGTGTTGCTGAAGACTGGATTCAGGATGGTAAGCCTTTTTTCTTAGGCCCAGGATCCAATGCAGAAGACACGATGAGCGTTCTGCTGCAGAGGATGCAGAATAACGCAAAGCAAGATTCATCCACCGGGTGTGGTTTAAATAGCCTCCTGTAGTGCTTAGGTGTCTCCTTCCACAGCCACGCCTTGGTAAGAAAAGAGTTCCTGCTTTCCAGAAGAGTTCCAGTGTTCTGAATCTAGGGAGTGGCTCCTGCCCCACCCAACAGGAAAAGTAGTTCCAAACAGAAGAGGATCAGAGGCTCAGCTGGCAGGCAAGTAAGCAGCATGGTCTGCTGCAGGTAAGTCCACCCAAGCATTATGAGCCCGGCGCTTCCAGCGCTGGGACTGGGCATATTTATGAGCCTGGTGCCACTGGCGCCAGGACTGGGTCCAAAAGGTCCCAATTGGGACTGGTTGGCCCTCGGAACCTGGGTTATGGATCTGCTTCCAAGGGAGTTGGGAAAACCCTGACCTTTTGGAAGCAGAGATCATGACATGATGAGGCAAGGGAGGGGGGACAGAAGGAAGACAGACAACGATCTTACTAGGCCAGGTATCATTCAGATCACGCAAGTGCATGGGAAGGGGGAATGGAAAAAGTGCGAGGGGGAAGGGAGAGGGGAACGTGCAGTACATGGGAGAGGGGAAAGTGCAGTACATGGGATAGTAGCATAAATAAGATAAATAAATGGCAGGATGGTGGCAAGTGCAAGATAAGAGCAGACATAAGTGCTGGTGGGGGACTGTAGGGTTACAGAATACAGTCCCCAGGTGCGGGGCTGCCAGGGAGGCAGTGCAGGTGTGCAAATGGCTGGCCCTGGGCCTAAGGTCACAAAGGGTGGCCATGTAGCCAGTGCAGTTTCAGCCAGGAATTCAGCAGGGGAGAGGGGGAGAGAAAGGAGAAGCAAAGAGGAAGGTTTTGAGGTGCTTCCGGAACCGAGATTGTTCTCATGTTTCAGGGAGACAGGAAGGCTGTTCCAGAGAGAGGCCCCAGCCGAGGCAAGAGATCTACCACCAACACATTGCTTGGAGAAGTGACTGACCCTGAGGGAGTTGGAGGCGGATGAGCGAAGAGCTCGAGAAGGAAGATATTTGGGAAGGGAGAGTTGAAGGTATTGCGGCCCCAGGGCCCAGAAGGCCTTGTGGACAATGCAAAGGGTTTTGAACTTAATTCTAGCAGCCACTGGGAGCCAGTACAGAGATTTCAGTCCTAGAGAGATAAGATCCCTGGGCTTGAGGCCAAGGACAAGTCTCGCAGTCCTGTTCTGGATAAGTTGCAGAGGGCGGAGAGTAGAGGCAGGCAGATTTAGATAGAGGCTGTTGCAATAGTCCAGCCTAGAGAGAACCAGGGCTCTGGAGACGGTGAGCTTCTGGGGGAAGGAGAGGAAAGGAAGAATACCTCTGAGGAGGTGCAGATGGTAGTGTGACTTCTTAGAGACATCAGAGATGTGAGAAGAGAAGGAGAGTGTGGAGTCGAAGATGATGCTGAGGTTTTTAGCCTTGCAGGTGGGTGCAGGAAGAGGGCCAAGAGAGGCCGGCCAGAGAGCTGCATGGAATGAGGGAGTGGGGGTGCCAATGAGTCTTACTGGCATTAAGGCAGAGGTCATTGGTGGCGCACCACTCCTGGATAGCAGACAGACAGACAGAGATGAGGGAAGGAGAGGAGGAGGCCGAGGGTAGCCTGAAAATGAGCTGAGTATCATCCGCAATACACTGAAAGTCGGGTCAGAGAGTGGCGATGCGGTGGGCAAGGAGTGCCAGGTATTGGTTGAACATCCAGGGAGAGAGATTGAATCCCTGGGGGACACCACAGGTAGAGAAAAAGATATCAGAGAGGAAGGACCCGAGTTGGACCTGGGAGGGTCGGTTGGAGAGGAAATAGGTCAGCCACGCCAGAGCCTGACCAGTGATACCCAGGTTATCACGGAGACAGTTGAGCAGGATGGTGTGGTTGGCAGTGTCAAAGGCAGAAGAGAGATCAAGCAAGATGAGAACACACAGGGTGTTGGAGTCGAAGGTTGGAGAGCAGGTCTTCATGGATGTTCAGGAGAACAGTTTCCGTGCTTCTGGCAGCTCTGAAGCCAGACTGATGGTCACGAAGACAACCAACAGATTTGGTGTGGAGATTAAGCTGGGTGATGTCCAGTTTCTCCAGGAGCTTGCCCAGGAAGGGGGTGATGGAGATTGGGCGATAGTTGGCCGGGCAGGAGGGGTCGGCAGAGGGTTTCTTAAGAAGAGGGTGCACAAGCGAGTGCTTCGGGGGGGATGGGAAGACTCCAGTGGCGAAGGAGTGATTGCAGAAATCAGCCAGGGCTGAAGCAAGGAAGTCGATGTGGTCCTTGATAGTTTTGGAGGAACAGGTGTGAAGCTATTTTGATGAGACTTTCATAGATTGGACTTGTCTAGAAACCTTGTCTGCAGAGAAAAGTGGAAAGGCAGAGAAGGAGGGAGGGGGGTGGCTGCAGAAGGGCCAGAGGAGGAGCAGGGAATGGAGAGAGGGAGGCGATAGGAGGAGAGTGAGGACAGGATGTCCTGAGTTTTAGAAATGAAGTGAGAAGCCAGTGCCGTGCAGAGGGCCTGGGAAGGTACAGGAGAGGTAGAGACTGCGGCAGGATTGGCCAGTTCCTTGCAGATTTTAAAGAGTCCAGCCAAGTTGTTATATGGCGCAGAGATGCGGGCTTGGATATGAGCTCTCTTCTTGGTGATGGGGGAGAGCCGGTATTGCCTTTGCATCATGGGACAGGCCAGTTTGTCAGAGGATGAATGTGAAGCACGCCATTTCCTCTCAGCCACCCTGCACTTGCGTTTTAGGGTGATGACAATTAATTAATCTACCACTAATTAATCCATTGATTCTTTGGAAATAGTGACATAACCTATGTCAATGTATTAAGGCAACCATGCTATTCACTAGTCTGCCTCATTGATTCACCATGGTTTTCAATATAGCAACCATCTGACCATTGTGTATGAGAAAAATAGTCTCCGCTTCCATCGATAGCAACAGGGCAACTCATGTGCTTAATACTCGCTGACAAAGTAGCACTCGATATTACACTATACTTGCATCCAGAGACTGGAGGTATCCGAGAAAAATAGAAGAACTCAGAAAATGAGAACATTTGGAAAGGTTTTCTGAGAAATTAACCTCGACGTGTGCAATCACGCTTTTGTAATCTGAGGACTCAGATCATAGTTTTTCCATAATCAGTAAGGATATATATGATGTCCGATGCCTTGTGCGCCACTTGACAAACGGACAATGGCGGGTACATAATGAAAATTGACAGTCAAGATGGCGCAAAATGTGTATAATGACACGTTTAATTTCCACGTTTCATTTCCACACATGCGTCTTGTATATTATTACATATGCGGATGCTGCGTTTTCCACAACAGACGGTGGGGATGGCTTGCTGACACTGCAGCAGACCGCTCCGCTCTTCATGAAGGAAGAACATCTTGTTTCTCTTCCCATCAACATTCTGCCTAGCAGTTAAGCTGTAAGGCAGCTCTTGAAGCCCGGTGACATGTCCTAATGGAATATCCCCAATTCTGGTTGGAATAGCGTGACATTTATGTCTGGAGACATGCCTAAAACACGTCTCTTATAACCAAGCAATGCAATTTGAAATTGATGGCTATTGTTTTAAAGTAATCCCTCCTCCAGCACCCTAGAGACTTATACAGTGTTTACATTGTCCGAGGGTGGACAGAAATGCATCCAAGTCAGAACCATCAGTCTCAGTCGCCTTACCCACAATGACTACTGATTCTGGCATTAACCAAGCAAGGGTAAGGAACTTTACCTGACCTACAAGCACATATAGCCAAAGATTTAGCTAGATGTAAGAGTGATGTACTCAGTTATTCCACATGTCTCTTCCAAACCCCTTACCCCGTTCTATCCTCTAAAAGTGGTTGACTGATTGTAGGAGAAAAATAATTTTTGTCCGCTTCTGTTGACAGTACGCAAGACAGTGCTCTGGCACTGAAGAAAGTGGGAAAACATTACATATCACTGAAACCGGTAGGCCCAATCTGACCTTTTTCTGTAAAGGAATTGACCATAGAGTTGGAGAACAGGTCTTTTAGTCAGTGATTTCTCTAAACACTCTACTTAGAGGATGTACAGTTCCTTCTATTAACATTGCACAAGAACCAGAATACCATCTAGTAATGTTGAGTTGGAACAGGAACAAAATTCGTTTCTATAACCAATTGAAACAGACTCATGTACTTATGTTTTACTGTTCTTAATTGCGAAGCAAAGAAAAAGAATAAAGTGAAAAATTTGATTTGCTAAGCAGATGACACATATTTTTTTGAAATGTGTCTTTTAGAAGATATGGTGACTGCAATAGAATAGTGATAGGGCTAGTCTCTTGACCTATCCCCTCACCCTAGATAAGCTGTCCATCAGCGCAACCTAGGGTTAGCCATCTCACAAGGGTTTAGTTAGATTTGTTGGAGGGCAAGTTAAGTGAGTGTTACACAATTGGTAACAGTAAAAATGTAAAGTAATTGTGAACCATAACATGAGATATTATCGTGTGATATAAATTTTAAGGGAATCAGTAGGTGTGAACCCCCCAACAAGTTCAAAACATGTGGTGTGGGTACAGGAGATGCATCTACTCCTGGGCGATGAACACTGTCTAAGACTCAGGGCCTTCCTCATGCCGTATCTGGCCTCTAGCGGCACCAAAAAAAGGGGACTAGGGATACTATTTGCAAAAGGTGTGCGTTTTGAGAAACAATTTATACGCCGAGACTCAGAGGGACAATATCTGGTGTTGGAGGGGGGGGGAACCTGATGGGCCAAATGGTAACTCTGATTGCGGTATATGCGCCCAACGAAAAATAGGATCACTTTCGGACAAGCTTCTTAACTAAGGTGGGCGGGTGGTGTGTGGGACAGGTTCTAATTGGGGGAGATTGTAATTGTGTGATGGATGCCCCAATGGACAAAACCCTCAGGCATTAGCTCGCTTCCTCAGGGAGTTGCACCTTATGGAAACCTAGCGGTTCTTTTACCTACAGGAAAAAGCCTTCAGCCATTACTCGACATCTCACAGGGGCTTTTCACAGATAGATATGATCCTGATTTCAGACACACTGGTTCCGCAGGTCACAGGGTTGGAAATAGGGTTGAGATACCTGTCAGATCATGCACCGGTTCAGCTCCAGGTGGAACCGAGAACACCTCCCCAGGTCCCCGGAAACATGGCGAAAAATGGGCCGATATTAAGGGACCAGGCCCTTAGGGTGCACATGGAATCAGCCCTGCAGAATTAATTTAAAGAGAATGCCTCAGCAGATCTAGACTAGGGGACAATATGGGAAGCCAGTAAGGCTGTAATTCAGGGAGAATGTACAGCCCAAACCACAAACTTTTTGAGGGAAAATGGAATCATACGCTAAAGATTGGAGCGGGAGGTTAGAAGCGCAGAGGCACAACATAAAGCAAAGTGATCACAAAAGGCCTGGTGGGAACTTATGAAAGCAAGGGCAAAACTAGAGGCACATATGGCTGACAAATCCACCCAGCTCCTCCTACAAACGAAACCGATATACTACATCAAAGGGGACAAAGCCAACTGGTTTCTTGTGGCCAAATTACATAAACAAAAGTCCAGAAACTATATTAGCCAACTCAAGAATTCAAGGGGGGATCTGAAAAGTGGGGAGGCCGAAATCATGAATGCTTTTTATGGGCAACATTTAGCGGGAGAGAACTTGGAGGAGCAGGCGCAACGGGAATTCTTGAAGAAAGTGGATCTGCCACAGGTTTTGGAGATTGATAGGCTAATGCTGGAGGCTCCAATATCAGAGGAGGTGGTGGGGCAGGCCATAGGCTCGATGAAAGCCAATAAATCCCCTGGCCCAGATAGGTTTGGAAAAACATACTATAGGGTCTTCCGGGCCAAACTGGTGGGACCCCTAACCAAACTATCCAATTATATAAGGGACATAGGACTAGTCTCGAAGGACATGGCCCCTCCACCACAGTATTAATCCTAAAACCGGGTAAGGATCTGACAGAATGTGGGAGTTATTGCCCTATCTCTCTCCTTAATGGAGATGCAAAATTATACACAAAGATACTGGCACAAAGGTTGACGGGAATTCTCCCCAGGCTAGTTCACCCAGATCAGGCAGGGTTTGCAATGGGGCGTCACACATATGACAACATCCGAAGGGCCATAGATGTCATAGCATGGGGCCGAAGGACAGGACAACATATGTCTGTAGTGGCCCTGGATGCCTGCAGGGCCTTTGACAGCTTAGATTGAAACTTTCTACGGTGAACATTGGAGTAGTTTGGGTGCAGGCCAATATTCTCCTGCATGGTATTGGCTAATTATGGTACCCCAACTACTAGACTTCAGGTTAATGGTCAGCTAACAGATAGCATTCCCATACGTAAAGGGACTTGTCAGGGGTGTCTGTTATCTCCGCTAATCTTTGCCATGGCCATGGAGCTTCTGGCACCGGCGACCAGAATGGACCAAAGGATTCACGGGGTATCCACAGTAGCAGATAGTGTGCAAAAGATAGCATTTACGCGGAGTATGTATTATTGTTTCTCAAAGACACAACACACTCCCTTCCTAGGTCCATTAAATTACTGGAAAATGTTTGGCCATGGCCATGGAGCCTCTGGCACCGGCGACCAGAATGGACCAAAGGATTCAACAGGTATCCACAGTAGCAGATAGTGTGCAAAAGATAGCATTATACACGGATTATGTATTATTGTTTCTCTTAAATTTCTGGAAAATGTTTGCGAAGGTCGCGGGTTTCCACCTTAATTATGTAAAATCTAAAGCACTTAACATCACGGAGGACCCCGCAAGGGTAAAGGAATAGAGCACACGTTATCCACTAAAATGGGAACAGAAGACAGTAGAATGTCTGGGGGTGAACCTAACTTCCACATATGAGAGGTTATATGGGGCTAATATTCCGGGGTTGTTAAAAACTTTGATTGGGGACCTCAGGAGGTGGGACATGCAAGAGCTATTGGTGTTTGCATGGATCACAGCTATAAAAATGTCTATACTGCCAAGGTTCCTGTACGTTGTCGGCTCTCTCCCGATACGGATTTCAAACTTAGCAATGAAAAATCTGCAGAAAGAAACTATGCACTTCATATGGAAAGTCGAGAGTACCCAGAAAGGTCCTATTTTTCCCTCTGTCTTTGGGGGGCTTGGGAGTCCCGGACTTTATTCGATACCTAATCGCAGCACAGGTAGCCCCGAAGCTTCAGTGGGCCCCAAGGGAATGCCCAAACGGGTGGTCCAACATAGAAAGAGGTGCAACCATATTGCCACTTGAGAACCATGGTCTACTGACACCAAAACACAGGGTTTTGGGGGGCACGCTACAAGATTCCACTAATGCCACTCTCTGGTACTGGGATGAAGCGGTACGGCAAAAGAAAGTGCAAATCGGGGGGTCCACTCACAACAATGGCTCACAACCCAGACTTCACACCCGGAATGCAAATTGGGATTGGATGCAGGGGGGGGCTGGACTCTTTCTGGCACTGGGAGATCGTTATTCAGGCGGGCACCCATTGATTTTCGAAGACTGTAAAAATAAATTTCAGATTCGAGAAAGTGAACGGTTTCATTATACACAGATTTGGATCTCGAATAAAAAGTAAAGGAGAGAGCCAACAGACCTCCACTAGCACTGGAACTCACAATAAATTGTGTGACAATATGTATTCTGAATTTTAATTGTGCCTCATTTCTAACAAATAAAGTTGGTAAAAAAATGACATAAATGTCTGCATTACTAAAAACAGTTTTTTCACTCACTAATGCCACCAGTTGTCCTTGTATGATGCGGCACATCACAATTTTGTAGGGAGCGACGTGTGGAGTGGATATACAGAAAGTGAGAAGATGGATAGGTTGTGGACATTGGATTCTGAGAGGATGGTGGCGTGTGATAGGCGTATCTCATTGTTTCCACGAAATACATGACTTAGATGTATTTACTTCATGGAAATTACTTCGAAAAATACTTCAAATTGTTTAAGTATTTGTGGGGTAAGGCGTTAATGGGCGTGGGAAAGGATTTGGGGCAGGAGTGATAGTGAAGAGGAAGGGGGTGGCGGGGACCCCCCCCCCCCACCTCCCTCCAACAAAAATATTTCAAAGTAACTTCAATGAAGTACATTACATTGAATTCATGGTTTAGTAAAGAAAAAGTGATGTTTCACAGTTAAAAATAGTTTCACATGTCAGCCTATTCACAACTATTAATATTATACATGGCACCCTCATTCTCCAGTCTGTCCATGAAGGAGAAAGACACAGTGTATCCACTCATTCTCTGTTTGTGAGTCTACCAGTGATGCATATCCATTTCACAGAGTCAGCACAGGTGGGGTGGAGGGTGGGGGAGCACGCTGGCAGACACCACAGACTGGACAATCATGATGATTTTTCTGACTAGGAACATTCATGTTTAGTGATTCTGCACAGTTCCAGATCTGGAGCAGCTTTCATTTAAAATCTTTAGTCAGAAGATATGTGTTCTCCTTCAAAATGGATTTCTCATAAGAAGGTCGAGGGAGACACATTGCATTTAAGTGGTACTCTGCCAAACAATGGCAATGAGCTTTGTTTTCCAACGCAGAGAAACCGAGGATTAACGTAAGATTTTGGACGCTGTCTGGGAGAAGCCCTGCAGAGCCACCTTTCCCTAGAATGTATGCATGCCTGTGGACAATTGCTGATCAGCATCCATGAGGTTCACACCACCAGAACAATGATTAGTGAGTACGAGCACCTCTGAGATAGAAGCTGCAGTGGTATTCCTTGGGATTTCTCTGGCAAGGGAAGCATGAGGCCCTTAGATTACGTGGGACTTCAGCAAAGTGTGTGTCATGTCTAGTGGGTGGAGATGAAACTCTCTTCTTTACTTTTTCCTTGCCTCCCACGTGTTACTTTTTCGGTGGGCTGGGAGGTGACGTCACTTTTGCATGAGGGAAAAGGAGGCCGATGCTTGTTGGCAGTATCTGTGCATGGTTGGTATGCTCATTTGCACCGGTTTACGTTTGCATTCATGAGAGACAGCTGCAACCCATCCTCTATGCATGTTTGCTTGAGCAAGCGCCTCATGCGATATATATTTGCTCTTTGTAAGTGCCATTCCGCGTTTATTCCATTTAACCTACTGCACAATTTAGACCATTCTGTTAGTTTGCCTCGTTATTAGAACATATACCCAGACTGTAGGAATTCATCTTTGTGTTCAATTTGTCCACACAGTCTATGAGGTAAAAGAGTGGAGATAATGTATTAGAGCAGCGATGCTGGAAGTCGGCTGTTAGGGTCGCGCCATGTGCATAATGCAGCGGTGATTAGCCTCCAGGATTTCCAACCCGCTGGGGTGAAAGAGTTAAGATGTGACTTTTTATCTCAGCAGGAGACTCACAATTTACTGCGGACCCGGGGGATCCATAAATGATAGTTGGCAAGCCAGGAAAATCTTCAAAGTAGTCATTGTTCAAGGCCGCACTTGGATGGGAATTTTCAAGGGCTGAATTGCCAGACGGATATTGTTCAGCTGGCATATAAGAATGTCATCATCAACCTTAGCACATGGGGAGGGGAGGCGTCTTGTGCCTGCTACTGCTGCAATGCTGGTCCAATGCCAGCCCAGTGCAGACATAAGGAGTCCGTTGTAAGCATTGGAGAACAATACAACGTGCATTAAACAACGTCAAATATATTATTAATCCGATGTTTAAAGTACAACACATAGAAATAATACAAAAATAAAAATCTACTTTTAAATGGCAAATGGAGGTAACAAGACCTTTACATGGAGAATGCACAGAATGCCACTGCGTATAACTACTGTAGTAACAATTTTAAACTATATATGAATGAGCATATATATTTAATGTATGAAAGTGGTATTTTATTTAAATGTATTCCCCTTCAAAAATGGTCAAAAATGTATGCCAGGGTGGCTAAAGAGGGGTGCCTTTCTTATTTTTTTTAACATAATTTAAGGTGAATCTATTGTCAATTCGGTAACGCTCTTATCAGAGACTGTTGCCTAAGGAGTTTGTTCGAAGCAGCAGCTGATATGTTCTGTCATATTTTTCCAATCGCTTAAATTAGGGACATACAATCTCAAATGTGGAAATATGAAACAATGTGCCATACAAACTCATATCTTTCATTTTAATCTGGAATAGGACATTCAATAGTTTCCTATTAATTTACAGTTCATAAAACGTGCTAAACATGTTGCCATTCAATTTCTTTGAAGCACTTCATTCTAGTGTGCCTTGCTGAAGATGACTTGTAACAGACACAAGACAGACACAAACAAAACAGAGGGGGGATATTGTTCGTCAAAAATGTATAATGGCAACAGATTAATATTTATCACTAAGAACTAGAAGTTGCATTTTCCAAGTAATCAACAAATGACTGTCACTTCAATTCATGTTTACACTGTAAAAATGAGGATGTAGCATTACATTTCTTCATTCTATGGATGTTACAGAGTTCCACCATAACATGTAGCGTGCAGACGCTTGAGATCCTTCAGAATAGATGTGATAGTTTGGATAGCTATTGCGATAAAGAGTTAAAAAAATCGCATTTCTTTCTATCAATTGCAGGCTCAACAGCTGACCTGTCAAGAAAAACAACGGATATGCTGAACTCATGTTGTATATGAAAAATGGATGTAAGCGTTCTCCAAACCGTTCCCCAGAAAATTGTAACGTGGATACATTAAAAAACAATGGGCCTCATTACACGGAAGGCGGTAAACCATGGTGCTATTAGCACCATGGTTGCCGCCGGTACCATACCGGTACCACCATGGAGAAAAGGGGAATTACCACCCCATTCCAAGGTTGGTGGAGTGGTAATTCCCCCTTTCTCCATGGCCCTTCCACATTCCCATTTTTGCCCCATAGGGCTCAATGGGAATGGGGAAGGAGCTAATTACGGCACCGCAAATTGCGGTACCGTAATTAGCAACAAGGTCCCTTTGCGGGTCCCAACTTTAACGGCCAGTCTACACCAGCCGTTAAGGTCGGGTCCCGCAAAGGGACATCGTAGTAAGGCGGTAAGGGTTTTCCGGTACCGGTGCCCTTACCGGTACCGGTAAACCCTTACCGCCTTACGTGTAATGAGGCCCAATATGTTTGAAAGAGCCTCACATACAAAGACAGCTCCAACAGTTTTCATCTTGCAAAAGTCCTCCTTTAAAGAAAATGAACGGGGTGATAAAGGCTCTGTGATGGAAGAAATACAAAGTTTGGAGTAAACTTGCAGAAACAATAGCCTTAAATGTGGTCCTCCATCAAGATGACCACATTCGTTGAGCATCTGTTAGGGAGCAATCTTGTTTCCAAGCCACTTGACATTTCCATGGAATTATATCTTCTGACATGGATATACAAATCTTACAAAACATTGAGGCCGTCAAATTTCGGTTAGCCCTATGCTGCAATTTCTCAGCTAGATACATATTTGATGAGCATGTTAACAACTCGCAATTAATCATAATTGCATCAATCAAATTTAAATATTGGCGCATACAGGTCATATGTATATGAAATGTGGTCACAATCTCATTAAATGTAAGTGGTGTCCCATGTGGGAAGAGTTGTCCTACATATTTAATACCCACAGAGAGGTTTTCAACATATAATTCTTTTATTAACCTTGATCAGGGGATTCATCCAAATATGTTGAGATACAAATTAAGATATTTTTGGAAATAAAAGTAAATAGATAGGATCTAAGATATACGGCTGTGATATTAATTTTGTTGCTGTTAAATAATCTGTAGTTTCCTTTAATATATGGGCAATCTGTAAGGATGATGCGGGAAAACTATTGCTCTCTCCAAAAGAAGCCAATTGGGTGGATTCAGATTTTATTTGGGATAAACCACAATTGAGCTTGACACAAAACGAACACCATAAGGTATTTTTCAAAATCTGGAAAGCCAACTCCACCTCTTGTTCTAGGAGCTTTCAGTTTACATAATGAGATTCTATGTTTCTTTTCCCTCCATAGAAATTTAAGAATGCAGGAGTCCAGTGCAAATGTTACCCTTTTTAAGGTCTTTCATAGCTTCATATATATTTCACTTGCATGTGAGGGAGCATTAAAGCAGAGTTGGTGTGTATGGATTCAGATTCTAGATATTTAATTTTTCTAAGGATGCCTTCAGATTTGTGTTTAAGTTTTTTTCTTTTTAATTGCAGAGTAAGAAATGATGTGACCTCTTAATACAGCTTTATAACAATCCCAGTTGTTATCAATGGATGTGTCTACATTACGATTTTCGGAGAAGAAATGGGAATGCTGTTGTTGAATACATTTGGTAAATTGCTCATCTTTCAAGAGGGTAGAGTTAAGTCTCCATCTATTAGGTTGATGTATATTGTGTGGACTGTATAGTTGATTGTGTACAGGAGCATGGTATGACAAAGTTATGTGTTCTATCTTAGCATCAAGAAAGCGATTGGTCATGGATTTGGAAATAAAAACATCATTGATTCTTGAAAAAGAGTTATGAGGAGGGAAGTAAAATGTATATTCCATATCAGCAGGATGAACCAAAATCCATGTATCGGTAAGGCCTAATTTGGAAACAAAGTTGGCAAATCGCACGTGAGAATTAGTTTTTTTTATGCATACATTTGATTTCTTATCAAGAAGGGGATCCATGATCTCATTACAGTCTCCACACACAATGAGGTTATTATGACTAGATCTGAAGATACGATTTCTTAATTGAATCCAAAACGTGGAGTCAGCGTTGGTAGGACCATATATATTTAAAATAGTATATTCAATAGAATCAATAAGGAGCTTAACCGGGGGGGGCGTGGCCAGCTAGCCATGCAGTAGTACGTGTCTCACGAAGCTGCTCCCGGTGATCCAAGATTTATCCGCTGAAAAACACGCTTAAAATGACACACGGCGTCCATAAACGAAAGCAAGGATGTCGGAACGTGTGCTCTAAGCCAGCTTCAAATTGTGAACGAATCGGAGGCTTGAAAGACAAAAAAGAAGCATTTTTCTGAAGGTGGCCACACTGAATGGCTGGGGCACAATATGGCGGCTAATAAAGGACTTGATGCCCTGAGAGGTGCACAGTGAAGGCTGGAAAAGAGGATCATGCTGCGCGAGGCCGGCTGCAGGGAGAAACACGATCGCACTGTAGAGCTAGTTGCCGCACTGGGACTGAATGTGCATGGCTCCGTGGATATAACGTGCGCAGTGCGGAGGGGCCTAACAGCAGCGGTGGCGGGCATCGAATAAGGAACAAAGCGTTCCACCGGGCTACAATTGTAGCAATGATGGAGCCGTCCAGGGCTCTGTGAGGCTGGGCGAACCCAGTGCGGATCGCGTGGAGTGCCTCTGCTGCGTGCGATCAGCGGCCGGCGGAGGGAATACATTGTAATAATAAACATAGGACCTGTTCCGCGTCGGGAAATCAGCGCGGTCCTACTGCAAGAAGCTACTTGAAACTGCCAGGCTGGAGCGGGCACGGCAGAAACATTGTTGCGCTCCTGGACGAGAAGCCTGGGAAGCGAGCACATTGCCCACACGAACAAAGGGCAGAGAAGGATCGGAGCGAGATGCACAATACGGCTTGCAGCACCTCAAGGTATAAACTAATATAATTATATGCTCCCCTGCCCAGTCAAAATAACAGAAAGGATTATTGCCCTGCATGCACAACTAGCTTGAGAACAGTGCCTTATTGATCTGTTCAAGGGCACATACTGGAACAAAGGTGCTGGCCTTGGACATTATTTGTGGAGAATGGAGTGCATGTGCTCCATACGGAGGAGCGGGTAAAAAAGGAACAAGCAAATGGCCCTGAGGAGTGAATGAGCTGGACACTGGGGGCTATAACTCGAGAGCATGGCACACAGGGCTGAGTTAGGCCAGTGATCACACAACCTCAGTGAATGCAAGCAGTGCAGAGCAGAGTACTGTGAGCCCGAGAAACGGTTGGTCCTGCTGGAAGCCAGAAGCAGCTTACAAGCTGTGGTAAGGGCAATTGGAACTGTGAGAGGGCATGACCCATCCGAAGATTTAGCCTACGCACACAACATATATGAGGGCTCATCAAGGACAATGGCCCCAGGCCAGAAGTGACTCACTGGTACCACAGTAAGACACAGCAGCAGACGCAGAATTGCCACACCACGGTTGAGTAACCTCCAACACTCAACTAACATCGCAGGATGACGGGGAGAGGAGCCAAGTGTAAAAGCAAGCAACCATCAATGGAAATATTTGTTAAGACACAGCGGTCTCCTTTAGGGATGATGCACAGTGGCACGACCAAGTCCGCGGAGAGTACCCTGGCCACTGAAAACCCCCAAATACTAACGGCTATAACGGAGTTGAGAGACTCATGGGGGATAGCAATGACGGACTTGCAAACTTCATTGGAGGCTAAAATAGATGCAGTGGGCATAGAAGTTACCCTGCTGCGGCAAGATGTCAGGACGCTAACAGACAGAATGAGTAGCCTGGAGAGTGCGGTGAAAACCAACACAGATACCAGCACCAATAATGCAAAGGAGGTTCACATACTGAAGCAGCAGGTAGCTAACCTGGAGAATCGTGCGGATGAAGCTGAAGGGAGGGCGAGAAGGAATAACATCTGCGTGGTCGGCCTGCCGGAGGGGGAAGAAGGCCAGGACCCTAAAGACTATGTGGAGAACATGATCCTACAAGAAATAGGGGCCGACAAACTCTTGCAAAGATTTACAGTGGAACACGCACATAGAGCCCTCATGAGGAAACCGAAGCCTGGGGCCCCTCCCCGCGCCGCAATTGCAAAGATACTCAACTACGAAGACAGCAATAAGATTTTGGAGTACTTTCGTAAAGGGGGAACGATCGAGAGAGCCTCAGCCACCATCACAGTGTATCCTGAATATACAATGTTGGTCCAGAGGCAACAGTAAATTTGTGTGGCAGTCAAGAGGAGACTACGCATGGCCGGAATCAAATACATGCTTCTGTACCCCGCGAAATTGAAAGTTTTGCACAAAAGCAGAATGTTATTTTTTGACACCCCAGAGGAAGCAGCAACATGGTTGGACCTGCGTGGCTGCCCGGAACGAGATGCGGAGCTGGCCCAGGAAGAGCACGATAAGTGAAGGGGATATTATATGCATATTGAAATGACATAGAGCGGGGTATCCTGGTAGAGACTATGTGGGATGTTTTTACCCATGCATCCAAGCCCTACAATAAAACTGTGCAGTACTGGCATGGAAAACATCATGATGGCCAGAACTCCCCAGAGAGTGCACAGGGAAAACATGAAGAATAGGCTGCCACCCGTTTTTGCCTATGTTGTGAGCACAGGAGGGCACTGCCTAAAACCACCATGGGGCTACACACACAGTAGCCTGAAACCATTGGGAATGGCAATGCTGATTGCAAAAAAAGCAACTCAGAACTGTGGGGAATTCATTTTCTTAATCCCAAAAATGGTTGCATTACCAGTACTCACCACTATCAGAAAGCTGGTGTTTTAAAACCACCAGACTTTTGTGTAAAACTGAACAAATGAAACAAAACCAGACCAAGGAAAGACTTGCTAAGAGGTGGATACAATGTAAAACTCTGAAATGACTTGAAGGAAGTAATTATTTAATGTATATGTAAAAATTGTAAGTGATTTAAACTGGAAACAAAAAGTGACATTTAGCTGAAACCTGGCTTAGTGAAACTGGATTCTGCCTGACAACTACCCCCGACAGGAGAAACCTGTTCAGCCACTCTTCCCAGGCCTAGCTGCATCCTGCTGCCCCTGGCCAAAAGGAGTTGTCACCTCTCTGATTCGATAAGGGGTGGAGCAGCTGGGGACTACAGGGAGTTGAACAAAGGCCTGTCCTGGACTCAGGCAAATGTTATATTGGGGGCATCGTAAAAGTGGCTTCCTCTTAGGGGAAACTGGGAGGGGCAGTGCCTCTGCTAGCAGCTGAGCTTGGGGGAAGTGGATAAACCAGTTATTCCACCCATTGATGTGGGAAGCCACACCCCTTTTTGACCAGAGCATAATTTTAAAAAGATAGATAACTCATAGTGTGGACTTGTCAGAATTATAAGTAATATCATTATTTTTGTGATGTTTCTGTGAACATTTTGAGAGGCGTTAGGACCCTGTGGTGTATTCTGGGGGGTTGCTAGCGGAAAATAGGGTCTCACTCCAAATGTCTGCATGTTAAAAATCTGACACTTCATCAATTAATGTCTCTACTCCTTGCGCACATGTGTGTAATTTTGGGTAAATGTTCGATATTGCAAAACCAGTTAAAAAGCGCAAAATGTTGTCATTTTTTAATGCAAGCCCCCAGGAAGATCAGAGGTGGACAAGCATGGACCATAAGGAATATATAATGTGCACATGTAATTTCAACAAATTGTATATCCGGGAAGGATGTATTTGAATCAAATATAGATTTGTGGGCAAACTGACCAGGGGAGGATCCTCTGACCCATAAACAGACTTCATCATGCTGACAATCCATTTCCTTCCCCCAATCATGGGAGGGGGAGAATTGGGCCAATGACAAGTAGAGAGGGGCAGGCTTAGCTAGGCCCAGGCACACACCCATTTTCTAAACACATAAAAAGAGACTGCTGGGACAGGTAGAGAGATTCAATTCCATTTGCTGGGGAGCATGCTGACCGACGACTTCACATCCAGAGATCCAGACTTCAAATACATCAATCTCCAAAGACCAGAACTTTACTTCAGAACTTAAAGCAAGGGCCTAAACCCACAAACTGAGAACTCTTCTCAGCAGGCCTCAGCATCCTTAAAATCATTTGCAACTATTCCACAGCCGGGCGAGCTGTTTGAATTCTTTTGCCAAGAACAATTGCCAGAGACCAGACCAGAGATCCAGAGTGACCCAGACCGCTGTGAGCAGAACCAGAGAGCTGACCCAGATCACTGTGAAGTGCCGAGACCAGAACCGGAGTCCAGTCCAAAACCTGACCAGATCCGTGACGAGGCCTAGTTCAAATTTATATTGTGAGTACCTAGCAGAACTGTGCAGAACCAATCTCTTAGTTAAAATAATCTAATCCAAACTGTTTTAACCTAAGAAGAACTGCCTCCTAGAAATCGTGTCATCTGTCATTTTTAAAGCTGCACAACTGTCACCTGTCAATTCTGCAGCTGCAGGCTGTCACCTGTCATTTTGAGTCATTTTGAGTTTACTTTAAATCCGAAAAACTACCTTTATTTAATCGTCCGTATCTCTGGAACCGTTTGGGCTAGGAACGAAATTTAATTACTAATTTTTATACTTTTTCCGCAATCACGATTCACGCACTCGCGAAATTTACCGCGATTTGCGATTTTGGCTCAATTTCTCCACTTGTCAAAATAGCAGCTCCATTCTTTCTTTTGTTAAAATCCGTTTGCAACTTGGTAATAACTCATAGAGCATTCTAAAGTGAGCCTGAAATAATACCAACACGCATCTCCCACTCACCCTGAATCTCTAGAGGGAATTAAATCAGTTGACACATTTTCCCATCCATTGCCATCACATTTAAAAGCATTTTGGGCCTGTGTTTCAAACTCCTACCTGTTTCCTCTAAGCTTGCTGGGGGGGGAACTGAATTTCGTATTGTCTTTGATTGCATTCCTGAGAACTGTGTGCTCCTCTTTCCATCTCCTTCCATTTCTTACATTACATAGGGGAGGGGGTGAATTGCCAGAGAAAAAGTGATTATCTTATCTTTTGCTAAAATCATATCAAGTATTTCTGTACTGCATTTTATTCCTCATTGCTTTTCCCTTGAAATCATAAAAGTATTTTTGCAACTTTATCCATCCTATACTAACTCCTCATTGATTGTAAAGAAGTGTGCTAGTGCCAGATTACCCATTGTTGATCAACATCATATGTCTAAGTGTACTATCAGATATTAATTTATTATAAAGTGTGATATATATATTGTTTAAATTCTCAAATAAACCTTTTAATTTGCAAAACAAACCTACTTCTTGGCTCAGTGGGGTCAGGGGGATTATAAGAGGGGGGTGTTATACAAGGGTGGTCATCCAGAGTACTGAACTGGACATAAAGATATATCAATAAGGGTTTCCATTCAGTATCCCAGACTAGGCATTAACTTAGCTGTAGTGTTGAATTGAATCCTCTTACAAAGTGGGGGCTCGTAGCCGGGGATTCCGGATTAGAACTATCACTTGTGCAGATTAATACAGTGTGCTAACTGACAAGATACATACATCCGGTCAGATCACCACGCTGTGTTACGCTGTAAAGCACTCCTCAAAAGGACGCTCTAAGGGAAAGGTCTGTTTTGCAAAAATAAAATACTAATTTCTGTAAGTCAGGACGGAAATCAATTTCTAGAATGACGACCTTGGTAGACATGAAAATAGAGAGGGAGCACCTCTTACATAAGCTATTTGTGAGGGGTGAGTGGACTCATCAGGACCAAACAGTCTGGTTGCAGGCAATCGCGCAACAGGTCACTGAAACAGGGTCAGATATATGGAGAGATCAGGGTCCCCGACATGTGGCCCTGAGTGAACTATATATGGCCCCTAAAGCCAAAGATGAACATAATAAGATTGCCAGGATAGCGGCATATTTGTACCTATATATGGGAGCCATGCAGGACAAATGTGCTGAAGGCCAAGATCTGGCAAATAGGCAACGGATGGCATTAGAGAAGGCCCAATCTGATCTGGACTCTTCTGAGCAGAGGATGCTCAGGAGCCAGGAGTCAGAAAAGGACAGCAGACAGTACATCACTAAAATAAAGGAGGATATGGATGTGCTGCAACAGGAAAAGGCTGACCAGGATACCAGATTTCTGGCCTTGCAGAAGGAGTACCAAGAAGGTTTGGATGCCCTACTGCAGAGCCAGAAAAAGCTGGAGCAACAGTTAGACTTCAATAGGGCATGTGCTGAGCAGGTAGTCACCCTGAAAAGCCACCTAGATAGGGAAAAAGAGGAAAGCAATAAATTGATTCTGAAGGACCTGGATACCCAGGCAGAGTTTAATCAGGAGCGCCAGAAAGCTGGTGCCTTCCAAAGGCAAAGGGACGACTTGGCGGCACAGATGCAGGCTCTTAGTCAGGAAAGGGATACCTTAAGCCAGGAAGTCTGCCACTTAAAAAGGAAAATGGAAGAAAATCACCTGGCCCTCCAGGGACTGGGTGACCTCCAAAAAGAACACCAGAACTTGTTAGAGCACACCAGGAGGGTGGAGGAGGCTCTGGCAAGAAAGGGGCAGGCCAGTAGGGATGGGACTCAGGAGGTAACCCTCCTGCAGCAGAGACTGGCCCAGTACTCCAGGACCAATCAGGAGGCCCAGAGAGAGAATGAGGCTCTCTGCCAGCACAATGATAGGCTCCAGCAACAGGTAGCGATGCAGGAGAGACTGATAGTCTAGTAAGGCCTTAACTGAGGAACTGAAAGCGCAGGCTCTTGCATTGCAATAGGGAACAGGGGCGGATAGAGATGAGGTTCGATGGGAAAGAGAAACTCCTGAGCATAACCTCAGGAGCCCTAATGCCAGAGGCCTTCACCTCTACCAGTCTGTGGACTCTGCCACCCCCATGTTCCCTGGCGCACGTGAGCACAGAGCCACAGGGATGGCAGATTACTATCCAGCTAAAAGTATGGGGCTCATAGGCCAGTACCACCCAGGAATGGAGGGGCGGGCATCCGGGCATGGGCACCCAAGCACAGTGCAATTTAGTGGGGAACCCCAGGAGAGTAGGCCCATTAAGGGCATCCTGAAAACCTCTGCCCAGTTAGGTCAGTGGGGGGGTACCCATCAAATCCTGGCAGCAAGGAGGGATCTGAAGACTCCTCTGAGCATTACAGGACACAGGAGACCAGGTCCCCACATTCTGCCAGCCATTCCCAGGCTCGCAGAATCCGGAAAAACCTGGAAGATCAGACGGGCACCTCTGGGAGTAGTGCTTCTGAGTCAGAGGATGAATGGACCACGTTTACCCCAACCAAAAAGGCCAATAAGTCAAAAAGGGCCTTGCTTAAGGACCCATTGAAACAAATAAAGGCAATCAGGAGTGTCATCACTCCTTATCATAAGAACGCCAAGTATTCCGTTTGGGAACACTTGGAGCTCTATGAGCAAATGATGGAGACTTTCCATTTGAAGGACAGAGTAGCTGCATCCAGTACGTCAAATGGACATTCTCCCCAGAATACTCCAGTTTCTTTGCGGGGCTGGAGGACCAAAATCATTTAAGATGATCCACCTATAAGGCGGCCATCTTGAAACATTTTTCTGTTCACAGAAATCCTCAAGAGGCTCGCAAGGCAGCCTACAATTTGCAATGTGGGTAGGATCAGGCCCCACAAGAGTTTGTGCAAGAATTAAAACGTGCTTTTGTGCAGACCACCAGAGGGGTGCGCATGGATAGCAGAGAATTTATCAATACGTTTTTCCATGCCTTACCCAAATACATAATGACCCAGCTCGTGAGAGATTTTCATGAGAAAAGATCTTTAGACTGGGTCATTGAACAGGCTACCCGGATCTATGAGGTGCAGAAGCCCATCGAAAATAAAAATAATGCGCCGAAGAACCCCAAAACCAACAGCACCCCTGCTGCTGCCAAGGTGGCAGAGGTAAAGGTTGCTCCCGTTTTAGATTTGGAGATGGGGGGGCCTAAAAACCTGCCTGCACCAAATAATTCACAGCCCAGAAGGCCCTCGGGCCAGTCACAGACAGGGAGTCGAGGAGGTAGTCCCACAAATGGGGTCCCCCGCTCCCCTGACTATGCAAGTCCCCGCTACAAGGGAAACCGACCAATCCTGGGTTATGTGTGGACTCCTCCAGCCCAAGGGGGGGGGGATCCAGCCAAGCACCTGACCCGGGGAACTTCCCTCCTAACTTCCCCCAGGAGGGCAGAAATTCTCCAAATCCTGGGCAGAACTTTTTCCCCAGGTATCCGCCCAATTTCCAGCCCCAAAATCATCCATCCTTCTTTCCCCAATTCCCTGAGCCCAGACAACCTAATCCGGGAGAGGGGAGGCCAAGGGTGGAGGGGTACCAAAATCTTCCCAACCAGGGGTACTACCAGAGAAGGGATAGCTACCCTTCCTGGGATCAGCCCAGGGGAGAAAATAGAGCCCCGTATCAGCCTGAGCGGGTTTCACAACTTTAGCGCCAGGTCCAAAATATGGCACGAGATCTGGGTCACATACTGAGGGCTCAACAGAACCCTCAGATGTGCATGCCACCGCAGAATGCCCCAAACTCTGGACCTGGTGCTCCAGAACAATGACGGGGGCAGCACCCCGATAACCCACCGGTTCCCAGGGAGGAGGCACAAGGGGAAGGGGTGTGTAAAGCCTTGGAGGAAGCTTCCTTCCCAACTTGTAAACAGCCCCTGGAAAACCAGGAACCGGAAACAAAATCTCCTACCCCTGAAAGTCTGCCACCCAAGGAGCAGAGAGGAGGTAGGAGAAACAAAGTACCCAAACAGACCCACTTTGTGGAGGAGGTACAGGTCTTCCAATTTGAGGGAGAGGGATCCTCTGAAGATCCTGGGAAAAGGATATTCTCCTTCAGAGATGGGGGAACTCCTCCCAAGGAAAAATGGGTCCCAAGGGATGCCAATTCAGACTAGGGAGATGTGGAGACTGAACTACCGCCGCCCATCATCTCATCCCAGAACCGACAATACCAAAATCCCATGGATCAAACCCATCCTGGTGACTGCCTCCCAAAAGGCAAGGGCAGACCGGAACCAGGGGAACCTAAAACCGAATCAACAGACTGGGTAGATGTGGGGATTGAGCTGTCGCCGCCCATCATTCTATCCCAGAACCAACAATACCAAAATCCCGTGGGTCAAACCCATCCTGAGGACTGCCTCCAAAAGGGGGGGGGTGGCCCAGAACCCGAAACCTTTTCCAGTTGCCAACTTATTCTTTCAGATTCCCCAGGCTCTCCACAGAATTCTGCCCAAATCTCTTCGCTAGCAATGTCCAAAACCAGAAAGTTAGCCCACCAGTTGTCCAAAAATGTGCATTATCTGTGCCCCCTTGAGGAGAAGGAGGGAAGATACTATGCCCCGGTACAAGTACAGTGGCAGGGTACAATTTTGGCACTGGTGGACACTGGATCCCAAGCTACCCTTCTGTCCAAAAGGGCCTTTGAGGAACTAAATTCAGGAAGGGGGGAGAATTACCGAATTCCTCTCACCTCTCTTCCTGGACAACTGCAGAACTTTGACGGGAAGGAAATTCCCGTCGAGGGGACTGCAGACTTGGACATTAAAATTGGGCGACACAAGGTGAAACACCCGGTCATAGTAGTGACTCCAGAGGGCACCCCTTGTTTACTAGGGAATGACCTCCTGAGAAGGCTGTCACCCCTAATAGGTTGTGTAAACAAGGTCCTCTGGACCCAGACTAGCCAACCAATAAAATTAAAACAGAGTGTCAACCATGTTAGTTTAAACGGCACCTGCCACATGGTTGAACAAAAATCTGACCAAGTAGAATTTCATTTCCAGAACAACCAAACTCCAGGCGTGACAGTAATAGCAGTAGGACAACAGACTGGTGATGGGGGGTCCTCTCTATTTCTGAAAATCAACCTTCCTTCCAGTTTAAGGTGGTATTCCACACTGGAAGGAAACACCCTGAAATTCTTTACTAATCCAGAATCAGAAACTCCCACTCCTATAGTCCAGAAAGATGTGAAATCAGCTCAGAGCCTGGCTGATATTCAGCAAATTGGAGATCAGTTGTTCATCCCTGTTCAGTTAAATGATGGGAAGGACTCGCTCGAGTGTGTGTGAACAACGGTAAGAGCTTCATCAGCGAAGCCATGTTCCGCCAACTCCCAAAAGATCCAGCCATTCCCACATTCAAACTGATAGACAAATGGGAAATGGACCTGGAAGCACCTAATTCCAAACATCTCCTGCCAAGCAGGTTTATGCTCAAAATCTCCATTGGCAACAAGAGCATAGTCCATAATTGTTGGGTCGTGCGAGACGTCACTGCCGCCTTTTACTTAGGCAGTGACATTCTCAATCGCTTTGCCATTAGTTTGGACCTAATAAACTTCAAAGCTTGGTTCCGATTAGCGGATAATCCCATGGGCTTTGATGATCCAGAAAAAGCATTTAGGTCAGCTGAATTGCTACCTTATGCAGTTGAAATTCAGATCAAAGAGGAAGTCACCATCCCAGAAAGGACCCGACAATTCTCCCTGGGATTGAAAGTTAAAAGAGGACAAAAATTGAAAAACCCTGATGCTTATATCCATCTAAATGCTTCTCTCCAACAGCAAGGGTTAGGGGTAAACCCAACACCATTAATCAACATAGAACATGACACCATTCCAATAGAGGTGGATAACAGTGACTTAAAGAGCATTACTCTAGCCGCAGGCACCATTATTGGAATGGCGGTTGATGACCGACATTTTTCCATTGATCTAGGAAATGAACTGTTAGGACCAATCCCCAAGGACTGTTTTGACAGTGACAGTGATGACAATACAACACCAGACAGGATTTTCACCCGGCATGGGGGAACTTCCTGGTGTACACTTCTTGCCCTTATGGTAAGGAAGATGTGACTTGTGACTTCAGGAGGGGTGAGGTGATTTTCCAGGTCCATGAGGGCTGCCTTATCCACCTGAAGCCCCCAGTCCAAATCAGCACTCTGACCAGGGACTTCTCCACCCAGCTGGAGGAGGCCGCTGAGATAGCCAAACCAGAAGTCTTTCCCGGCTTCAGGCAGATGGTGGAAGAGAGGGTCAACCTAGCTGATGCCTGTGTGACTCTGGAACAGAAGCAAAAGTTGAAACAAGTTTTCTTGGATTTCCAAGATCTCGTAGCGGTAGACTCGTATGACTGTGGTCGCACTGACATCCACACAACAACAATTCCCACGGACCCTGGCATGACTCCAGTGTTTGTGAAGCAATATCACTTGCCTCTTGCATCCATGGAGTCCCTTACTGAAATAATTAAGAACCTTGAGTTCCGGGGAACAATTCGTCCAGTACACAGCACTTTCAATAATCCGGTGCTGGGAATATTGAAGCCAAATGGCCAGTGGAGACTCTGCGCCGACCTTAGGGAGCTCAACAAACAGGTCCATACTTCCCGATGGCCTCTGCCGTGCATTGACCAAGGGCTGACCCAGATCCAGGGGTCACAGGTATTCACTGCAATAGACCTGACCAATGGATATTGGACCATGCCTGTCAGTAGGGAGGACCAATACAAACTGGCTTTTACCTTTGGGGGCCAGCAGTACACATGGACCTGGACTCCCTTCGGATACCTCAACTCCGGCAATTAATTCAACATTTTCCTACATAAGGCCATGCCCGACCTGGGTGCGAGGGGTAACCTGGCTTATGTAGATGACTAATTACAGCAGAAAGTTCATTGAAGGCTACGCAGAGATCACTAGACCCCTGATTCATCTCTTGAAGGGGGGGTCAAGTGGGAATGGGGTCCAGAACAATCCGAGGCATTAAGACAACTCAAAAGAAGCCTCTCACAAGCGCCTTGCCTAGCTAACCCTGTCAGAAACAAGGAGTTCTTCCTGGAGACGGGGTTCTCTAATACGTGCTTGACGGCAGTATTATACCAAAAGCATGACAAGGTCAATAAAGTAATCTCCTATGCGAGCAAAACTTTGTCCTCTGTGGAGGAAAAATTCAACGATTGTGAGAAGGCACTCCTGGCAACGGTGTGGGCATTGAAGAATTACCGCCCATTTATCCAGGGGGAACACATCATAGTGGAGACTCCACTCCAGCCTCTGCAATATCTCCAAAGTGACAGAATCCGGGCCGGAAATGTGAGTAATTCCCGAATTACTTCCTGGATTCTGTCACTGCAAGGCTTTCCTGTGGAGGTCAGATATGGCCAAAACAAGAAGAGTCCCCTCACGCAAGGTCTGGCTGACTTGCATGATTGTGCCAGAGAAAACTGTCTCGAGGACGAAAGTCTAAAAATCCAGGACAACATGGAGGCATACCTTAATTCCCCACACAAAATCTTTGAAGAAGACAAGTGTGAGGGAATGCCCACTGTCTATGTGGATGGATGCTCTTACCATGTTGACAACGACGGGGAGAAAGAACTGGTGGCTGGCGTAGGGAATGCATGGGTGAAGGAGTTCCCAGAACCCTCCGCTGGATACAAAATTGGTCCCCGAAGTAGTCAGGTGGAAGAATTGATGGCTGTGCATCAGGCCATCCTCACTGCTGTCCAGCATCAACTCCACGAACTGGTCATAATCACAGATTCGGATTATGTACGGAAAGGGTTCGTGGAGCACCTGGTCAACTGGAAAACCAGAGGCATGTTATGCGCTAATAACAAACCCCTGAAACATGGGAAGTTAATCCAAAACATTGATGATCTGGTCACCTTGAATGGGATGACCATCTATTGGAAAAAGATCAAGGGTCATTCCAAAGTGGAGGGACCAGACAAAACTGGAAATGACTTAGCTGATCAGCTGGCCAAAACCGGGGCCATCCAAAGGGATCTAATAGAAATAGAGTCCCTATTGGGGGAAATCCAGGTCACTGCTATCACTAGGTCCAAGACAAATGCTCACAATGATCTTTCAACTGCCCAATGGAGCAAGGAGACCCCTGATGCTGATTTGATTACAGCTCAGAAGGGGGATCCAATTATTGGTAAGTTTTACCAACACCTTGAGGACCCTGAGAACTTCCCCCTGACGGATACCGATTACATTGGGAAAGAGGACCTAAGAGTGTTGATGAAATGCCCAAAAATGTTCCGGATCCAAGACGGTTTGCTGGTAAGGAAATCCAAAGCTGGCCACGATCAGTGGGTGGTTCCTACCTCATTCCGAAGCCTGATGTTAAGTCACGCCCATGATGCGGCCACCGCCGGTCATAGGGGGTTTCACACAACACTGGAAATCTTAAGAGAGGTTGCATACTGGCCACACATGGGGCAGGACCTCGACCAATACTTGAAGGGGTGTCTTGTGTGTGCACAATTTCAGCCATCATCCCTCACACACCGTGCACCTCTCCAAAAGAGGGGGATGACACTGCCATGGTCAGATTTGCAAATCGACTTTGTAGGCCCTGTGATTCGCTCGTCTAGAGGAAACAAGTACATGTTGACCGTTACATGCTTGTTTACCAAGTGGGTGGAATGTCTCCCGGCACCAAACTACAAGGCAGAAACAGCAGCTGCCCTGATGATTAACCACATCTTTTCCCGTTTTGGTCCACCTCAAAGGATTGAGTCAGACAGAGGTAGCCACTTCACCAGTGAAGTAATGACAAAGATGTGGGAGATACTGGGGGTCAAAAGAAAGCTACATATTGCTTACCGGCCAGCTTCTTCTGGGGCAGTAGAGAGATACAACCGAACCATTGTGAGCATCTTAAAAAAAGTTTGTGGCAGATTCTGGGCCAAGTTGGGATATCCGACTACCTCTGGTCCTAATGGCCATCAGATCTACCCCTTCATCTGCAACTAAAATGTCACCATTTGAGTTGATGACGGGACGCAAGATGGTGCTTCCCCAGCATTTGCTCTACAGGACCCAAGAGCAGAAACTGATAAATGCCTCCACAACTCATGAGTATGTGGAGAATTTAAGGAAACACCTTCAACATGCTTTTGCCTATGCTCAGCGGAATCTAGAAAGATCAGCCGAGAGCATGAAGACCCACTATGATTTAAAAACTACTCGAAAGGAATATAAGGTCTGTGATCGGGTTTATCTATACAATTTCCAAAGGAACCAGGCCAAACAGCGAAAATTCTTGCCTACATGGAAGGGACCGTTTGAAATTATAGATGAGATCTCCCCTGTTGCCTATAAGATCTGCATCCCCAAAGGCAGTTTGGCAGAGGGGGAAGACAAGTGGGTCCATATTAACCAGCTAAAGTGTTGCCATCCCAGGCACACTTTGCAGCAACTGGAGGAGTCCTCTGCAATACCAGAGGGGACCGCTCCAGATTAATTCAGTTCCAACCCTAAAATATCCCACATATAGTCTCTAAAATATTATTCTCTTGTAAGCCAGTGTCTTTGAATGATAACTTGTATCTCAAAAGTAAAATGTTAGGTATGTTAAAGTATAAAATGTATATGTCTGCCACACCATTAGTAGTGATGGAAAAATGTCTACGAATAGGTATTGCCGCTTTTCCTTTGTCGTCCTAGGAGAAAGAAAACCTGGAGACTGACCAAGGAGGACGACCGGGGTCCGGGAGCAGAGACCCGAGGGGCCCAGGGTACCGCCCAATCCTCCCATCAGGACCAGCAAGGAGAACTGATTGATCGACTGGAGGGAGGAAAAGATGCTGAACTGTGCCACCTATGGAATTGGAAGAAGAGGAGGCGAACATCCCAGATCTTGCGAGTTCCATCAGTGAAAGGACAGAATGGCCATCGCAAGAGGGGGGGCGTGTGGGATGTTTTTACCCATGCATCCAAGCCCTACAATAAAACTGTGCAGTACTGGCATGGAAAACATCATGATGGCCAGAACTCCCCAGAGAGTGCACAGGGAAAACATGAAGAATAGGCTGCCACCCATTTTTGCCTATGTTGTGAGCACAGGAGGGCACTGCCTAAAACCACCATGGGGCTACACACACAGTAGCCTGAAACTATTGGGAATGGCAATGCTGATTGCAAAAAAAGCAACTCAGAACTGTGGGGAATTCATTTTCTTAATCCCAAAAATGGTTGCATTACCAGTACTCACAACTATCAGAAAGCCGGCGTTTTAAAACCACCAGACTTTTGTGTAAAACTGAACAAATGAAACAAAACCAGACCAAGGAAAGACTTGCTAAGAGGTGGATACAATGTAAAACTATATTCTGAAATGACTTGAAGGAAGTCATTATTTGATGTATATGTAAAAATTGTAAGTGATTTAAACTGGGAACAAAAAGTGACATTTAGCTGAAACCTGGCTTAGTGAAACTGGATTCTGCCTGACAACTACCCCCGACAGGAGAAACCTGTTCAGCCACTCTTCTCAGGCCTAGCTGCATCCTGCTGCCCCTGGCCAAAAGGGGTTGTCACCTCTCTGACTAGATTAGGGGTGGAGCAGCTGGGGACTACAGGGAGTTGAACAAAGGCCTGTCCTGGACTCAGGCAAATGTTATATTGGGGGCGTCGTAAAAGTGGCTTCCTCTTAGGGGAAACTGGGAGGGGCAGTGCATCTGCTAGCAGCTGAGCTTGGGGGAAGTGGATAAACCAGGAATATATAATGTGCACATGTAATTTCAACAAATTGTGTATATCTGGGAAGGATGTATTTGAATCAAATATAGATTTGTGAGCAAACTGACCAGGGGAGGATCCTCTGACCCATAAACAGACTTCATCATGCTGACAATCCATTTCCTTCCCCCAATCATGGGAGAGGGGAGAATTGGGCCAATGACAAGTAGAGAGGGGCAGGCTTAGCTAGGCCCAGGCACACACCCATTTTCTAAACACATAAAAAGAGACTGCTGGGACAGGTAGAGAGATTCAATTCCATTTGCTGCGGAGCATGCTGACCGACGACTTCACATCCAGAGATCCAGACTTCAAATCCATCAATCCCCAAAGACCAGAACTTTACTTCAGAACTTAAAGCAAGGGCCTAAACCCACAAACTGAGAACTCTTCTCAGCAGGCCTCAGCATCCTTAAAATCATTTGCAACTATTCCACAGCCGGGCGAGCTGTTTGAATTCTTTTGCCAAGAACAATTGCCAGAGACCAGACCAGAGATCCAGAGTGACCCAGACCGCTGTGAGCAGAACCAGAGAGCTGACCCAGATCACTGTGAAGTGCCGAGACCAGAACCGGAGTCCAGTCCAAAACCTGACCAGATCCGTGACGAGGCCTAGTTCAAATTTATATTGTGAGTACCTAGCAGAACCGTGCAGAACCAATCTCTTAGTTAAAATAATCTAATCCAAACTATTTTAAACTAAGTAGAACTGCCTCCTAGAAATTGTGTCATCTGTCATTTTTAAAGCTGCACAACTGTCACCTGTCAATTCTGCAGCTGCAGGCTGTCACCTGTCATTTTGAGTTTACTTTAAATCCGAAAAACTACTTTTATTTAATCGTCTGTATCTCTGGAACCGTTTGGGCTAGGAACGGAATTTAACTTTCATCTGAAACCTTAGAATCTAAGCTTTCCAACGAACCTAAAACATTCCTACTCCTTATACTTTTTCCGCAATTACGATTCACACACTCGCAAAATTTAACGCGATTTGCAATTTTGGCTCAATTTCTCCACTTGTCAAAATAGCAGCTCCATTCTTTCTTTTGTTAAAATCCGTTTGCAACTTGGTAATAACTCATAGAGCATTGCTAAAGTGAGCCTGAAATAATACCAACATGCATCTCCCACTCACCCTGAATCTCTAGAGGGAATTAAAATCAGTTGACACATTTTCCCATCCATTGCCATCACATTTAAAAGCATTTTGGGCCTGTGTTTCAAACTCCTACCTGTTTCCTCTAAGCTTGCTGGGGGGTGGGACTGAATTTCGTATTGTCTTTGATTGCATTCCTGAGAACTGTGTGCTCCTCTTTCCATCACCTTCCATTTCTTACATTACATAGGGGAGGGGGTGAATTGCCAGAGAAAAAGTGATTATCTTATCTTTTGCTAAAATCATATCAAGTATTTCTGTACTGCATTTTATTCCTCATTGCTTTTCCCTTGAAATCATAAAAGTATTTTTGCTACTTTATCCATCCTATACTAACTCCTCATTGATTGTAAAGAAGTGTGCTACTGCCAGATTACCCATTGTTGATCAACATCATATGTCTAAGTGTACTATCAGATATTAATTTATTATAAAGTGTGATATATATATATATATTGTTTACATTCTCAAATAAACCTTTTAATTTGCAAAACAAACCTACTTCTTGGCTCAGTGGGGTCAGGGGGATTCTAAGAGGGGGTGTTATACAAGGGTGGTCATCCAGAGTACTGAACTGGACATAAAGATATATCAATAAGGGTTTCCATTCAGTATCCCAGACTAGGCATTGACTTAGCTGTAGTGTTGAATTGAATCCTCTTACAACTATCATAGCGAGGATGATGGATGGGCACCGATGGATAATGTTGAAACTAGGCTGTGATACCCTTGATTTTGTTGGACTTAATGGACTGGAATATAGTATGTTGAGCACAGAAGTAAATTGAGTAGTAATGCGTGTTCGAAGAGAAGCAAATAGGAGCGGCAGGATGGAGGCACCCTGCCCCCCGAGTAGTAGTAGTAGGATAGCCACTAGGATGACCTCACCCTGCTGAGCTGCGAGTATAGGCAATCGCTAGAAAGAGCTACATGCGGGGGTGCCTGAGATCCAGGGAAGGAGCTGGGCAACAATTGGGGGGGTGATGTTGGGGATGGGAAGGGAGGTGGGAGGGAGGGACGGTGGGGAGTTTGGTGTGTTTTTAGTTATATAGCTATATAGATTGAGAAGGAACTTAGAACTGGATTGCACCGGTGGAGGGCGGGATGGAATTTTAATAGGCCATGGGGGACCTTAAAATAATTACTTGGAATGTCAGGGGGCTAAATAGCTACTTAAAGAGAAACAATGTCATGTCTGCGTAGGCAAAAGATAGACATTGCTCTGCTGCAGGAGACCCATCTGACACGAGATAAGATGGAGATGATTGCTTAGAAATGGAAGGGAGTCATGGTGGGCTCATCATATTCTGCCTATGCTAGGGGAGTGCTCATCTGGGTGGCGTCACATGTCCCGTTTCAACTGTTGCAGGAGATAGCTGAGAAGGACGGGAGGATGGTCATACTGAGGGGATTGGTGGAAAACAGGGAGATAAGCATTGTAAATACATATGCCCCGAATTAGAATACAGCAGCATATTTTAGAACCGTGTGTATGGGGAGTGCGGTGATCTGGGGAGGGGACTTTAACTGTGTACTAAACCCTAGGGTGGCGGTGATCTGGGGAGGGGACTTTAACTGTGTACTAAACCCTAGGGTGGATAGATTGGACGGGAAGATGGATAGACCTGCCCCTGTGGAGGCTGAAACAAAAGTAAAGGCAATACTCGCATTATTCCCCCCCCCCCGCAGTGGTTGCACACTGGGCTGGATTATGTCTTTGCTACATCAGAGGTAATAACAGAATGTACACAAGTAGAATATAAAGCAAGGGCCATTTCAGACCACTCACCCCTGTTTCTTGGATGGCAATACCACCCCTCAAGAGCAAGGATTCTAACATGGCACCTCCGGGCAGAGGCACTGAAAGACCCCCTTTTTAGGGAGAATGTGAGGGAGGAGATTATAAACTATTTTGAAACAAATACTGGTAGTGTGGACTCGGCAGGTATACTGTGGGAAGCCTTTAAAGTTGTGATGAGAGGGGTAGCCATAGCAAAATCTAAAGGTCTGCAAGGGGGATCCTGGCTGACCTATGGGAGACAGAAGGGGAGTTGGAAAAGGCATTGAGGGGAAGTAGTAATACTAAGGCAGAAATGGAATTGATACTTAGGCTGCAGCAGAAATGTGCGGGTCACTGGGAAAGATTGTGTAACCTCAATTATAAGAAATACATAGAGAGACAGCATGCAGGAGGAGATACACCAGGAAGGCTCTTGGTGTGGTTATATAAGAGCAAAACCCCCACACCCCCGATTAGAACAATAACAAGGGAAGATGGTAGTGTGGCTGACACCCAAGAGGGAGTGAATCAGGAGTTTGTAGACTATTATAGGCTACTATATGGAGATGTTGGGGAGAGTGATTGCCAGACGATAACAGAAACACTGGAGGATATAGGACTGCCCAAGATAAGTGTGGAGGAAAGAGAGGAGCTGGACGCACCGATTACCCTTGAGGAACTAGAGGAGGTGGTGAGAAAGTTGCCCACTAGTAAGAGTCTGGGGGCTGACAGACTCCCAAGTGAATTTTATAAAGTATATAAAGAAGAAGTGCTACCCCCGCTGTTAGAAATGTTGAATGAAGCGTTTGAGTTGGGAAGATTGCCAGAGTCACTAAGAGAAGCGATCATAATACCGCTACCCAAACCTAACAAGCCCGGACACAGCTGCGGCTCCTATAGACCCTTGTCGATGTTGAACCAGGACAGCAAGATATTGACGGCTGTCCTAGCGAATTGACTGAAGAAGGTTATTGGTAAACTAATACACCCTGATCCTACGGGCTATGTCCTAAATAGGAACATAACCAATAATCATAGACGACTCCAACGAATTATCGAGTTTGGGAGCAGGAGCAAGGGGGAAATGGCAATTGTGTCTCTGGACACGATAAAGGCCTTCGATTGGGTCAAGTGGCCATGGCTGATGGCGGCCCTGGCACACTATGGGATGGGAACAGGATACATACAGTGGGCGAAAATGCTCTACAGTCAACTGTTAGCCAGAGTCAAGACGTTAGCAGTGATATCGGAAAGATGGCAGCTTAGCATAGGCACAAGACAAGGATGTCCGTGGTCCCCAATGCTTTATATACTGGCCCTGGAACCCCTAACAATATACTTGCGACAACAATATGACATCATAGGCATAGCTGTGGGAGGGGAAAGACACCTGATCTCCCTGTATGCGGATGACCTGTTGCTGTACCCAAGGCACCCGGAAGAAATACATTCTAGAAGTGTTTGAGAGATATGCGAGGTTGTCTGGTATAGCAGTGAACCCTCAGAAATCTAGCATGTTCCCGCTGGGAGTGTATAGGGAGATTCCAATGGAATGATTACCGGTGTTACAGATACCATGGGCGGTTAGCACATTTCGTTATTTGGGGATAGATGTGTACCACACAGTGGAAGAGGAGCACAGGCACAACACAGAGGTAGCCATTACAAAAATTGAAAATAGCATGAGATTTTGGGCGAAGCTGCCCTTAGCTATGATGGGATGAGGGGCAATGCTAAAGATAGTTATTCTGCCTAGGCTCCTGCACTACTTTGGGAATATACCATACCTGATACCCAAGAAGTTCTTCATTAAACTGAATAGTGTGTGTAGGGACTTCCTGTGGCATGGCACGTGAAACAGGGTGGCGTTATGGAAGCTACAGAATTTTTATGAAAAAGGGGGGATAAAACTGCCTAATTATGAGGTCTATTATGTAGCAAGCCAATTGCAATATGTTGCTAAATGGCTCTCAGATGAAGTGACCTCTGAATCCAGGTTGTTTGGACAAGATTGTGCCCCATTCTATTTGAAAGAGATGATGTGGTTGCCCAAGACAGAAATGGAAGGGCGTCCCAAGATGATGATGCTAGGTTGGAAGATGTGGCGCAGGGCATGCCAGATGATGGAGAACCCATCCCCACTTTCCCAGCAGGTACCATTAGTTGCATTGACAGGGGGAGAGAAGCAGCTCAGGATGATACTCAGGAACCAATGGGAACCGGTCGGGCTAGCAACAATTGGGGATATCTGGCGTGAGGGGTCTATCATAGAGTTCGAGGTGCTGGGTGAGGAGACTAGGTTACACACGGGCCAGTATATCACGTACCACAGAATGGTGCAAAGAATTAAAAGAACATGGCCCGCAATGGTACTCGAGGAAGAACCGGATGCTACCGTAGATATAATATGTGATATAACTGAGGGGAGACATGAAATATCTAGAATATATGAGATGATCATGTCTAAAGTTGGGAAGGAGATAACACAATTATGGCAAGACTGGGAAGCGGAAGTAGGAGCCCCGATGGAGGACGGGATGTGGGAAAGAACCCAGGGGTACCATAAGAAGGTGTCGAGGAATGACAGGTTAAAACAGATACAGCTCTATGTCACGCATAGGGCGTATATGACACCGCAGAGGATATCCAGGTGTGAAAAGGCAGGACGGCAGGCATGCCCAAAATGTGATGAGGAGAAAGCGGGTATGGTACATATGTTTTGGTCATGCCCGGTTATTGAGCGATTCTGGAGTGAGGTTGCACAGAAACTAGCGGAGAAAGGGGTCAAGATTGTGGTGGACATGGTGTGGGCCTGCTTGTTGGGTGGGTTCCCCAGATCACAGAAACTTAAGCATGTGGGCAAATTAAAAGATCTAGCATATGTGCTTACAAAGAGGAGGATTGCAATGGGGTGGAAGACATGCCACAAACCACGAGTAGAGGTGTGGTGGAAAGATCTGCAGAAATGGGCGGAGGCAGAAACCATGGTATGGCAAGAAGCGAACAGTGCTGGGAGGAGGAGGAGTCAGAGACCCTGATGGCCTGGAAAGCATTAATAGCGGAGTTGTTTGGGTCAATACAAGACCCGACAGAACCCATGGAAGGGGAGATCCCACCACAAGATGCAAGAACGGACGAGGGATAGTCATAGGCTCGGAATGGGGGGTGGGATAAGGGAAGCAGTGCTCAGAATTAAGTAATGTGCAATTGATATGTTAACATATTGTTAAGACGGATTTCTGAACTCTGTCCTGGCGGCGCAGAAGTTCAGAAGGCCAACCTAATTACTTGGAACAGGGTAACCTCTGGACAAACCAGACCAATCAGGGTAGCGATTGCGGCGGTCAAGACTAGGTCTCAAGAGGGGTGAGGGTGACTGAAAGCCCGCAATGAGCACACAAAGCAACAACACTTACAAACTACTCCAAACAGGTGTTATAATAAAAATATATACACATTTATTCCAAGGCCTTTGCAATAATGACCGTAGCGAGAAATCACAATAAAACTCTAGTAAACCAACACATACCAAACCAATACAATACATATACAAATAAAAACAAGTCTAAAGTGTTAGATGCACGAAATGTGTAGTCCACCTAGAAGGGGAGGAAAACAGGCAGTGCGAAATAATGATTAGACCCAGTCCGCCTTCGGAGGCACCTAACTAAAAGGAAGTCCAAGCCCTACGAAGAGTGGAGCCTTGTGCTCAAAAGTACCTGCACACGCTGGTGCCAACGGGCAAAAAGGGTACTCTCTTCGAGGGAATCAGGCCGTTCAGTTTGGTGCACAAATGAAGAAGAACAGAGTTCCGCGACTCAAGTGCAGCCTCCACTGTGGGCAGAAGCAGAGCGCGAGTACGGAAAAGCGTGCTGTTTGACACAGCGGGGAAAAGCTATGGGCTCCTGCAGGAGGGTGACCAGTTCCTAGCTATGCTACTCACCGGTCCCCGATGCAAGCAGACTCAGGCTTCTCCGTGTCAGTTTCAGTGCTGGCAGGTTCAGGGGAGCAGGGGACGTCTCATCGTTGTGTAGATTCTGCAGCAGCAAAGTTGAGTTAAAGATGTCCCAAACGAAGTGAACCCGCACAGTTTGTTACCACAGCAGGGCAACGGAGCGGCCATGTGTATCTCAGCCAAATGTACACTACTCACTTCAGACCTGGGAATGCCAAGTGTACGAATCGTGTGAGAGTGACAAGGACTCGAAATACAACACAACCTGGCGGCGGTTACAGAGCAAGACTCCTGGGTAGGCTGGTCAGTTTGCTGGATGGCCCAGAGACACTTCCAAAGGCTTACGTGCAGGAGATGGTGAAGATGCCGAGAATAGCTGTCCCCGCTATTCCAAGGGTCGAAGTACCAGTACAAGCCTTCTGGTTCGATCAGAGGTAGAAAGGGTTTCACAAGGCAACAGCAGTGCAGAGGAGCAGTCCTTCAGCGGGTCACCAGCGATTCATCAGTTCAGCCTCGTGGTTGCAGGATACTTGGCTCCTGTATTCCTTTATTCGTGAGATCTCAGGAGATCGACATGGTAGTGGCGTTTCCAGCCCCCTCTTATCCACGGTTCCCTTCACGCCAAAACGGAGGGGACCCAATGGGAGATCCGCTCATAAAACACTCACACCATACGTGGACCTATCACGGACCACGGTGGTCCCAGGCATTCATACCACACTAGACTCTCTGGCACCCAGGATGTGGATTGGGACCAGACATCCCAGCCCACATCCTGGAGGCACACACAAGGCCTGTAGAAGCCCGCGAAAGCATCTGTGTTTCGCGGGAAAGTACATGCCCAAATAAGGAAGGCCCTGGGTCGACTCGACCTGGGGAAGGTGAAGGGAGCAAGACGGTCAGCGGACAGGACAAAGGAGCCTCGTGGTCTGGCCATTTTGGGAGCCAGGCCACCATTTTGGGCTAAGCACGAGAAGCGTGCTTAAAACGCCAAAAGGAGCTCAAAACACAAGAAACGATCGCTGCCACCATTCCCGTCCGTGATTCACTTGCACCGACCAGTTACAATCCAAAAAGAGTATCTAGGGCCTGTAGAAGCCTAGAGACCCAAGAGAGCAGTAACTTAGCTTACAGTGCCCTCTTGTGTCATGTTGCACGAAAGCCGCAACATGATAAAGAAACTAGGGAAAACAGCATTTCCCGGTACTGACTGTCTTAAGGGCATGTCAGTTTCCCTGTAAGAATGGAGCGAAAGCCCAGAGGAGTGCGGCAGAAGGCTGCACTTCTCTGGCAAAGTCTAGATCATGGTGAAAACAACAGCAAAAAGTTTAGGGGTTGCCACATGGAAGGAAAATTACCCACAATTAAGAAATCTTTCCTAACACATATGCACTGCATGTTTTGTTTGTATTGTTTGTTTGGTAAACTAATAAAATTGTTTAAAAAAACAAATTAAAAAAAGGAGCTTAACCAGGACACATCTTCCACCCTCATCAGATTCTGCAGAGATAACCTTGTATTGGAGATGCTCATTGATAAGGGTAATAACTCTATTTCTCTTTCCAAATGCCTCACTCGAAAAAACCTGTGCTACCCAAAGATGTTTCAGTTTAGCAGCTTGTGCTTGTGAGAGGTGAGATTCTTGCAAACAAGCTATGGACGGTTTGGCTTTGTTAAGATGACAGAAAATCTTCTGTCATTTAAGAGGATTACCTAGTCCCTTAACTTTCTACGGAGTTATATTAAATGACATTGGGAGCCATTGAGAAAGTATATGCAAGCTCATAGTTTATATTAAGAGAATGTTGCATGAATAGACTAATGGGGAGGAGACAAGAGGAAAGGGGGATGACAAACAAGGTTGACATGGAATTTTGTAATATACAAGAAAATCTGATGATAATGATAAGAGTAGTGGCTAGCTAGAAACAGCCACTCCAAACCATATCAGAGTTGAAACAGTGAGAAATAGGGGTGGAAAGCCAGATCCGGAAAGGCTCACTCAATGCCCCCCCGCTCAGCGCGAATACAATGAGTTGGAAGACATTTCTAATATGTAAACCTCTTCATGTAGGTTGTCCTGATGTGTCCATATCTTCTCTTCTGTGCCTTTGAATGAATCTACGAAGATCAGCCGGATTATGGAATGTGACCATGTGGCCATTGAGGGTGACATTTAGAGAAGCAGGATGGATGATTCCATATCTTGTGTTTAATTGCCTAAGAGCAGGCCTGAACGCCATAAGTTATTTTCTCCTTGCTGCAGTGGCATTAGAAACATGTTGAGATAAAAAAATCGTGGTGCCCTCCAACACCAGTTGCTTGCTTTGCTTTGCTTTGTCTATGATGAGATGGACATGGGAATAGTCCAATAGGGCATAAATCAGAGTTATTGGAGCATTACGAGATGGGGTTCTGGGACCCACATGATGAGCCCTTTGAATATTGAGTTGCAGAGGTGTAGGGAGATCCAGAAGCAGTGGAAGCATATGATATAGAAAATTAGTGGGGTCATCTTTCTCAATATTCTCTGGAAGACCTACAATACTAATGTTATTCCTCCTATTCCTATTTTTCTAGATGTTCGGTTTGCTTCTGGAGGGACATAACTGAATGTTCTAGAGCTGTTACTCTTCCTGTAACATCTACCGCAGAAGTTAAAAGAAGGGTCAACGTCTTCTTTCAACTTCATTAATTCTTGACTCGAACGTGGACCATTTGTTGTCCAGCATTTGCAGTTTGGCAGTCGTAGCTTCCATGAAAGGCTTGAGGGCTTTGATCTCGGCCAAAATGGCTTGCATGACAGGGTCTTGTAAGTCGTCTATGGGTGTGGGAGAGTCACTTTTCTGTCTCTTAGGAGCATTGTTAGTCGACGTTGAGGAGCCATCATTGGGTTGTCCTTTTTTCAAGGTCATGTTAATGCTGGGTACATAGTACTCAATTAAAACCAGCTTTCTTCCACAAATTAATTTGATAAATCAAAGGTCACAAAGATGGTGCACCTTATTATGACGAATGGCACAAAATAAGACCTACCAATGCCTGGTTATAGAGTGAGCTAGCTGCTTCAAGATTGTAGTGTTAGTTAATATTAAGGCAGCTACGTGATAACACCTTAATATACATTTGCCATGACGCATTTACAGATCATTATAGAATCCGGGCAGTTATATGCCAGAATAGCTATTTTATTTCTCTCTCTGCTTCCAGGAAGTCCTTAACAGAAAGAACTGTGGGTGGCCACAAGTCTCAAGTACCAAACTGCGCAACATTATAATATTCACAGTTCATGGCAAGGAAAGTATCATGACAGAGCAGAAAGTTGGCATTTTTCCTTAATTTTCCAGCTATTCATCAGCAGAATTCCAGGTGGAAAGGTTTCAGTCAGGAAAAGCAGGAAAGTTTTCAATAAAATGCTTTAAAACTTGTTGAATATACAATGTATAATTAATGACTAGCAGCCTGTGTGTTTAAAAAGGCTTATATCCTTATGGCTGTGCGAGCAGTCAGCAAACCACGCCTGAAGCCAATAAAAGGTATTTTGGGCCTGCCAATAGAAGGTATTTTAGGCCTCGGGCGAAGCAATAGAGGGAGTTTACATGTTCATTTTAAGTATATTTATATCAGCGGAGTGGGACCATAAATTCAGGCGGCCATCCAAAACGGCATAAAGCACCCCCCCCACGGTTTGAAGGAATATTAAGTAGGCATTTGTTAGATTTGCTGCTAACCCTTGTTTTGGATTAATGGAGGTGATGTTACATTCAAACCAACCACTTCTTTTTTGACATATGTAGTGCCCTGAAGTGGATGTGGCACCAATATGGTATATTATACCTAGTGTTGTGAAGGTTTTCTTCCCAAGACATACTTGGCCATGTGTGAAGTCTGTAAGCTTACTGATTTTTTTTGGTACCATCCGCATTGTACTTTAGAAGCATTAGTATGACATATTAGCTATGTGAGTTCAGTTGTATGGTGGAACAGATGTCTGAATTGCAAAAAGGGCATAATATGCCACAATTTGCATTCTGCAGACGTTGGTGAAATGCAATGGATTCAGAATTTGGTATGGATACACATACAAATCGTTCATTAGGGATGTGCTCTTGTGAAACATGGTTGAAGAGACTGCAAATATGTTTCAACATGTATGAAATCTGAAAGATGTCATTTATAGGGATGTTTTGGTTTCCAGTACTTGTAGTAAGTACATTAGGAAGTCTTGAGGATCTTCCTGTGTGTATGGTAAATATCACCATTCCCGCAAAGTATTCCAATTCCTGTCTTATACCTGAGATACTGTAAGTGGTGTCAGGATTATTTGTGGCATTTCTATGAAGGATTAGCATTTGCAAACAGAGCTGATCTGGGCCGTATAAGTAAATGTTGTGAACAATTGGTGGTAATTGAAAGAGAAGATTTATTGTTACATTAGCACAACAATTTACTCCAGTTGTGTTGCTGAATTTAAATGGACCAGAGACTTCTGCTGTTTATAGATCGTTTATGGGCCTGCAGATTTTTCTGGAGAAGAGAAATGTGTATGTTTGTTTTCTGATGGATGTGCAGTTGACTTTGTACTATACAGCTTTGTGGTTGTATTCTTTGATGCAGAAGGAGTTGGTTGTTGTTTCTTTAGTAGTATTGTTGGGAGATCTGTTATAGATTTTGTTTGTATTAGTTTTCTTTTTAAAAGTTACCTTTTTTGAGGTACAGGGTACATATCTAGATGGGGTGTATAGTCTGCATAGCCTGTTGTTTTCCAGGATGCAAGGAATGTCATTGTTGACTTTATTTGCATCAAGGTTAACTAGGAATAGACCATTGAGTGTACACAGATGTGAAAGTGCTAGGTAACTAACACCTTCTTTAAAGACTGTGCTGCCAATGTCAATTGATGCTTGATCTAGGGTTAGACCTTGTGATTTATGAATAGTGACAGCATATGCAAGCAACAGAGAAAATTGTTCTCTGAGTATGTACATGTCTTGAAAAGAAGAAAATGTGCTATTGTGCAACCAATTTGTTTAACTTCTGCAAGTTTGTCAAAGTAGATGTTGACAAAAATGAATTTTGTTGTCAAGTGAATATGTTTGGAAGCCAACAACTGTATCACTTGCTCCATTGACTAAACCTTGTTCTACATCAAAGTTACGTTTTAGAATTACACTGCAGTTTAGACATAAAGTCAATATTTTCTCCAATCCAGCTGTGTTGGAGATACATTTTTCTAAGCTATTTAGTCGTGCTGTTGCTTGTTGACACACAGGAAGTGTCATGTCATGCACTTTTAGTTTGTCTGTGCAACTGATATGCAGTATGGGTTTCATTTTTTTTCAGCATTGTCTTGTTGAATTGATTAGGGTTGGCATTAAGGACATGCATTTTATATTTTGTTTAGTTAATTGTACCATGACATCAGGTGTAGATGTGTTTTGTCCACATAGCTCATGGATTAGTCTACTATTTAAGATATATTTTGCCTCTTTAGTAAGCAGACCCATTCTAATTATTTAAAAAAAATGTTAGCATGGGTGAGGTCTGCAGACTGAGACATGTTTGAGTTAGTTCTCTGCAGTGAAAATGTTGCCAGAGATTTACATTTCCAATGCTGGTGAGAATATTGCAGCATTGTTTGTGTCTCAATGTTTTGAAAATAGATTGAACTTTTACTGGTGTTAACTGTAGGATGTCTCTGAAAACAGTAACATGTTTTACTCCAAACAGTTCTGTGTAGTTGGTTTTTAAGACTTCATGCATTCTGAGGTTAATTAAAGACAACATGAGGTTCAAAACCATGCTTACTTCTTCTACCAGGAGCACTTTCATTTGTTTTTTGAATTCTTTGTACTTCAGTAGCAGCTTCTGCTGATAATTTGTAGCATTCTAATTTGTGTTCAACAGGGAGGTGCAGTAGTGGGTGTAACGTCTCACCTCCTATGTTGTAGGCAGCTAAACCTTTGGAGGCTGTTACTACTGCCAAAAGGTTGTTGTTTGTTATGTTTTGTAGAAATGTGCTGATTATTTTAATTGAGAACGTTTTAGCAGAACCAGCTTCACCACTTAATAACAGGAGCAAATGTTTATATGTTTTAAACTACCAATTTTAGTTTCATGGTTACAACCATGTTCAATTTGAGTGACTTCTAAATAAATGGTGAGTTGTTCATCATTTAGTTGTGTTTCGAGCACTTACAGGTTTTCCTCAGAGTGTTTATATTGATACATGGTATTTTCTACACAAGTCATGGCTATTTCTGGTTCATTTAGAATGAATGGTTCTCTGAGTGGTTCTTGGCCTCCTGTAAGGGAAGGCTGACTGCCCTCAGGAGTGTCTTTATCTAGTTGAGCTTCAATTTCTTCCTCATTGTCCAACATTTCTTTGTATTGTTTGAAATTATTTGTTATACTGCTTTCATTTGCTTTGAATGCAGCTGCAAATGAGTCATAGTCACCTAATAATTCTTCTTCTTTTCTCCAAGGTTTACAAAGTTGGAGTAGGGCCATGTAATACAGTTTTCTATGTTGTGGAGATTTTAACTATAACTTTATAGGATTCATTAGATTGGGTTTGGTGAGATTCACTAGGCTTCCTTCACAAGCTGAGACTGAATATTTGCTAGTTCTCTCATTTGGTGTGACATTGTTTTTGTAGGTGAAGTTTTGGGCAATGGCATTCAGACAAATGTTTTCCAAAGCAGTACTTCTGTTTGGGTAGTATGCGTCAATTACTTAAAAAAAAATGTCCTGGCTGTTGGCATCATTTGTGGCTATGGTTTCTTTCTCTTGGAAGGATTTTTCGGATAAAGCTGGACCAAGGTTCAGCCAGGTATTGTGGTCAGATTTGCCATATAAGGCTTTACCTGTTAAACTGTTTGAAGCTTCATAGCACCCGCCTTTTCTATGGGAAAGCATTTTTATACCAAAGTTCTAAATTTTTTGTGATAGTGTTTTGTCAGATAATATGTCATCCCAGAGCTCTTTTAGCTCTGTTTTCTAAGCTTTGGTGACATACCTTGTGACTGCAGTGGATTGATCTAGAATGTATTGCATGTCTATGTTTGCATTCCACAATAGGGCAATGATTGTATTGTAATCATTGATGTACTTGGATGCTTTGCCTCTTTCAGTGTTGTATTTTTTAGGGGATTTACCTTTTATGCTGTGTCTAATAGATGACATCAAGCCAAAGCGACATGTCGTGTATAATTTCCCTTTGTTTATACATCTCCATCTGCAGTATTTGCCACACTTATGTTTTGGAAGCGTAATATTTGTGTATTTAGGTCACTATCTTTGGTTTCTGAAGGGATGTTGCAGGTAATGTATTTTTCAATAAACTGTAAAACAGTGGTGTCAATATCATGGGCAAATTTAGGAGCATCTTTTATCCACAAAAGCATGTGGATGTGCGGCGCTCCTCTGTATTGATATTCTTTTCTCCAAAAGAGGTGTTGCTCTTCTCCGAGCGGAGGAGTAGTCTTATTGCAGATAAAGTTCAGCATGGCAATGAATCGATGGTGAACGTACCTTGATACATTGACACGGTCAAGAGAACAGAATTTGCCTGGTGTTTTTATATCAATTCTGTATTTATTTGGGTATGCAGTGTGTAAGAAGTCGTTCAAGTCATCCCATGCATACTCTGCACAACGTAGAGTAACAAACTATGTGGGTGGGCCTGGGTTCGTTAACAAGCAACGTACATCAGTGTGATGTTAGAACCAGTATTCTTTTTTACCACACAATATTTCCAAGAGATTTGTGATACTTGACTGCAAAACTTCATCTTTGTCTATTATCTATTGAAGCAGTTGTGTAGCGGACATGTTTAAAAAGCTAGAGCCTGTTTTTATTGTGTCTGAAACTCCATAACATAGAGTTGCTAGGTCACTTTTAAAGAGGAGGTGGAAAATGTATTCAACATTTTTCCTAAAATATATGGTCTTTTAGAATACATGATTAAAAAGCAATATTCTGATCCACGTGGGTCTACACTTTTTTCCCATATGCTCATTGGGGATCCTTTGGCATGATGCATTTGATATGTTTCTAATGCATTGTCAAGGGTGTCTTTGGAGTGTAGTTGGTTAATTGTATACTGATCTAACATATTGCCTTCAGTATCAGAATCTACATGTTCAAATAGGCCAGTTGCTGGTGAGTCTTGAATTATTTGGGTGGATTGTTCCTCTATGTTTCTATCCTTATACTATTCATTGTTCTCTTTTAGATATTGTAGGGCTTGTCTAAATGTGTTTAAGTCAAGCAGTTGTTGCTAAATTATCTTTTCTTTTGTTGGTACAATATTAACGAGTACAATCAAAGGTTGATCTATTGGTCATTGTAGTCCTAGAGATTCTACTAATGGCAAATATACCACTTTGCCATGGATGACCTTTAGTAACTCAAATGAAGGTAATTTTACTGATTTCGGTTAAAGCCGTATTATATCTTGTTAAGTCTTTTGAGAGTTTTTGGAAGTGGTAATATTGCTAAGTTATTAGTGATACCACATGATGGCATTTGGTTATTGTCAAGCTTTGTGTTGCAGTGCATGCAAACTATTGAGGGGCCAGTTATTTTGTATCTAGTTTCTGCTGTTAGATATAAAGCTAATTATAACCATTGGAATTCCTCCTAGATCTCTGTTTTGTAGGCTATGGGCCTCATTACAAGTCTACCAGTCTGGAATGAAGGGTGCCTTTAGCAACATACCAGACCCCATTCTCGACCGGCAGTCTACTACTGTGCCAGTGGGGGCCATTGCGCCCAGCAGGTCTGACCTGCCAGGTGCAGGGGCTCCAGTAGGTACAGTTGTCACACAATCAGCTGAACTGTACTATGGGACTCTATGGGGATGTTGAACAACATTTTCCACTGCCTGAGATCCCGGGCCGCTGGGACTTCCTGGTGACACCGGGATCTCAGGCTGCCGAAACGGTGTTACAGGGTTGGCGGCTCATAATGGGGCCATATATTTTCTGTTTGTGAGCTCTTTCTATAAAAAGCATTGTGACAACAGGATCATACTTGATCCGTTATTTCAGCAGAGCTATTTCTTTTTTGTATGTCTTTGTTAGGATGTTGGTGTTTATGAGGTTTTCAGTAATGTTTTTACTTTTGATCTATTTCCTGAACCAGTTCTTTGGATGTTCCATGTAGGAGAATGTTATTTAAATTTAGCAGTTTTAGAGCAGGACCTTTTGCATAGTACAATATATGCAAAAGATTCCATATAGCAGAATGGTGTGTTGCTAAAATTTTGATGTGGTAGAAGGTGCTTTTGCAAGCAGTTCCTAAAATGCAGGCTAATTAATGTCTTCAAAGTCAAGTGTGGCTGCACACTGGACAAGAGTCCATGGTTTGTAAAGGTTTCATTTTACTTTTGTCGGTTAGTTTCACATAGTGATTGAGGAATTGTTGCAAAGATTTAAACAATTGTTGGAGTATGTTACCCATTGAGCTGCATGTCCATTCGTACACTGGATGGTTTGTTTGGGTGAAAGGAGCATTTGGTTGAAAGTCTCTTGGGGACATTTTTTCTATAAGGTATTCTTTTGCCATAATGATGTCTTCTACCATTTCATACCCTCGACCATTATTGTCTATGACAATTGTTTTTTGTTGTTCTTGTTTAAAAGCTTCTTCATTGAAATATGTTATGTGCTACTTGTGTGAATCCATTCACCATCATAGTAGTTTGAAATAGTCTCTATATTGACTTTGTGCATGTTTAGAAGTACTTTTTGTAGTTCATTGATTAATTTAGTTAGTGGTTTCATTCTGTTTAAAATCAATATAAACAATGTTCTCTTTAGTAGTAAAGTGATGTTAATTAGAGCTTTAAGGATTAGTCTCCTGCAATAGTTTTCAAGGGTAGATCATGACTGTTAAGTGGTTTTATAAGATTTATAAGATTGTGAAAAACTCTACGGTGGAACATTTTTTGTAACATTCATTTTTGGATTGCTTTACCGTGACTACGTTAACACTGATAGATACAGTGTTGGGTTCATTAGTAGGTATGCATTTCTTTGTACAATTTGTTTTACTTTTACTTGCAAGAGGGGCCTTACCTTTTTTAGTCATGGCTGGTTTAGTTTTGTTGAGTGAGATTACTAGCTCTTTTGTTTTAATGTTTTGTACAAATTGTTTTAGAGGTGGATGACTATATGGATTGGTTTTATTCATATCTACTCTGATTCCTTTCTTTTCTATCAGGTTGCTTTTTTAGTAGGAATTTTGTTGTTGGGGTTTGAAAGTGTGCAATGTTTATGCATGTATTGTGTATGGGTGTGCAGGTGTGAACGGAGAGCGTAACACAGTGCTGTTTGATTGTGAGGTGGCATATCAGATGTGGTTGGGAAGTTTGTGAGAGTAAGAGTTTGTAGAGGTGTGATGGAATTGGGTTAGTGAGTAAGGGACCAGTGGTGTGATTGAATCAATAGGGAAATTGTGCTGTTTTCAGGAAAACGGTGGGTGTTGCAATGGTTGTGTTTAGATTGGAATAGGAAGAGTGTGAATGGTGCGATATAATGAGTTGTAGTGAAAGAAATGTTGGTTCGAAAAGAGTAGTCTATGCTAATATATAGTGGAACTGTGATGTTGCAATTACAAACATATACATGGTACATTAATGTATTACTTTGTAGGATGTGAAAGGTATTCTTTTTTTGGTTCTTGTCCTCTACAATGTGCTTCTGAACCGGATGAAGGGTTCTTTAAGAAGATGTGGCGCTCCTATGGAGATGCAGAAATTACTCAAACACCAATAATAAGGTTGACTCAAGAAGTTGCAAAGATGTACGCTGTTTTATTAACAATTATCTAAAGCAGGCAGTACAACGAACATCAGCATATGTCACACAGCATAATCTCTACACATTTAATGAAAAACATACTTATATACTAACTATTCATCATCATTGCCATCATACTACGTGGCAACTTGTAAAACGTATGTGGGTCTGACATATGGTAACACAGAACATCTAAATATACTTTCTATGGGGGTTGAAGTTGTGATTGGGTCTCTACTGTCAGGTGGGCACCCGAACCCTCCTCTAGTGCAATTCATCTTCATTGTCACAAAATATGCCACAATCAATCGGTTCTCAAACTATAGGGCTCTTTGCTACATGGCCCTCTATAATTAGCTGGCACACTTGCACAATTCTGGAATATGCACTCGTTAGCAGTGCACAAGCTGGCAACCCAGGTGCTGGTGGGCTGGTCTTGACCATAGCTTCCCACCCAAATAGCCTGACATCCATAATCACTCCTACTCTTTGTCAGTCAATTAGCCGTTAAGCATGGCCTTGTAGGCTTCACAACTCCTGAGAATATTAGGGCATATGGGTATACTCGCATCTGCTTGCCTCAACGTCACATGCTTGAGTCTATTTCCATCTTGGTCATGGGTCTGAAGCCCACACTTCAAGCTTCTATTCTGTATTTGATGGTATTAAAACAAATAAAACTTGGCACTTATTGTCTCTCGGCTGCACCTTGGCATTCTTTATATTAATTGTATCCTTTGAATAGACAACCAGTTCTCGGCTGCCCTGGCCTTCTTGATACTGGGCCAGACATGCCTCCTTGGTTATTTCTTGCTTGTTAGCCACTGTTTATCAACTGCAGCAGACTTTCACACTTGTTTGTCCATGGGATCCCACTTTGCTCAAAACACGGTGTGGAACATCCAGATTTCTCATACTATATACATACCTTGGTGTTTATTGTGCTTCATAAATATATACCTTGGCAGTACAGCCTGCAATATATATACCCAAAAAAAGAATCAATCTTGTTAGTGAGGTTGGAGTAAGACACTGTACAACAAATTCACTTACAAAAATGAAATTCAACAAATATATTGCAAATTTAGAAATCACATGAATACTGTGCATAATCAATCCTGTTTTGAACATCTACTAATTTCCACCTTTCATGCACACTCGTACCAACACACATTCAATCTTACACCAATATTTCTGATACACAGGAAAGTTCAGCTCCCATTGAAGCCTTTCTTGTCACCCTATACTATAATAATACATTCTTTCGTTTGATCCCTTATTTCCTAATAGTGTGCACATAAGTCCAACAGATTTCAGCCAAAGAAATATGGCCCACAATCTCCTCGACCTTCTTCAGGACAACAAACGAGAGTGGCGGTGTCCTCACTCTCAACATAGATATCGGTGGAAGATGTCCTTGACAACTTTACAGTCTCATTCCACCTAAAACAAACATATAAAAACTATTTTTAATCCAACCTCATTTCTTTACTTCGGCATATCAAATTTTTGCATGAAAATCATCACTGATTGTGAGGGCTCGCACTCATCTCCACTTTATAAATGATGGAGGTGACGCAAGTCATAGGAATCAATCCCAAGTGTTCGAAGGAGCAGAGTTCCCAAAACTCTGACAAGCGGGCTCCCAAATAATCAGAGGAGCAGCACTGGAGGTATCCTAAAATGCAACAAAGCCCAGATTCAACCTGCATATCCACACATGTGGACCAACTTCCCAAGCGCACAAGTAGCATAAAGGTAGGACTTACTTTCTCCTGTTGCCTGTCTGTTTCATACTGTCAACTAGAATCTATCTTGTAGTACCGTTAGTGTGTACACCACTCCTAGCACAACCACCACCTGAAAAACATTGTGATGCAACTAGGTGTCGGCATAAATTCCACTGTATTATATTCCTCTCAGAATGTATGGCCAAAGCACCATGCCCAATCTACAATTTAGTCTAGTCCCTTTGGTACAGTTATAAGAGACTCACACTTCAAGCGGCTTCCTGTCGGCAAACAATCTGTGAGAGCTGACGTTAAATTCAGGACATGTTGTCACCAGGTCATGTGTACCCACCCTGGTCCAAACAGCATCTGTATGATAAACTATACCTGTTAGTTCAACCCTATATCACGCTGCTATATTTCCGTTATACCTTATTCTCACCCAAGTATGCTAATACACTTGGGTCAGTACGACTGTATAACAATGTTTTCCCCACATGGATACTATCATTCACAGGGTCAACTGCGCACAGACCGCTGTGCTCTTCCATCGCATGTATAGAGGCGAGTGAGACTCGGACTAGCTGACTCCCGTAGAGTCAAACACTTGCAACTATAAACACATGCACACCCACAAATTTTCAATTTACTGCCCATAACAGGTCTTTTGAAAAATGTCCTACATCTCATGGCCATTATGTCAACAGCAGGCTCGTCCGCATTCAATTGCGTGACATAGCCATGTCGGGGCTCAATTACATAACAAGCTTACCTGCACTATTCTTCCGATGTGCGCGACAGGTTTCTTCTAAACAGGGTGCCACACAAGGACGTCCTACTTGTAGCCCTCCGACAGAGGACATAAAATGAGGACTAGATGCTATTCTCTGTGTCAACTAAGACAAACAGAGATGTCCACCCTGGAATGAGGCACCAGCCCTAGTCTTGGCAACAAGGTGTCACAGGGAATTGTTCCTGATACAGGCAATATTCAAAACATACATATATCTATACCTAAATCGCAATATAAATCGCAGGCATATTGCCAATTCATGTGCCCTTCTCAAATGATCCATCATGACTGTATGCAGCACTATATGATGGTCATAGCAAATATGTCCCGTGCTCTATATTGAACCGGCACAGCAAATGGTATCCCTGTGTGGTCTATTTTTCATTAGGCACATACTTTCATTTTTTTGAATATGATTATGTTGTTTACCTGAAGGATCGTTTGATTGACAGGTACCCTTATTTTTGTCATGCAATCTATATTACATGGCCACAGTAGTGGCCATGTAGTTATGGTTAAGTTGCTGTTTCCATAGGAAGAGCACTTTTTGGGCGGCTTATAACTTCGCTCCCCCTGAACGAATCCTCACCAAACTTTGCAAACAAAGTATATGTCCCACTCTGAATGCTTTTGCAAAGTTTGGTGAGGATTCGTCCAGGGGGAAAAAAGTCATAGGGGGGTCCCAACATTTCTTTTTTTCCCATAGACTGAATGGGAAAAAAATTTTGCTCGCGCCTACAGCCCAAACCGCTGGACGGATTTTCACCAAATTTGGACCAGGAGCAGCGGGTTGGTCCTGAAAGCGTGCTTTTGCAGATTTGGTGAAAATCCGTCCAGTAGTTTTTAAAAAAATGACCAAAAAGTGGGTAATAAAAAATTAGTGATATCTGTGTTCGGTCCGCGGACACACTTCCCTGTTCACTCCCCGGACAGTGTCCTGATTGGCCAAGCGGCTTACATCCTGGCCGTGACATGACGTGTTCGCTGATTGGACGGCGTGGAGCGTGAAGCGCGTCAGATTTTTGCTAGCGCCCGCCATGTTGGATTCGCGGACGTCCACGGACAGCGCAGTGAAACTTGGTTTAAAATTTGTATTTAGTAGAGTGTGTTGGTGTTTAGGAGTGTTTGGGGAGGGTGGGAGAGTTTGAGATAGGTTGAAAGTTGTGTTTTGTCATGTGGTAGACGTTCTTGTTGTGTTTGATTTGTCTGCGGACATCTCGGGTGTTCTGAAATGTTCTCAATAAACTGAATGGGGGGTGTTCTGAGGACTCAATATTTGTCCGTTTTGTTCGGAAGCAAGCTGAAACTGTTCTAAGAACACCCGCGGTGTCCTGAAATGTTCGCAAATAAACAAAATACGGGTGTTCTGAGGATGCTGACCGTATTGTTCGTTGTCAAGTTGAAAGTGTTCTAAGAACTCTCAAGGTGTCCTGAAATGTTCGTAAATAAACAAAATGGGGGTGTTCTGAGGACGCTGTCGGTATTGTTCACTGGCATGTTGAATGTGTTCTAAGAACATTCGCGGTGTCTTGAAATGTCCGTTGGGGCTGTTCTGAGGACGCTGTCCGTATTGTTCGATGACAAGTTGAATGTGTTCTAAGTACACCTGTGGTGTCCTGAAATGTTCGTAGGGGGTGTCCTGAAGACGATGTCCGTATTGTTCTCTGGCAAGTTGAATGTGTTCTAAGAACACTCGGGGTGTCCTGAAATGTTCGTAAATAAACAAAATGGGGGTTTTCTGAGGACACTGTCCGTATTGTTCTCTGGCAAGTTGAATGTTTTTCTAAGAACACTCGCGGTGTCCTGAAATGTTCGTAAATAAAGAAAATGGGGTGTCCTGAGGACGCTGACCGTATTGTTCATTGTCAAGTTGAAAGTGTTCTAAGAAATCTCGCGGTGTCCTTAAATGTTCGTAAATAAACAAAATGGGGGTGTTCTTAGGACGCTGTCCGTATTGTTCTCTGGCATGTTGAATGTGTTCTAAGAACATTCGCGGTCTCTTGAAATAGCCCTAAGGGCTGTTCTGAGGATGCTGTCCGTATTGTTCGTTGTCAAGTTGAAAGTGTTCTAAGAACTCTCGCGTTGTCCTGAAATGCAAATAGGGGGTGTCCTGAAGACGCTGTCCGTATTGTTTGCTGGCAAGTTGAAAGTGTTCTAAGAACACTCATAATGTCCGCGGACATTAAAAGTTTCCATAGGCCATAGTTGAAATGTTTGACTCTATGGGTGTGATATGCTGTGGTGGTTGTGGACAGGGCATAGAGTGTAGGGTGCATGGCCATTTGGCGATGCACCCAAGACTCTATGCCCTGGCCACAACCACTGCAGCATATCACTCTCATAGTTGCTTATAACTTTGGTTCAAAAACAAATTTATAAGGAAAAAAGTTATAAGACACTATAGATGTCATATGCTGCGATGGTTGTACTTATTATAATATACTTACTGTTTGGTTTAGTAACTGGAGTACATGTATTTCTTGTTCATTTCTGTAATAAAATAAAATAGCATGTTAGTATTAGTATTTTGTAATGACTTTTTACATTGTATAATCAACATTTTTTTTCTTACCCTCATATTTAGTAGATTAGAAACCAGAGTACTGTGCAATTTGCTCAGTTTCTGTGTTCGTTGCTAAAATCATTGGGTCTGTGGGAGAAAAAAAAATCCATGTCGGATTAAAAAAAAACCTTTTTGTTATGCTACAGTTTGTTTGTTTGTTTTCAGTGTTCACTTGTTGTTTCTAGCTAATGCTTTATACAATGACTTGTTGCATTTTTTTGGAGCAGTAACATATTATTTATTTGTTTGGATATTATACAATTTTGGAGCAGTTACATATCAGTAGGCGCATTCTAACTGTGTATTTTTTTATATATTTTAGTTAGATTGATTTATCGGTTAGGATATTGTTAAATTTTGGGACAGTTAGATACCAAGTGGCGTATTCTAACTGTCTATTTTTTGCTCGAATTTAGTGGTATTCATTTATCTGATTGTAGAATCTTTGGGCAGTTAGATAGCTTTTGGAATATTCTAACAGTTTACATTTTTTTACTACTACTTAGGGTTTAAGTACAGTTTAGTTATCAAATTTTGGTTTTAAGAACATTAAATAAGTGTTTGTAAGATTTGCTGGTTATCTCTGCTTAAGAGGAATGGTACTATCATTACATTCAAACCGTCCACATTTCTTTTTTATATATGCAGTGTAGTGACCTGAATTGGTTATGGCTCCTGCGTGGCAGATTATACCTATTGTTGTGAAGGTTTTCTTACCAAGTGATATTTGACCATGTGTGAATCCAGTCAGCTTGCAGTTGTTTTTGGTACCATCTGCATTGCAACGTAGAAGCATTTGTATTACATATTTTGTATGTGTTTGTATTACTAACGTTGAGCGATTATCTGAATTGCAGGTAGAACATAATCTACCATGGTTTGCATTTTGTACAAGTTGCTGAAATGGAATGGATTCACAATTAGGTATTGATATATATACAAAGCGTTCATTGGGGATTTGTTCTTGTGTCACATTGTTGCAGAGAGTGCATGTATGTTTCCACATGTATGGTATCTGGAAGATTTCATTTATAGGTATGTTTTTGTATTCCAGTACTTGTAGTAATGACATTAGAAATTCTTGTGATTCTTCCTGTGAGTTTATAGTGAATTTCACCATTCCAGCACAGTAGTCCAAATTGTTGTCTTATTCCATAAACACTATACGTGTTATCAGGATTGTTTGTTGCATTTCTGTGAAGTACTAACATTTGCAAACACAATGGGTCTGTACTGTGTAAGTAAATGTTGTCAACAATTGGTGGTAATTGAAGTAGAATATTCATTGCTACATTTCCGTAGCAACTTACACCAACTATATTTGAGAGTTTAAATGGATCAGGTAGTTCTATATCTGACTGCTTTTTTTGGAGTTTGTCTTCCTTCTTTGAAGAAGTACCTGGTTTACTTTCCCTAATTGATTCTTTTTTGCTTGTGGTGCTTGATGGAGTATTAGTTTCTTTTACTCTCTTTGGAGGATTTGCAGTGACATCATGTCGCATTTCTGTTTGAATTATTTTTCTTTTAAAACATTTTACTTTTTGTGGAACAGAATATGTGTTTAGATGGGGAGTGTATAGTGAGCGAAGTCTATTGTATTCTAAAATGCAAGGAATATCAGTGTTTACTTTACTTGCATCAAAGTTGATTAGAAATAGACCATCAAGTGTACGTAAGCGTGATAGTGCTACATAGTTCATGTCTTCTTTAAAGACTGTGTTACCAATATCTAGCATTGCTTTGTCTAGGGTAAGACCTTGTGATTTATGAATTGTTACTGTGTATGCAAGAGTTAGAGAAAATTGTTCTCTGCGTACATACATGTCTTTGAAGAGAAGGAATCGAGCTATTGAGCGTCCTATCCTTTTTACTTCTGAACGTTTGTGAAAGAGAATATTGACAAACTGAATTTTGTTGTCACGTGGGTATGTTTGAAAGCCAACAACTGTACCCAGTGCTCCATTAACTAGTCCTTGGTCCACGTCAAGGTTACGTTTAAGCATTACTCTGCAATTTAAGGATAATTTTAATATCTTTTCTAAGCCTGCCTTGTTTGAGATTGATTTTTCTAAACTATTTAGTCTTGTTGTGGCTTGGTCACACATGGGTAGTGTCATACCATGTACATCTAGTTTGTCTGTGGCGCTAATTTCCATTATTGGCTGCATTTCTTTACTTAACATTATTTCATTGAATTTGAAACAGCTTGCAAGAGTTGGCATTAAGCCCATACAATTGACATTTTTGTGGGCTAATTGTTCCATAACATCTGTAGCACATGCATTATCGCCATAAAGTGCATTAATGTGCTGGGTTTTCAATATTGCTTCTGCTTCTTTAGAAAGTATACCAACTCTGATACTTTTTAAGATGTTGGCATAAGTGAGATCTTCAGATTGCCCCATGTTTTCTGTTAATTCTCTGTATTGGAAATGTTGCCAAAGGTTGACATTTCCAATGCTGCCAACAGTTTTACGGCAGAGTTTGTGTCCTAATGTTTTAAAAATAGGCTCTCCTTTTACTGGTGTCAATTGAAGAAGATCTCCCAAAACAATAATGTGTTTTCCTGCAAAGAGCTCTTCATAGTTAGTTTTGAGTACTTCTTGTAATCTGAGGTGAATCAAAGCCAACATTAGGTTTGAGACCATGCTCACTTCATCTATTAGTAGCATTTTTTTTGTTTCAATACTCTGCTTAGTTCCATTGCAGCTTCTGCAGAACGTTTGTAATAGTCTAATGTGTTCTGGTGTTCTACTGGCAATATTAGTAATTGGTGTAACGTGACACCACCTATATTGTAGGCAGCTAAACCTGTGGGGGCAGTGACAACAGCTGACAGTTTGTTGTTTGTCAATTGTTGAAGGAACTTACTGATGATTTTGATTAGGAATGTTTTGCCAGAACCAGCTTCACCACTGACGTACAATAGTATAGGTTTATAATTATGGCAGGAACATTCTTCATTTTCATGTTGTACACCATGTGCAATTTGTTTTGTTACTTCTTGAAAAATGCTACGTTGCTCATTGTTTAGTTTTTATTGTAGTACAGTTAAGTCTTCTTTATCTTCATACTGACACAGGGTATTTTCTACTTCTATCATAGCTAATTCTGCCTCATTTATTATTAGTGGTTCTCCTAGTGGTTCTTGGCTTCCTGTTACAGAAGGTTGACTACTGTCAGGAGTTTCTTTATCTAGTTGGGCCTGGAGTTCTTCTTCGTGTTGCTGTTCATTGTGCAACATTGTTTTGTACTGTGTAAAGTTTACATCAGTTATAGTGCTTTCATTTGCTTTGAAAGCATCTTCATATGAGTCATAGTTATCTAGTATTTCTTCTTCTTTTCTCCATGGTTTAAAGAGTTGTAGCAGGGACATGTAAAATACTTCTTTATGTTGAGGAGTCTTTAATGACAATTTTATATGATTAATTACATTTGGTTTAGTGAGTTTAACTAATCTGCCTTCACAGTTTGTCACTCTGTATTTACCTTTTTTTTTCATCAGTTTTTATATTATTTGTGTATGTGTAGTTTTGGGCTATGTGGTATAGACACATGGTTTCCAAAGTATTACTTCTGTTTGGGTAGTGTGTGTCCAATACATTGTTTTTTAAACTGTCTTGGCTGTTGGGATCACGTTTAGCTATTGTTTCTATATCTTCGTAGGATTTTAGAACTCTTTTTCTAGATTTAGCTGGACCAAGACTTAGCCATACTATATTTTCAGATTTACCATACAATGCAGTACCAGTTAAATGATCAGCTGCTTCATATGATCCACATTCTCTATGGGAGAGCATTTTTATGCCCAAGCTGTATAATTTCTGAGACACTGTTTTATCTGATGACAGGTCATTCCAGAGGTCTTGGAGCTATGTCTTTTCTGCTTTGGTTAAGTATACTGTGACATATCGTGCAACTGCAGTAGAATTGTCTGCAATGTACTGCACATCTATGTTTGCATTCATAAGTGGGCAATGATTGCATTGTAATCATTGATTTATTTTTCTTCTTCTTTTCTTTTTATGTAATATGTATTTTTAGGTGACGTACCTTTAACACTATGTCTAACTGAAGACATGAGGTTGGTCACTTGACTTGTATTTGTAACTGGTCTAGGGAAACCAAATCGGCATTTGGTGTAGTATTTCCCTTTGTTTTTGTATTTGCGACGACAATATTTTCCACATTTGTGTCTTTGAAATTGTAAAATTTGTGCATGAAGATCACTATTTGTTGCTTCCAATGGAATTTCACAAGTGACATATTTTTCAATAAACTGTAAAACAGTGGCATCACTGTCTTGACCAAATTTAGGAGTATCTTTAATCCATAAAACCATGTGGATATGTGGTGCTCCTCTGGCTTGGTATTCTTTTCTCCAAATGAAGTGTTGCACTTCTCCAAGTGGAGGAACAGTTTTATTACAAATAAAATATAACATAGCAATGAAGCGATGGTGAAAATATCTTGAAACATTAACAAGATCCAAAGAACAAAGTTCTCCAGGTGTTAGTATATCTATGTATGTTTTGTTTTTGTTTGATATGCGTAGGAAATCATGTAAATCTTCCCATGCATATTCTGCACAACGTAATGTAACAAACCAAGTCAGTGGCCCAAGGTTTCTGATCATACAACGTACATCTCCATGACGTCGAAACCAGTACTCTTTAGTACCACGCATATTTGCTAATAGATTTGTAATATTTGATTATAAAACCTCATCCTTTTGTTGCACTTTTTGTAATAATTGTGTAGCTGTCATATTTTGAAAGTGTGATCCTGATTTTAATATGTGTGCAACTCCGTAACATAAAGTTGCTAGTTTACTTTCAAAGAGTAGGTGGAATATGTATTCCACATTTTGTCTAAATCTGGGATCTTCAGAATACATCCGTAAGGAGCGGTATTCTAAAGCTGATATTTGAATAGGTCTATCATCGTACCTTCCTCCTTTGCCAGTAGGAAAGAGTAGAGGAAAATCACGTGCTGCTATACTTTTTTCCCATATGCTGATTGGTGATCCTTTTGTTTGACGCATTTGGTACGTTTCCAGTGCATCTTCTATGGTGTCATTAGAGTGCAAAGGATGAATTGTATAATGGTCTAAAGTATTTGATATTGTAGCAGGATCTAGGAGCTCAAATTGACCAGCTTCTTGTGTTTCTTGAATTATTTCAGTTGTATCCTTCAAGTTTTCTTCAATATTAATTTCTTTGTAATATTCATTATTCTCTTTAAGATATTGCAAGGCTTGTCTAACTTTATGTAAATCTACCAGATGTTGCCATTTTTTTTAATCTTTTGTAGGTGCTCCATTTACTAAGATAATTAAAGTTTGCTGCATTGGAAGTTGCACTCCTAGAGTATGCACATTTTCTTTTAGATATAATGGTAAATATACTACTTTTCCACTAATGCCTTTTACCAATTCAGAGGGAGGTAATTTTGCTGTTTTTGGTTGAAGGCATATTATTGCTTGAAATGGGTGCACTGTTTGAATTATGATGCTCTCACATAAATTAATTTGTTGTAGGGGTTTTGGTAGTGGGTATAATTCCAAATTGTTTGTGATAGCACGTGATGGAGTTTGGTTGTTGTCAAGTTTTGTAGTGCAGTAACTGCAAAGTATTAAGGGGTCAGTTATTTCGTATTTGTTTTCTGCTACAAGGTAGAGAGCTAATTCAAACCATTTAGAATCTTCATTGTCTTCTATTTTGTATGATAGGTCTACAGTTTTTGTGTTACTTTTATAAAAAGTTCTGCGGCAACATAGACACACATGGTTTGGTGCTTCAGCTGATGTACTTTTAAATTTGAGTATTTATTTTTTGTATGTGTTTAGTAAAAGGTTGCCATGTGTAGAATTGTTGCTAATTTGGTTTAAAGCTATTTCATTCTGTAAGTGGGTTTCACTTCCAAAATATTTTGCTAGTGCTAAAGCAGGACTTTTAGCATAGTACAGTTTATAAACTAGATTTCTTATAATTGAATGATGTGTTGATATCCTTTTGATATCATGGAAGGTGGTTTTACAAGTAGGTCCTGTAATGCAGGCCAATGAATGTCCTTGTAGTCCTGTGTACTTGTGCACTGGACAAGTATCAATATTTTGCAGTAGTTTAATTTTGATTTTGTCTTTGCTTTTTACATATTGATTGAGGAATTGGCGTAGACTTGAAACATTGTTTGGGAATGTTACACATTGACGTGCATGGCCATTTGTACACTAGATGTTCTGATTCAGTTGAATGGATGGGTAATTCTAAGTTTTTAGGGCATATTTTTGTAAGGAGTACTTCTTGTTCCATTATGGTATTATTCACTTTTTCATAACCTGACCACTGCTGTGTATGGCAATTGTATTTGTTTGCTTTTGTTTGTATGCTTCTTCATTAAAATATGGTTCTGTGCTAGTAGTGTGATTCCATTCACCTCCGCAGATACTTAAGAATTTCTTTCTGTTGACATTTTGTTTATTTAAAAGTCTTTTTTGTAATTTAGTTATTAGTTTTGTTAGTGGTTTTATTTTGTTTAACACTAAAATAAATAACTTTCTTTTGAGAAGAATTGCACTATCTATCAATGCTTCTAAGATTAATTTCCTACGATACGTTTCAAGGGTTGAACCTGGTTTCTCTCCTGGTTTTATAAGATTTTGAAGGACTCTGTGATGGAACATTTTGGCTAAAATTCTTTTCTTGGTATGCTTACTTTGAACTTTATCAAGATTTATAGAAGCAGTTTTATCTGTAGTGATAGCTGATTTTTTGTTAATTGTTTTCTGGTTTGTTTTACATTTTGATAGAGGAGGCAAAGCTTTTCCACTTGAAACTTCTTTTGTTTCACTAAATGACTGTGTTAGCTGTTTTATTTCAACTTCTTTTACAAATTCCGCTAGATATGGATGCTTATGTTGGATTTTTGTTGGATGAAAATGTTGGCTTTCGGAATTCCAAAAGATTTAATGTATTGGATCATGAAATTGCACATCAATACATCTTATAGAATAAAAATATCAGAGGACGGGGGCACCACAGCTCCAATAGGAACAGCACTGGGCTTGAAACAGGGCTGCAACCTTGCAGCAACCCTGTTTAATCTATACATGGCGGATCTGGATAAAAACTGGGAAAATATGAACCTGTTCTCTGTGAAGGTTGGGAGTATATCTTTGCAATGGATTGCCTTTGCAGATGATATTATTTTGTTTGACCCTACTCCTGTAGGCTTACAAACGAAATTAACACTTTTTGAGGAATTTGCAAAGGACCACAATTTGACTCCCAACCCGGCAAAGACTGCCATTATGAAATTTGGAGTGAAGCAGAAAAAGGGCAGTTTTAGATGGCATATTATGGATACGCAGATATCTTGTATTAACAACGCCATTTATTTGGGGTATCATCTCTCTGATCAGAATTCCATCAAGGTATGGACAGACATTATCAAATGCAAAACCAGGACACTCCTTTCGCAAATGAAAAGGATTTATACCCGGTTCTGCAAATTTTCATTAACTCCGTTAATTGAATTTATGTCCTTGAAGACTGAGAGTATCATTCTTTATGCACTAGATAGTTGTTTGTGTGATATGTCTAATATGTTGGATTGTTTACAAGGTTCACTTTTAAAAGCAGCAATGTTCTTGCCTATGTCCATTCCAAATGCCATCATACGCCATGAATTGGGGTTGGTGGCACTATCGTCTAGATGGAAATGGAGACAGTTATCTCATTTTGCAAAAATGAATTACCCACCGACTAATTCGCTATATGCGGATTTGAATAAGATGCTGGGTACCCACTGTCCTCCTTCCTTTTATAATTATCAACTGAAAATGCAACAACTTTTGACATACAAATCTTATGAAGAATATGGTGCCTTTGTTAAACAGCGCATCCCTCGCTATGCACATATCACTTTATTCCCCTGTGAAACTACCAGGAAGGCATATATTCGATTTAGATTTAATCTTTACCATACTAGAGATAGAACAAAGAACTGGTGAACAAATGCCACCACATTTGCTGTGGGATGTCGATTTGATGAGTGCAACGAACCACACGAAACACTGAAGCATCTCATACTCTATTGTCCCCATTTTAACAAAATACGTACAGCAAGATTTATGAAATTTGTTGATATAGGGTTTGAGGATTGCCTTGAGTTTTTATGGTCTCGCATGATGCAAGGAACTCACAACCGTTTAATTTATGAATTAGTAAGTTTTTGTAAGCATATAGAAAAAGAACTTATTTTGACTGGAGAATGAAATGCCTAGTTGGTAAATTGATTGGTATATTTACTCTTGCACGTGTATTTTAAATTGTATTTTAAAGTATTTTAAAGTATTGTGTGCTAATGCAAAATAATGTAATTTCAAATGTTTAAATTTTCTTTTTCTTTATACATGGATTTTAACTTGTTCTTTTGCAAAGGTTCTACTCGAAATTATTCTTGTAAATGAACTAAATGCAAATAAATAATAATAAAAAAAAAATTCTGATTCAGTATTGATTGGTATTCAATTTTCTCTCTCATCGGCTCTCTATTTGTCTTCCTTTTGTTCTTTTTCCCTTTTTTCTTTTTTCTTTTTTTCTTTTTTTCCTATAAGAAAAATGCACAAAGCTCATATGCTTTGGTTCACATTCTAATACTGGCTATTAATGTGTTATATTTCTGAACAGCAAAGCAGTCTTTGCTGTCCTATACAGTGTGCTGTGTCCTTCCTAGCCTATATAGAATGGCATTTTAGTATTGGTCCATTATTACTAGTATAAATTCTGCATTTGCATTGGTATTCAGTTTGATTGAATTTATGCACCCTCTATGAGGTAGCCCTTTACATTTCTAGAGAAAATTATTTTAAATTGCTATAGAGTTTACCTTGTGTGTAGATTCTTGTGGATTCAAAGATGTTCCTTTCTCTCGGTACGATTGCCTCTGTGCATCCGTGGTTCCCGGATGCATCTTACCTCAATTCTGCTTCTGTTTATATATCGCGGAGCACGTCGCGTGATGATGTCATCGCGTAATGTGCCGCGATGACATCATACGCGTCAAAAAACGTGCGGCGGCCATCTTGGGTTTGTTTTTTGTGAAAAAAAAAATAAAAATTGTGTTTCTATGTTGTAGCCTTCATTTTTGTACAAATAATTTTCAGGTTGCATTGCTATTTTGCAAAAGAATGGATTTATGTTCAAAGAACCCCTAAGCTAACACTAATGTCTTCTTTAATTTAATTGTGTCTCTAAATGTTGTTGTATCTATGCGTATGTGATGGCATCAACACGTTGGATCCAGCTTTCCATTTACTATATTTCAGTGTATGTGGTATAGAGTATATAGGCTCTATGTATAAATGAACAACAAGTTGCTTATACATGCTTTCAGTGGTAGACAGAGAGGTACTTAGGATGATGCACATATACAATCAATAGTGTTTTTATAACCAGTTTGCCATCTCTGGATCTGTGTTTAGACCAGTTTGGCATGTATCCATTATACAAATCCATTTTGACTCCATTCTCCTTAATATAAGTTCTCTGTCTCCTCCTCTTTCAGGTTGCTCGATTTTTTCCAGTCCAATGACTTTGATGTCCTTGATGTCTGATTGTTGGTGTTCTTTTGCAAAGTGTATGGCCATTGGGTAACTTGCATCCCCGTTCTTGATTGCTCTAAGATGTTCCAATATCCGTATTCTAATTTCTCTTATCGTGCTCCCGATGTATTTCTTGTTGCAAATGCATTGTATAGCATAGATTACATATTGACTTCTGCAGTTTATAAATTTTTTGATGTCAATCATTTTTCCAGTGGGTAATTTAATTTGTTTGATTCCATTTATCATGTGTGAACAAATTGAACATTTGCTGCATTTGTAGGATCCTGTTGGTGCCGGCACTTTCAAAAAACTACTCAAGGAGTCCTTTACTGGGTTCCTTAGATGACTCGGACTTAATTTCTTTTTCAGAGTTGGAGCTTTTCTAAATACCATTGATGGTTTTTCTTCAATAATGGTGCTGAGTGTATCATCTGTGAATAGAATGTTCCAATGTTTATTCAAAGTTTTCTTTATGTTGTATATTTCACTACTGAATGTTGTAATGAAATGGGTTTTCATTCCTTTATTCTTTACTTTTCGTTTTTCAATTAATAGGCTGGTTCTTGTTACTTTTTCTGCTTTCTGAATTGCATGGTTAAGAGAGTGTTCTTTATATCCTCTCTGTATAAAGTTTTCTTTTAGATCTGTTAGATGTTTTTGGTACCTGGTATCCAAGCTGCAATTGCGTTTTATTCTAAGTATTTCTCCATATGGGATGTTCTTTATGGTGTGTTTTGGATGGTTGCTTTGTGCATGTAGCTTGTTGTTGACTGCTGTGGGTTTGATATACAAGTCTGTTAGTATCTTGTCACCATCTGTGTACAGTTGTAGATCTAAAAATTCTATTTCTTCTTCTGAGCTGATTTTTTCTGTGAATTTGATATTATGATTATTGTCATTAAGATAGGCAATATATTTCAGGAGGCTTGTTTTGTTTCCATGCCATATCACAAGGATATCGTCTATGTAACGACCCCAGTAGACAATTTTATTTTCTATGAATGCCTCATGTTGCCAGGCATGGATTAGTTCAAAATGGCCCATAAATAAATTCGCATATGTTGGGGCAAATTTCGCCCCCATGGCAGTTCCTTGTTCCTGCTTATATAGGACTTGATTAAACAAAAAAATGTTGTTTGACAGAACGAAGTTTAGCATCTCTAGAATCATATTATTCTGATTAAGAAATGAAATAGACCTTGTTTTCAAGAAGAATTCCGTTGTTTCCATTCCTTTTGTGTGTTGGATGCTGGTGTAAAGTGACACCACATCCAACGTCACAAATAAATATTCTGCTTCCCACGGTATACACTCCATTTGTTGTATCACGTGTTTCGTGTCTCGTAAATAAGAAGCTAGCCCTGTTGTTAGGGGCTGTAGATATAAGTCTATATATTCTGAGATTCTTTCTGTTAAAGAACCTATCCCATTAATGATGGGTCTACATGGTGGAAACGTCTAGTACTTTTTATGTATTTAGGAAGGAAATATATTATTGGCATGACAGGTTTGTCTATTACCAAATACTTTGCTTCTTCTTCCGTCAGTAGGCCCATTTCTTCCCAATGTTTTGCCATTTGATTCCATTGAGCTTGTAGGTCTCTAATTGGGTTTTTTTGTAGTATTGAGTAACATTTAGTGTCCTTTAGTTGTCTGGTTCCTTCTGTTATGTAATCTTGTTTCTTCATAAGCACAATGTTCCCTTCTTTATCAGCTGACTTCACAACTATTTCCTCATTTTTGGAGAGTGTATCTATTGCCTTTTTCTCAGCTTTCGTTAAATTGTATTTAATGTTGGTTTGCTTGTTTTCAAGGTATTTTTTTCGTAAATCATTGCTTACAGCTTTTTGAAAAAGATCTATGGCATTATTTTCCATTAAATTGGGTATGAAGTTCGATTTAGATCTTAAATGTGTTTCCTCAGTCTGGAACGGATCTATATTTTGTTCCGCCATGAAGGTATCCAATGAGAAATGGACCAATACTAAAATGCCATTCTATATAGGCTAGGAAGGACACAGCACACTGTATAGGACAGCAAAGACTGCTTTGCTGTTCAGAAATATAACACATTAATAGCCAGTATTAGAATGTGAACCAAAGCATATGAGCTTTGTGCATTTTTCTTATAGGAAAAAAAGAAAAAAAGAAAAAAGGGAAAAAGAACAAAAGGAAGACAAATAGAGAGCCGATGAGAGAGAAAATTGAATACCAATCAATACTGAATCAGAATTATGAGAAACATGACAAGGGTGAGTGTATGTCCTCTTCTCAGATAGAAGTGGTTATGAAACTAGAGGTTTAATGCACTTAAGTCTCTGTTTATATACATAGAATGTATGAACTTGGGTTCTTTTTTCACTTTAGAATCTCCCCTGAGGAACCGTGGCTAAAGTCATGGGGAAACACGTGTTGGGAGAAAATTTGGGAGACAAAGTTTGTTTATTGAAACTTTAAGTGTATGGAGTATCCAGAACCTATACTGAATAAACAAATTGGAATTAACATAACCAAGTGATTGAGTAATTCTTCCCAAGGAGCGTACTAAAGGGTACCAACTTTATTTCTCGGAATTATGCTTATGTTGGACACTTTTATTTTCATTTGCTCTACTTCTGCGTTGCTTTCTACGGACTTGGCATTCTTTAGGGTCTGTTGAAAAAAATAAAGAAGGTATGGGTTGGGGTGTTCTGCAATGTATGTGTGCTGTGTGCATGAGTGTTTGAGTAAGATGATAAAGATGTATGTAATGGTGTGTGATTGTGCATTGCGAACTACAACTAGTAGGGATGGGTATTCTTGAATTTATATGCTACTAAAATGGGGTGCAGATGACAGAAAAAGTAAGCTAGTGGTGTGGAGAAGTACAAATAGTACTTCTAATGTATACAATTAAAACAGTTGTTTGTTCTATAATATCCAAATTGTAGCGGTTGAGTTGGGTAATTTGTGTGTCCAAAAATAGGAATTTGTGGGCCATTCTGTCTGTAAATTGCTGTTTAAGACATGGGGATTTTTGGACAGAATGGTGCACAATCTCTATTTTTAGGCACAGAAATAGCATGAATTTACAGTGTGTTTCAGTAATAATACAAATATTAAAATGAACAGGTTAATTCTTAGTTCTTCTTTGTTCTTCAAATTCGGTTGCTTCTTTTCAGTAGAATGGTCTTCGCTGCAATTGTAAAAGAAACAAATTAGTAATTTTGTTGTATGTAGCACTGTTTTTAATTTAGACATTGATTTTTTTAATTGAAATCCTCAGCGCCTTCCTCAAAACCATTAAAACTATCTTATTTACATAAAATACGTCGCTCAAGTTCAATACATATGATATGTTCTTAATGAACAAATTGTATTGTAATTACTAACTTTAGCAAACAAAATATCTTTACTATGTTTGTGAAATTCATAATGTACCACTGAATACCACTATTTCTCTAACTAAGCTCTTCCAGGTAATAGTGTCTCAATGTCATGCGTAAATTAAAGTAATTGAATAAATAAAGAAATAAAACACAAATATTAAGTCAGTTTGAAAATGTGTTCATGTATTGTACATAAAATATGCATACCTGTAGTTTGTGTTCATGCATTTGGATATGCATGGAGCTGCAAGTAGAAATCTTGGAGCCTTGTACAGTATTTCTTGTAGATGGTGCTTGCCAATGATATGACACTTGTACTCAGAGAGATTCACAGTACATTTTCAGTGCTGATCTATGATGAGGCAGTTAGATGTAGAGGTCCTGAATGTGATTGGTGGATGGTGATGTGACTTCTTAGCTACATCCAATGAGGGAATGGCACAGAAAGTGAAGTGGAAATGGTAGAAGGGCTGTTCATGTTACGATATGTCAGCGGACATGGCGGGAGTTCGCGGGCATCGGGTGTTACATCCGGGGATGTTTGGGTTCAGAAGTCATGAACATGAGAATGAGCTCTGAAAGGGATTGGTCAGGAAAGTTTAGTGGGTGTGTTGTGCCAGGAGAGAGTTTCTCAGATACTCTTTTTGCTGAGAGAACAACAGATAGCTATGGCTGTGTGTTTCAGAAAACAGATTGTTTGGATTTTGGGAGATTCATGTATACATTGGTTGAAGGTGCATGCAGAAAGCTGTGGAGTAGCTGTAGATCTTGGATTTCCACACGTGGAAGTACACTGGCATGGAGTACGTGGAATTAAGTGGTTGGACTTACTACCTCTTTGTGCTAGTTTGGAGACAGAGCAACATCCAGACATAATTGTAATTCATTGTGGAGGGAACAGTTTAGGACATATGTCTGGAATTTCTTTGCAATTTTCTATGAAAGAAGGACTTGGGAAGGTAAGGGTTCTGTAGAATAGCCAGAAACACAATGAGAATAAGCTCTAGGGCGTGGTCTTTTATAGGGGTGCTTGTGCGCAGCCCGCTGACATGCACGCTGTCCGCAGACAGATCGAACACAAAAAAAGGTTCAAAAGGTTTCAAAAAATATGCATAAACTTATAATTAGTATGTGGGACTTGTGCTATGGTGAGTTTTTAGTGGAAAATATTGTGGATTACTTGAAAATGTACTTTTAAATTTTTCGGGGACACGAACAGTGTCCGCATTCAGAACACGCGATCAGCGTGGGTGCGGTCACATGGTCGCTTCGGAAACATGTTCAAGAAGGAAGCGGCTGTCCGCAGGACACCAAATGCACGGGCATTGGTTTGCGCATGCGCGTTGATGTTCTAACGACACTGTTCGAGTCCTGAAGTAATTAAAAGTGCGTCAGACTTCAAACAAACAGTTAGAGACAGGCGTTTGTTCTTAGAACAGTGTCAACTTGCTTGCAAACAACACGGACAGAAATAGCGTCCTCAGAACACCACCATTTTCGTTTCTTTACGAACATTTCAGGACACCGCGTCTGTTCTTAGAACAGTTTCAACTTGCTAACGAACAGTACGGACAGGTATAGTGTTCTTCAGGACACCTCCATTTTCGTTTCTTTATGAACATTTCAGAACACCAATTGTGTTCTTAGAACAGTTTCAATTTTTACGGACAGGTATAGTGTTCTTCAGGACACCTCCATTTTCATTTATTTACGAACATTTCAGAACACCAATTGTGTTCTTAGAACAGTTTTAACTTGCTAATGAACAGTATGGACAGGTATAGTGTTCTTCAGGACACCTCCATTTTCATTTATTTACGAACATTTCAGGACACCGCGTGTGTTCTTAGAACAGTTTCAACTTGCTAACGAACAGTACGGACAGGTATAGTGTTCTTCAGGATACCTCCATTTTTGTTTATTTACGAACATTTCAGAACACCAATTGTGTTCTTAGAACAGTTTCAACTTGCAAGCGAACAGTACAGACAGGTATAGTGTTCTTCAGAACACCTCAATTTTTGTTTAATTACGAACATTTCAGGACACCAATTTTGTTCTCAGAACAGTTTTAACTTGCTAGCGAACAGAACGGACAGGTATAGTGTTCTTCAGGACAGCTCCATTTTTGTTTATTTACGAACATTTCAGAACACCTGCGCTGTCCTTGGACACCTACATTGTTTTTTTTTAAATGGAAACTAATTACAACTCAATATAAAAATTTAACTTGATTTAACATATATTAATAATTTATGACAGAGAAGGTGAGGCAGAAACGGAAACAAAAACAGGAGAATTAGGGGTTTCAACATAATTGGTATCAGGTGAAGAAGGGATGGAAGTCTCATCAAAACGTTTTGGGTTATGGAGAGAGTTTGGGGATAATTGACTGGGATATGGTGAGGGGGGACAAGTACATGTTATTAAATTTGGTCAACAATAAATCCATTTTTTCTTTTATGCTGTCTAGCATGTTTTTCATAACAGCTTCTTCAGAGTTATTTTCTATTTTGGTATGCTCTGTACAAAAAATATATATTTATATGTTAAATGTATATAAAATAATAATTAAATGTTTTATATTGTAAAGTGTTTACCATTAGTTTCACTATCTTGTGACATTTCCTCAGAGTACTAAACATTTCTGTGAGAAAAAAAAAAGATATAATTTTTTGTATCTAATACAGAAAGTTTATACATATATGAGTAAAATGAAGTACACTTACTGTTTCAGGTAAAATATGTTCTAAGTACTGTGTAGGTCTGGTGTTGTTCTTAATTCTGTAGTGTCTGTGAGGTAATTACGTTGGAAGCCAATTTATCTTCTTCTGGTTTATTCCATTTTAGAACATATTGTATTTAAATGAATGGTTAGTGTGTTACATATATGGGTTACATTTCTTATGTATTACTACATATAATGTGTATGTGTGTTGTTTTATGAATTTGTTAAATGTTCCTATGTTATGATATAACAATCAAACATACCCCCCCCAGAGTTTTTTGGTAGTGGTACTGTTCTCCGAACATGTCCGCGGACATTAAAAGAGTTTGCGGACATCAAGTTCAGTAGAAGAGGTTCAGTATGTTCCATATTACATGTACATAAAGTCAAAGTTATTATTGTTAAATTGCACTACTAAAAACCTATGAAATTCAGTGAAAAAAACTTTGTTAAAGGGACGTTATGGTTAAGTTGCGCTACTAAAAACCTATGAAATTCAATGAAAAAAACATTGTTAAAGGGACGTTATGGTTCCAAGTAAAACCGAAAAACCCTTGGAATTCGCCAGTTATGGTAATCTAAGCAACCATAACTCGCGCCACCAGCGTGCACTGCTAAGACATCAAAGATGGACATCACAAATGTCATTGATGACATCACTGTTGACATCAAATGTGCATTTACCTTTCATGACAAGTCTGTACAAGGGTTTCTTATTGTAATGTTAATTATAAAAAGTGTCAATGATCATTGGAATAAATATCAAGGGCTAATTAGTCCATCCAGTATACTAAAGTGATCATCTAGAAACACAGGCATTGTGTGCAGCATACATGATGGAGGTGCAATATTCATAAGCTTGCCATGTTGAATAGAGAAATGATAACTGTTTTCTTATTAGACTTTTGCATACTGTGAAACATGTGATAAGTAGATAATAAAATCCACTTACTACATAATTGCATTATTATAGACAAAACACAAGAGACAACACCACATACAAATATCAGTATATACAAGGAAATTGAAGTAAGAAAAAAACAGCAGTAGTAGCAAAAAGTGTACATAACCTAACGGATTACCTGTATGCAGAGAAATGATTGCTCTGTTTCAAAGCTGCTACTTACCCTATGTATGTATATCACATGATGTGCCTGGACTCTAAGGAAAGTAGTGTGAATACAAGATATACAAATTGGAGCATATACAGGGAAAGTACAGTAATAAAAAAAAAAGAGAACTATCAGAAAGTGCTGACAAATCTACTGATTATTTTAATGCACAGAAAGGATTGTTGTCTTTCAAGCTTATGTCTTCCCCTATGTATATGTTTCATATGATATGATTGGACCCTAAGGGAATTATTGTAAGAACATACTTGAAGGATAAGTCTACAAATATACTACCTTTTCCACTTTTAATTCCTGACTGTCACTGAAGAAAACCATGTGGCCTAGATATGTCAGTAAAGGAAAAAAGGGGAAGCCAGACATGTGATGTCATCAGTGATGTCATCAATGACATTTGTGATGTCATCTTTGATGTCCTGGGCGTTAGTTTTAGCAGTGCACGGTGGTGGCGCGAGTTATGGTTGCTTAGCTTACCGTAACTGTCGAATTTCCAGGGTTTTTCGGTTTTACTTGGAACCGTTTTTTTCACTGATATTTCATAGGTTTTTAGTAGCGCAACTTAATCATAACGTCCCTTTAACAACATTTTTTCACTGAATTTCATAGGTTTTTAGTAGCGCAACTTAACCATAACGTCCCTTTAACAGAGTTTTTTCACTGAATTTCATAGGTTTTTAGTAGCGCAACTTAACCATAACGTTCCTTTAACAAAGTTTTTTCACTGAATACTACATATAGCTAGCTTCTACGATCTGTAGATTGTAAAAGAAAGTTAGTGGGGATATGTGGTAATCGCGAAGTACTTTTAGTAACCAAGGTTGTTATTTATGAAGGTAGGAGGGTTGTTGGGAAAAGCAGCTAATGAAATTGCTGGATGTTTACAAAATTTTGTTTTTAGTAGCATTTTTATGAAAGTTAAGAAATGTGCATGTGCATTTATAGAAGCTTTTTGTGGAACGTCTTGTAAAAGAGAAGAAAAGTTGACGGAAAGGATTGTTAGTACACTTTTAAATGGCACTTGCTGTGTGGAAGTTTAATATGTTAGGCGTCTATAAATACATTCCAACATAATGCCGTTGGGATCCTCTGCCCCAAAGGAGTATCCCTTGTGGTGACAGGAGCAGATGAAGAAGATGGGGTAGAAGGTGTCAACCTACCTTTCACAGTACCCCTGTCTGATTGCATTTAGTGTGGTTCCGCATGGGGGTGGTCCTGTAGGGGTACAAGCCGAGTTTTCCATGACTGAGTATACTCAGTGCATCAAACCTTAGCTGCCTAATCCTTTGGTACACCCCCTATGGTGGTAATAAACGGCCACAACCAGGACTCAATCCGGGTGCTGGAGATAGGGCTCTCCTCTACCTCATCTTCATCTTCTTCTTGATCCTATTCTGTATCACCGCCCCTGTATCCCTCTCCAGGCCCTCCAGATGGTGTTCGTGGTGGTGGTGGTGGGGGTGGTTGGGGAGCAGAAGTGGCCATAATAGATGCCATGATGGTCTCTACAAAACAGATCTGCAAAGCAGCAAAGCAGGATCTCATGAACTGCAAGCAGGTGCTTTCGCTTGGATAGCCAGATTGAAAATGAGGAAAAATAATGGCTGGGTCCCTTCAGAGGAGCTGTCTGTGGACTGTGCAACTGTCCACGGACTACTGAGTCAAAAGTAGCCAGATCAACTAACAATGGGTCTATGAACTCTAGAAGGGTAAACCTTTAACTTGAAACAGCCTAGATTTGCTGTAAAGGCAGTTTTAAACTGTCCACGGTCAAGAACACTGTTTGTGGACAACCCTGTCATGCCGCACGAAGATGAAGTCCAGGGAATCGCAGTGTGCATGCGCATAGGTGTCAGTAGAACACGCGCAGAGTCCACAGACTAATTAAAAGTGCTTCATGCTAAACCGTACATGTCTGGACATCACGCCTGTCTCGGAGCATCTTCATTTTGTGTGCGTACACCCTGGACAGTCGTAGTTGTGGTTTGAAAATAAAGGGTGACAGAGCAGTATTGATATTTATTTGCAATATAAAGCTTAAATGTATTTAAGAAAGAAATGGGCTATCGGAATGGGAAACATAAATGGGAAAATTAAGAATTCCTATACAATAATCATGAAGGGAGGAAGGGAGTGAGGTTTCATCAAAACATCTTTCGTTTACATTTTGGGAATTTGATGGGGGTGATTGCTAGGGACAAGGGGAACGTGTGCAAGGACAGTGATAGGGAAAAATGTTAATGACATGATTTTTGAGATATTATAAAAGTTCCGTAAAAATCATTACTTAGTTCATCCAATTTTGTAGACAAGTTAACAATTTGATTATGTACAGTTGGGCGTAGGGCTTCTGTTTGTGATTCTTGGGATTGTGTATAATTCAATTGGGGTGTGGTTTCTTCATGAAAACTAAGTACTGTAAGAAAAATCGAAATTATTATTTTAGTAAGGTGTGTACAAATTACATCATTTGTTTACATTAAAATATGTATTGTGTACCATTAGAGATATTATCGTCACTCATTTCTTCTTTTGGGAAGTTCTCTAGCTATTCAAGTGTGTTTGCCAATTCTATGAGGAAAAAAAAGTGCTTCTGTCTTATAACAAATGTTTATATAATGAATGCTAGTAATAGAGAAATGCATACAATGCACTTACTATTTAGTGAGAATTTGGTTTACAATAAGCACTTGGTCTTTCTCAATCTGTATGCAGAGTTATATTGAGGAGATTTTATGAAGTCTACAGTTATGCTTTCTGATTGGTGCATTCCATTATAATGTGTGCTAAATGTAAACATAATTTGTATTTTTTGAAGTAATTGTTTGTACAAAAATCTGTATGTGTGTGTGTCGTAAACATTAGTAATGATGTTATGCACATCTGTTGGTTGGTTGATGGGTACAGCTTTCTTGGATCTCCACTATGATTCTGGGATTTGTGAATGCCGTCCGACATCTGCAGGCTACCACACTGTCTGTGGACTCCATAACCGCCACAGTGGGGGTGAGTATATTATAAGGAACTTGTAGCAGATTAAGGGTGCACTAGTAAAAACCTATACAATTTTCTGAAAATACTTTGTTAAAGGGACGTTATGGTTAAGTTGCACTAATAAAAACCTATGAAATTCAATGAAAAATCTTTGTTTAATGGATGTTATGGTTACAAGTAAAACTGAAAAACCCTTGAGATTCACTAGTTATGGTAAGATAAGCAACCATAAATCGCATCACCAATGTGCACTGCTAAGTCCTAAGACTAACACCCAGGACATCAAAGATAAAATCACAAAAGTAATGACCGTTATATAAAAGGGATCTGAGCCCGGCTGAGGGGGATACCGGTTGAACAGTGAATCACCTGAATTGAGTACTTGTAAGAGCAAAATAACTGTTTTGATAAATCAGGCCCTGTGAATCAAGAAACTTTGATGAGTAAAGAGACTTATGCACTGTATCCTCATGCCAAAGAAGCCATAGATTGTGCTACGCTCGACTGAGCCGACTTGTCCCGTGCTGAAAATGTGGGGAAAGTAGGCCAACGGCCTGAACATCCTGACATATCATTTTATTGAACGCTTCTTTCTTTTTCATGAACACTACCCACACAATATTTGTATTTAGGGGTAAGGATTGGTAATAGTTTTTTTTTTGTATAGGCCATTTTATTCTGACAAGACACCACTAGGACTGCATTATTTATTATTTGATCATCATAGCTTGCTCACATCTGTAGATTTTGGATTACATATGTGTTTATCATACCCTTGTTGAAGTTCAATAACACCCTTGAACTTTGGTCACTTGTGTCTGTCTTACTGTTGATACCATGCCTCCTTACATCCCACTGCTGTATATTCGAAGATAGCAGTTCTTTGAGTGTCCCTTCATCCATAATACTACTGAGACACAAAACAACTTGACTCTTTGTCTTCATCATGTTGGAAAATCTGGTGTACTCCCCTGCCACTTTTTAACTCTTTTTCTCTTTGGTTTCACATATCCTTTGCCTAGTCCTGACATATCCTTCTATACACTGCTCAGTTTGTCCTTGCCTGGTATATTTCTCTACCAGGATTTTCTTTTGTGCACCCACTTGCAATTGCCTAGTATGTTGTCCTGCCAGCACTTTATTTCAACACACTTGTAACTACTGTGAGGTTAACATCATGGAAGGATACACAGGCAACAGATTCAATGTATAAAAAAGGCTTTTATTAATGAAAATGTCAGGATGGACTAAGGCCTAACTTGCCCTTTGCTAAGGTTGGATTTCCCTACCTAAAGAAACTAAGGATAGTCTGTGTCAGTAAGCTCAACTGAAAAGTCTGTGTGTGTCCAAAAATTATTCTTGCACTCATAACTAATACAACATCATGCATAGGAATGTCAACCATGAACTAATTAGTGTTCCAAAATCAAAGTTCTGAGCTGTTTCCAGCTCAGGCTTACTCTTCAGCCTCTTTTCCCGAAATGTCAACCAGTTTATCACAATGTTTAATTCACCTTCTTTTGGAATTGGTTTAATAAAGTTCCACACCTTTGTAAATGTCAGTGCCCTTTGCCAAGTTCAATATAGTTTCAGGGCAGCACGTCTCAGGGTTCCCTCCTCCAAGTTCAATGTCAAAAGATGTCAAAAAAAGAAGTATCTGGAAGCTTTGTCTCTAAACTGTGTTTCAACAATTCTGTACAGCTCAGGATTCCATTCCCCAAGTCTGATATGCACCAACAGTAGTTTTCCTTGACACAATAGCAAGCTTCCTTATGTTGTATATAGGAGTTCTCTGGTCTTGGTCCAGTTGTTGGACCAAGCAGCTCACGCATTACAGGTCACACAACCAGGAACTTTGCATTCGCTTTCAGCAGTTCGTTATTCAACATGTCGGAGTTCTCTGGTCTAGTCACAGTTATTGGATCGCACAATCCCCTCATTTCAGGTCATGCAAACCAGATTGAGAGTATTCCATAACCCTCACTCAATTTCAGACCAAGCACAAGGATGCAAAAACTGCAGGATTGCATGCAGGCATAAACTTGTCAGAGTGCTGGCAATGGCTTGAAACAGTACTTGGCATATGCACAGAATTTCAGTGAGCAGAAGAGATATAGGTGTTGACAATCTGGGTATCCATTATTTCCAGAAGAATCAGAGTGGCCAAATCATTGTGGCCTCGCTTTGTCTGAAAGATGGGGCATCTTTAACAACCAGGATACACAGATTGTTCCTGCACTCGAACTGGTCAAAATATCTGCACTCACATGTTGTTGTTATTTTATGGTCTCTCTGATTCGGGTAAGATTCTTCTCAATATAATCAGCAAATAGGGTCCAAAACCTGAATTTCCCAGTGTAGGCGGAATGGCTTAGGGGCAGATTTTGCATCTATTACACCATTCCGTTCACTGGTATAGAAATAAGATTTTTTTCCCACCTCTAAATAGCACCACTCGTCATTCCCTTCTTCAAATTAGTCTATTTCATTAGCCGTGGCCACAGTGTAAGTAGGCAGTTCGGGAAATGGCCTCCTAACGAAAACTTGAATATGTCAGGTTATTGCTAATGGCTGTAGCAGTAAAGGTGAAATATATTTGGCTGTTCAGCCACACTCCCTACAGAATCGGGTTGTATGTGTCTTATTTTCGGAGTGCTATTGGCTATGCTTGGTGATAAGGTGCATACTGTGGGGGGCTGGACGGTTGTAGCTCATGGCAAATGGACCCCCTGCTTTACAAATGCTTTACATTGTCTTTGTGTAATCCCTGCAGCAGTTCTTCTCTGTTCCGAATCTAAGATGGCTGACATGCATGTGTACACCAAATATGACCCAGTAATCACCCAGGTGTGGTGTGCCACAAGGCTGTGGATCTCGGCACAGTAGTACATCACCGGCTCTCTTCTTTCGCGATAGATAAGAAACACATTAGCAGCGTGCACAATGATATGGGCAATCAACATGAAGTCTTTTCTGTAGATGTTACTTGCTCTGCATTCGTCACTATTTCTTAAAATGTGTGTAGCTCCTTTGTAGGATTGCCAGCCACAAAGGTTTCAGAAATCACACCAGTGTGGATGAATGATGGATCTTAAACGCAGAAAAGGTGCACTTTGAATACAAAATGATTTTGCACCAGGACGTTATTCCTACCTGCCACCGCATTGCCTAAGCACACATACACACAAACACACACTAATATAAGTAGAGAATGACCACACATTTGCATTTTTGCTCACACTTGAATCATCTGTTTGGCATTAAATGAATACATGGAATCTTAAGGGAACAAACTGTCTGTGCACTATTGTACTATTCCTGAAATACGGCCTGATTTACACAACGTTTTGTAATGGGGTTGCACCTTTGAAAAAGGCTTTTGTAAATCAGGCTTATAGTCCTCAAACGAAAACAAATATTGCAGCCAGTTAACAATACCGAATTAAATACGATGGTTATTATTTGTTTTAATGCATGCAATAGCACACACGTTTCTGGAATTGGACAGATATTTTGATTATTTTTTTGTTTACCCTTATCTCAAGACTCTGTTTCCAGGGCTGCTAGATTACTCAACTCAAAGCAACACATCGCTTTTGCCCAAGCATTATCGAAATATTTCAGAAGGCAATACGCTGGGAGTCGTTTAAAGAGCAGTAAAACTAAAACCTTCATAGATTTCAATCAGACAATATGGTGGCTGCTGTGATGTGACACATTTATTGAGGCACGTTCAAAAAACACATGGGCCCTATTTTTCAAGGATTTGCTCAATAGATATGAAATGGAAAGAAAGCTTTGATAAATCAGGTCCAGTGTCATGTTTATTCTGGTTGAAGGAGAAGATGTATGATCGCTTCAACACTGTAACGTAAAGCTACTCCACGGAGCTTCGGTAAAGATGGCGCAGTAAGTCACTTGACCTCCCTAGGGGATTAAACTAGTAAACCGCTAAAAGGATTTCGCTCTGGAAAGTGGAGACATGATGGGGAAATATGAAGCAGCCCAGAAAAAAAGATAATCTGGGGAAGTGACAAATTATGCTTTCATTCCTTTTATGAGGGAGGTTTCCGTGCAACACTCATGCTTGTTCCCGCCACTTCCTTCCCTTCCACTGAATCCAATATCTTTGTCAAACCAAAGAGGCATTCAGAGGAGACTACATTACTTACGTCTTGCGAAGTGGTGCCTGGAGTACTTTCATATCAGCTATATTCTGCACTGTATAAAGGTAAAATAAAACGCTATAATGCATTTTGGTTCATATTATTCAGGTATTGCTTTTATTCCGATCCTCACAGGTTATGACGTAACAATACATTAATACATTAATACAATTGATTTATCTGATTTTTAATTTTTATCGCACATTTCTCAACTAGAAGACCTGCTTGAATCTGAAAAGCATTTAACAAATGACAGTTTGAACTACTGGTCTTCATGTATGTCGCTATTCAAATATTTGGCCAAAGCTAAATGTTTGGGTTCATTTCAGGCGACTAACTTTTAGAATTTGAACGTTGGTACACCTCCAGTTTAAATCCGATCTATCTACAAAAGTTGAAAACTACACACACAGTAAGGGGCGTTAATCAATTTAAATTTGATAACACAGTAAGTACCAAGAGTAAGTTTCCAAAGACACTTGCAAATGACTTATCACGTGACTGTGCACAGACATGTCCTATTACGCCAAGAAATGGAACGTGTGACCCTTGCCAAACGAACATAAACCAGGTCACAATTTAGCAACTATAAAGGGCAAAAATGATGACCAAAAAAGAATCACAAACATGGAGCAGATCACACCCAATGACTCATGTGACCAAGAACAACATCACAAAGGGTCGGAATCAGAGGCACGGCCCCAAAAGCTGCAACTGCCCATGTTTCATGCTCGAATCATGCCTCAGTGATACCCCCGGATTTAATGGAGCATTTGTGACAGCGAAAATGTCCATTATAATACAGGGTCAACGTCTCTTGTGTTTGTTTCTCTGGTTGCAATACAGGTAAAGAGCAGGGTTGATCAATGACTTGAATTGCAAGGTCGAAGGTTATATTTGTACATTGCAATTGTTATCTTGGTATAAGCTAAAACTCCTTTAAAGGTGGTGCTACTTAACTCTGATGCGAAAGATAGCAAGTACATATGGTCGCAGTCTATATCAGCATTATTGATCATATAATAGATGTGTGCATCTATGTAAGGATGTATGTATGAATGGATGTATATAGAAAGGTGGAACATTATGCAGCCAGAGTAAACATGCAGATCATGTTCGTACATAAATCCATCTGGAATGTGACCTTCACAAGCGGTCTTGAGTTTGTGCGTGCATGTTCTTGTGGATGTAGCAGTGCTTCTCTCCCGAAAATACACAATCATCAGACTCGCCTAAACCACATCGTAGACTGCTGTGATCCAGTGCTTCCAACAGGCTGGTCATATTCATTGAACGCATTTGGGAGTAACTTTCTGGCAGCTGCAGGACTTGCTTTATGACAAGTTCTCTCGCTCAAGTTAAGTCTCAAACCTGACCACCTTAAAATGCATGATAACTCTTAAAACCCTATTGTTCAGGAGCACGAACGCTGTAAGGGATTTGTGCCCTTAGGTTTTCTCCACAAGTTCTTGAACTCAGACTGTACTTGTTTATATTCTTAGTTTTGTGAATACTCTTATGCTATCAAGGTGGGTCTGCGGCTCAGTGGACTAATGTGTTGACTGCAGGGGTCTGTGTTTAACCTCATGGTCCAAGTTTTGAATACTGGAAAGATCACTTAGCCCTTTATCCCCCAGGTTGATTAAGTAAGTAACACTGAGTGAATGACAATCGGTTATCATCGCCACTGGGGTGCATGTGTGCCCCATAAAACACATATTAAAATAGGAATGTTTTTCATTAGCAACTCCTATTACCTAGCCTACTGAGATCTATATATCTCCAAATATTCTTGACAAAGTTTTCAAGTGGGGAGATCTATTAAGAAACACTGGAGTATTCTCCATAGTGACCCGCTCCTGCATGAATCATTCCCAAAAACCCTGATGATGGCTTTCAAAAGGGGACAAAATCTTAGGGATAATCTAGTGAGAGCCGAGAAACCTCCAAAAGAGAAACAGATGCTGAAAAGTTCAAGAAAAAAAGGAACATATCCTTACTTAGCTTGTTCACATTGTAACAAGGTAATAAAAGGTGAATTTGTGACACTCACTCAGACCGGGGAAAAATATAAACTCAGGGATTTTGCCACCTGCATTTCTACAGGAGTGATATATGCTATCAAATTTCCATGCAGTAAATTGTATGTTGGTCAGACCACCAGGGCAGTGAAAGAGAGGATAACGGAACACAAATCGAACATTAGATGCAAGAACATGAAATCTCCCTTGGCTAGGCATTTCTCACAATCGCTACACACAGTAGCCCAAATAAAGTACATGGTTATGGAGGTTGTCAAAAAACCATACAGAGGCGGGGATTATCTATCAACCCTCTCACGCAGAGAAGAATATTGGATTGACCTTCTGGACACTCTCAACCCTAGAGGACTCAATGAGGAGTTTTCCCTGAGATGTTTTATTTGAAATGCATGTGACTAATAACTTTACTTTATGTTGACCTTTATTGAATGACAAATACATTTCCTTACTGTATGTGCTCATATTTGCATGTAGACTGAATTGGCATCATCCACTAATTGCATTGCATTTGTAACATGTATTAATTACAGTGGAATATCTGTTAAGTATAGGCAAGTATGGGATCTGTCAACTTGCCCACTGAGTAAATGGTACTTCAAGTACAACAATGTATAACATAATAGGCATCATGAATCTCTTGACATCATTGTCATGTTTATCGACAGTGATTATGTGTTATATTTATTACGCATTATGTTATTATCTTGGAATGCCGTATACCACATAATACAACTGCATCTGCAGCATGTATCAACCTATAGTGGAATACCTGTGTAGTTTAGGAGTCCGGTAATTGTCAACGGACCCGCTGATCAAATGTGAATCCAAGATTAACATCTTAGCACATTAGAGGTATCGTGAACCTCTTTTTACTTAGCACCATTAGTCATTGTGACCACTCTATAATCTACACAAGCCTCTACAATTGTTATCGGGTTTTATACTTTAGTCTAACCAAGACACTCGTCATCAGCATGATATTATATCTTTCATTATACTTAACACTAATGGCTATTACTATCATGTTCATGATTAGTATGGTCACATCAAATTAGACCGTGTATAGACCCTATTAGCTCCATCAGATTCCATTTTAAGATGGAGCCCACGCAGAACATCCTCTTCCCATTGCCCTGCATGTTCACACAACACAATGTATAGTCCTTCCTTTATGTTTATTAATTAAGCGTGATCATTGTTTCAGTCACCTAGATTCCGTTCCAGCGTCTTGGAAGGCCTCTTAGGCAACAGTGAAGCCCATCGCAACCTTTGTGAGGAACACTTCGCCCGCATTTAAACACCCGCGGCCGTAGCCTCCTGCTTTTGAAATTTATGTAACTCGGAACGCTAGCATTACATGTGCCCGCAGCTTTCGAGTTGTCAATTCCGTGAATCCCGGATTACTGACCTTCTGTTCAGCTCGAATATCAGCACTAGGTAAGCACAAGATCCTAGTATTGAAGACCATTATTTCAACTAAGAATGCCACCTCATGATAATATTATATTACACAACATTATTGTGAACACAATATGACTGTGAACCATATTACCGTTTCAGGTTCCAGTCTCTATAGTACTGCAAGTAATTACTGCGCCCTGAGGACTTATCCACTGTTGGACATCATCTTCAGCTCGTACAACGTTTAAAAGCACGTTGTCATCCCGGACCCTGTTACACGTCAAGTGAGAGGTATGCCTGGTGCATTGACTTTTGGAGCTCTACAAGCTCACACTTGCCTGTTCATGATTATTATTTCCTAAATATGTTTTCGAGCGTGCATTCAACAGCTGTAGTCTGTTTGGAATACTCTGCTCTAGTAAGATTTACATTTGCATTAAATCACAGAATTGTTCTGTTCACATTTAGGGTGCCGCCCTGGCAACAGGGAGGTTGTCCATCTGGTTGAAGTTTGAGGACCAATACCAATATATCATGCCTTCCAGGCTGTTACGCATCTCTTTCACGAGTATCTATAAGGTATGTAGGTCTCCACCTTCACTTAATATGCCGTGTTTTGGCATAATACCCGTCCAACTTGATATTAAATATCAGCCTTACGTGACTAATATGTTTGGGTGAATAGTACTTTTATTATACAGACACACTGATTGTGAGGATTGTTTATTGGTCACAATGACAATTCCCCCTGTGGGATAGGTGCTTAGTGGATCAAATGTGACCTAGATAACGAATATGAACTTACTTGTAAATACTTAGCTAACTACCCTGCAATTAATGGCTTTTGCCTTATCTTTAATATATGCTTTTCGAGCACTTAATTTATGATCATTTACTAGTCAGAACTCTGACAAGCTTTTTCATTTCTTTACAGTTTACAATTTGTTTGGCTCAAGAAGAAGGGATATGGATCCCGAAACGCGTCAGCCATTTTTTTTCTTGAATTGTAATTGTATATACTGCACATTCTTTGAAAACGTTGTTTAATAACTGACATTTTTTGTTCTTGGCCCCAGCATCACAAGATTCATTGACAAGGAATGAACCTTAATAATTAAACTTTTGAATTGTAAGTATATTATTGTTCTAAACTTTGTTTGATTGAACATTTACTTTACCTTATACCTATGCTCTATAAAGATTTATACTTAACCTTTATTACACGGTATACTAATAGTGTGCAGGAGACGGGAGGGCTCCTACCTATGGATCCTCTTTTCTCTCACTTTGCACAGGTCTGTCACATCTCTGCGAGCAGTCAATATTCTTGCGCAAGACCCCTCGCAATGTGTGGGAGGGGCCTATGCAAGGAAATAAAGAGGGGGCACATCATGCATTTCGATATCGATCACGGCCAGCTCATCAAGACCCAGAAAGTAACCAGGAACAGTGGGCTCCAAAGAATACCCCATCCACTCCAGACACTCACCTCTCCTACCACTATGCTCACTCTCCACTTTACACCAATAAACAATAGAATGCAGCTATATCTCTTAATCAATTTCAGCCTAGCTGTACACATACAAACAATTCTCCATGAAGACTTGAACAACCTGCTAGAATGCAGCTATACCCCACGAAAAAATTGTCCTTACTGCACACATAAACTTCCTACACAGGCCTAATGCTGCCAGAATGCAGTCTCAGAGACCAACCATTTTACTGCACACATTCGACTGATTTCTCACTACCACCACACCTAGTGTTAGGATGCTGCCAACATCACGCAAATCACACTGTCTGCACACATATTGAGTGCACCCAAGCACTGTATTCTACCCTACTCTCTCGACTAAACTGGACTACGGTCCCCAAGGTCGTTCAACCTACAAATGCTTTGAGATCATACCAATGATAAATAGGGTGCTATATAAATGCCAAATAACATAACATAACATATTACCCATACTCCACGCAGAATGAGGAAGAACAAGGCAGTATGTGGGCATGTTGAGGGAAGGCCTGTGCGAGGAAATTGCACACCCTAAACTGCATTCTACAAATGTATTCATGGATCTGACCGCACATCAGCTTGTTGTCAAAACCTGCACGCAAAACTCAGGATCACACCACCACGTGAAAGGCCCCTTGCACATAGGAATCACTGTCCAGAGGTATGGTCTGATCGGGAATTTAGGGGTGCATGCACAAAGTTGAGGTGCCGTTTGCAGTTAGGGGTGCACATATGCAGAGTGGCGGGGTTCAGCCATAGTTTAGGGTGGTTCGCATGCAGATTTAACAAAGAATTATCTGAGTTACAGTAAATGGTACACATGTTGTCGGGGTGCTGTGCACAGTTATGGGGGATTCCAAGCAGTGTCGCAGGGTGCTGGCTTGGTTGCGGGGGACCCCATGCAGGATTACCGGGGTGCATGAGTATGTGGGTGGGGAGCCCGCAAAGGTAGATGAATGTGGCTGGATTGCTTTGCATGGGGCCGTGTCAGTGGTGTAGCGGCTGCGATTTGTGCATAGGGTTTCTTTGCGGGGAACACTCCATGAATACAAGGAACGCGCCCAATTTCATATGCATGCAGGGATGTGAAAAGCTGTTCACGGGGCAAAGACTTTGAGGATTCAATACATACTTTTACATGAATTGGGCCCTTTCTGTTTTGCTTTCTCACATACTTCCCCCTCACTGCTACTACTCCATTTATATTCTTTTTCTTCTTTGCACTCTGAAGTATTGTGTATGCATGTGCATATTTTAAAACACTTCTTATGCCCACATATTCACACCATTCTCCTGCAATATATCATATGCCCTGGTAATACCATTATTTCTCAAATATATCCATGTTAAGTTTGGGTAATCATATTACAGGGCAGGTATAGATGTTGTGTACCAGATATTTCCATCAAAATTGCATGTATTATTATCAAAATATCAGAAACTTGATCTATTGCAATCCAATGCCCATGTGTTCAATTCATCTTCTAGGATCCACCAATATGGCAGAACAGTGTCTGGTTCTATTACTCACAGCACAGCATAGACAGATTCCATTCACTTCAGCTGTGGCGGGAGTGTCAGATTCCATTATATAATTTGAAACTAGGGCTAGACACAATCATGCCTACATAGTACAACAATGTCAGATTGTATTTTGCCAAGCTACAAGCTAAAAACAGCAGTTTCTCCACGTATCAGGTTATTGTCAGGTTCAGATATTCTCACATTTTAAAAACTGGTTGTCCCGCTGTTCCATTTGTGAATGTCTATCAACACACTCCTACTTGCAAGTGTTTCTTATCTCCTTGCTTATCGTTATTGGCAGAGCAAGATATCCTCATTCCTTAGCCATGGACCATCCCTTCACCCATGTGTCCCGGCCTGCTCTCACCAAGTGTCTGATTATGATTAGTATGATTGCTAAACATAGCTTCTAATTGGTCATAGTCAGCTTCTTTCCTCTTCAAGGCATTATGCCTCATCAGGTGTTGGGCGGTAGCACTTAAATCTGGCTGTAACGGAATTTGCGCTGCCAATACCGATCTGCCAGATTATGAATCGGTGCAAATACACAAAAATGAACTGGCATTGTTAAAGCCAGTGCTAAAAGCACCGGCAACACAAAGCGCAATTACAGCCAAATCCCAAGTCCATGTACGGCGGTAATATAACTGAAAACCGGCGCCAATACAGCAGAGAATTACCTCCAGTCTCCAGCTGGAGGTAAATGAACACAGGTGCCAGAAATGAAGCCACAGGTGCACACAATGAACACCAGAGGGCTACCCCTACCCTACCCCAAACTTTGTTTCCAACACCATGCTGCCATTATTTGCCGTGAGCTGGGACAGGCAGCAGCTCAATGTAGCGCCTGGATCTAGAGATGCAGGACAACCAGGCCAAGGCACAGGGAGCAGGGGTGGGGGGACAGGAGGAGAAGGAGGAGCAGGAGAAGGAGGAGAAGAACTGCCCAAGCAAGGTGAGCACCCATCCCCAGGGTCAGGCCATCACCCTGGGCCCTCAGCGACACCCAGTTAGTCACCCTGTACCGCATCAATTGGGAGACCATCACCGAGCTGCTGGCCACAATTCAGGAAGATATAGGGAGGAAGATAAACAGCTAGACAGCTGTGAACCCATTGGTGAAGATGGTGGTAGTCCTGCAGTTCCTGGGTACAGGCACCTTCCAGCACCCTGTGGCCATGATTTACGGCATGGCACAGCCAACATTCTCTGCAGGCCAGGCTCAGATGCTGGATGCACTCCTGCGACATGTGAACCACCAAATTACACTGCCCAACACGCCGGACCAGGTCAATGACATGAAGGCAAGGTTCTATGCCACCGACCAACTGACGAATGTCATTGCAGCCATTGACTGCGTCCATGTGGCGTTGGTCGCACCCCAGGCCCATGAGGCCATCTACAAGAACTGGAAGCACTACCCCTCCCTCAATGTGTAGGTGACCTTCGACCCTGGCTTCATCATCACCCACTGCTGTGCATGCTACCCAGGTTTCACCCATGACTCTGTGTTCCTGCGGAACAGCACACTGCCAGGATACATGTAGCAGCGCAGAGGACAACCAATGTGGCTACTGGGTGAGATAACAATTCCTGCCACATATGTACAATTAAGCACCTGAGCAAAATCTGAGGGGATGTTAACAAATGGCATGACAAGTGGATGCACTAGCAGCACCCGGCCAGCACCAAGAACTTGGGATATTCAAGGGAGCATGCACGCATCGGACACACCTAGAAAAGCATGCTGACATACACATACTGCCGCAACTACAACAACACACATTACCACATGTACCACAATGCATCAGGAATGAGGCACAGCAAAGCCCCACACTGCAGCACCCAACATCAGGCCAGCCAGTACTACAGCCATTTTCCCATGAGCAGCCATCTGGGAATGGTGACCCACTACCCCTAGAAGAGTAGAGTAGGACAACAGCCAACCCAGCATGCTGCATGTACAAGAGCAGCACACAGCCACAAGACAGCCATCTGGGACACACCACTGAACAACTGGCACAATGCCACAGGGTGCATGTGCAGGCAAAGGAATGCATGTCACCATTGACAAAGGCTGCACAGACATCACACATATAGATAGCATGGGTAGGATGTACACATGCATGGAAACAGTGACCAATGTCCCAATACTGTGTGAGACCATCCCTGTGTATGAGACAAGTGACTAATGTCTGTGCAACCACCCCATGAAGGTGACTCCAGATATCCACAGCTGGCTTGGCTGATGACCCCTGTGCATGACCCACATACACCGCACATGATCGCCTACAACCATGCATACAGACGGACGCATGTGTGCATTGAACACACCTTTAGGCTCCTCAAGGCATGGTTCCAGTGCCTAGATCGCACTGGCAGTGTCCTAATGTACTCTCCTGACTAAGTTGGGAAAACTGTGCTATTATGTGCAATGCTACATACCATCTGCTTCAGGAGGAATGTGCCAGTACCCACAGAAGCAGACATGCCACACCAAGAGGAAGACGTAGATGAACAGCATGAGGCAGGAGTCAGAGCAGCCACTCCCAGGGATGATATAAGGAATGAGGTACTGGCCCGGCAGGCACTAATAGACAATTTCTTCTAGTACAGTACACTGGCTTAAGCCCACTTCCAGCACTGTGAATAAACTGCACATGAGCACAATCAGAAGTTCCTTGCATGAATGATGTTCAACAATATTTAATGTAACGTTGTGCACTAACTATCCCCCTCCCTCTGCCCACCACCAACTCTCCAGCACACTATCTCCCACCCCTGCCCACCACCAACTCCCCAGCACACTATCCCACCTCCACCTGCCCAACGCCAACTCCACGGCATGGCCAATCCGGGCAAATGTTGACACCTCATTGTCTATGTCCGTGGCCTCTCCCCCCTCCACTACCAGCAGCCGGTGATCTGGAATGCAGCTGCCCACAAGCCTGCAAGTGTGCGCAGTGGGCGGAAGCAAATGGCCATCTGCATCAGCATGTCGATTGTTGCCGTAGGCTGCGGTGGTGAGGGGGTGCACTGTCAGTGTGGGTTGTCGGCAGGTGAGCCAACTGATGGTGTGTCAGTGTCTGGGTCTGATGTATGCATGTGCCGGCCGCGTGGTGGACTTTCTGGGGTCTGTCCACACTGTTGTCGATGGGGTGGGCTCTCAGGTATGGTGGAGGGCTGCTGGTGGAGATTGGTGGCACTGCCGCATGAGCTGTGTCAGAGCTGCTGTCTCCCTGTACTTCCAAGGGCACTGGACTATGTGGCGTGTCCTTCGTGGTGGTGTCCACAGCTGCAGGTGTGGGTGCGTCTGTCATTGGCTTGCTCCTGGTGGGCTTTGTGGGGGTTGTGGGCCTGGTCCTGTTGTGATGCGATGCGGTGTGTCATGTCATGGCATCTGCCTTGGTGTGGCCTGGATTCCCCTTTTCAGGGTGGTGGTACTTGCAGAGTCTGTGTGCAGGGATGTCACATTCACATATGGCCCTGCCGCCTCTTCATCCTCAGGTGCCTCTGGCATTGCTTGTGTGCCTGTAGGGGACATGGGAGATGTGGTCATGTTTCATTCCCCTAGGTGATTTGGCATGCATGACATTCATTACATATGCTCAGTAGGACCCCAGGAAATTGGGCTGATGCACATGGCTGGTCAGGGGTGTTTGCAAGCGGGTTCACAATGATGGAGACGGATGTGGATATGGAGGTGTGTCACATGGGCAGTTTGTATTTGACCTGTGTGTGGGGATGGCAAGAGGTCTGTGCTGGGGAAGCTTGTATCTGGCATGCATGCTTCTAATGCCCATGCACCCATGTCACCTCCATGGGCACATTTGGATTGGGTGGGGTGGCTAGGTACATGGCACTAGCTGGTCCCTATGGGACACTCATGTGCTCCCGCCATGGGTGTGTGGCGCACGGCACTTGGATGGTTCGCTTGGCTGCCCTCCCCACTGCTCTGACTCACAGGGGTGGCCTTGGTGCACTGGCACATGGCTACTGCAGTAGGTGGTTGCTGTGACACCCACTCACTGTACCCTGTCGCAATTGCATGACTAGCACGTTCTGAATACTCACAAGGCATAGTAGGTTTGTCCCCCTACCTTTTCACCCTCTGCTCTTAATTATTGTGCTGTAATGTTGTAATGTATTGCCTACTCTCCCTCCCTCCCTGCCCTGTGGGAGCTTTGAAACAGTATATTATTATTTTATGAGTGCCAAACAAGCAAACAATACATACATTAATAAATAAATAAGCTCATGGGTCTGTCCACTGTGTCATCTTGAGCTAGGCTGTCAATGATGCATGCACATGTGCCGGGGTTGACTCACCCTCCTCTTCCTGGTTGCTGGCACTGGCCCCTGCATATCTGACTCCCTTGATGCCCTCCATGTCCAGAACCAAGCTACACTTCTCCTCCCATGTGGTTAGTAACAGTGGCTCCACAGTCCCTCCTCCGGTAGCCATGCTCTCCTGCTGGTTCTGGCACAGCAGTCCTCAGACCCTGACCATCTCATTCCAGCACTTACGACAGTCTTTTCCCCCCCAGGGAATGCTGGACACCGCTGTCAGCTTCTTGTTGATTGTATGCCAGATGGCTGTCCTGGGCTGGCAGATGTTTTGCATTACTTGGCCCCATAGCGTTAATCATGGTGTGCAACCACCTTGTCAGTAAGCACCACCAGCTCCCCCTCACTGAATTTTGGTTTGCGGATACAATCTTGGGCAGCCTTGCCTCTGACCCTTTCCTCTGACATGAAGTCTTGTTTGCAGGTCTGGATGCCTACAGGGAGCTGTGATATTTAATGGATTGTGATTTTCAAAATGGCCCCCACAGTGCTTAGAATTCCGCCGATGACGCGATTCCCACCAGAGCTATTAGCTACGGGACTAATAGCACCATCAACGGGCATAATCGCTATTTGTGCTGAGTTTTTTGGCAGTAACCCTTGTTTCGGTGCTAGTTCTACCAGGCACAAATAGTGTCACTGCTATAGCCGGATGCACGTGCTCACAATGTTGTGATGCAGCGCTATATGCGCCATGGTTAGGAAATAGCACCTGTTTACTGCACAACTCCTGATGAAGTCCAATGATTAGTTATTGCCAGTTACTACCTGTTCTTTCATCTATAGTTTGCTTTCACTAATATGAATTATCAGCTATGTTTTTGTTAATATGCATATCTAACATTCCAAGATCGTGCATAGATATAAGTTGAGAAAGCACCCACCAGCCACATATTAAGCATTTAATGTTGACGTGGATGTCATGTGGACGTGTGTAAGTTTAATGAAAGAGGCAACATTAGTATATATTAGCTTTAGCATAGTAGAGCTTTAGGGTTTTATTTACAGAGCGTTTTCCAATTAGATTTTGGTATTGTACAATGCTTCTGTGAATTAGGCCCTTAAGGTGTTAACTAAGTATATACACAGTAACATACACTTAGCAAACAATACATATGCCAGATAGTATTGAAACACACATGTAGTAAAGCCTTTTGAACATACATGCAGCCGGGTGTTTTCATCTTTCTTAAGCAATGGTGTTTTTATAGTTTTCTTTTACAAACTTTAGGCCTAATTAACAGATCATTTTCCAATGGGGTTTTGTCATTATAAAACCCTTCTGTGAATTAGACCATAGTGTTCTATTAGGTTGTGTAGCTGAAACATGCCTCCAATATGGAGTGTGTGTTTGAGCAGTGTAAACTGCCATTAGTCATTGTGAGCAAGGGAAAATATATTTTGGTATAAAACCAGGGTTGCAGGCCGCACATTTCATCAGTTATTTTGTCAAGTTACCTTTCAGAACTAAAACATTTTTAACTGAATTAATTTTGTAGTGAATGCAGCCTCCTCAAGGTTAGGAAGTTTTTGTAGGAAAATCAGACATTGATTAATTGTTGCAAAGGAAAAGCCCCAATAACTTGAAACCCAATTCTAGACAATGAGGTGCTGCCCAAAGTGAAAGATGAATGAATACACAAGAGACACCAGGACACGGCATTGACATTAGTTCCAATTTACAAGTTATAGCGCAAACACAGAAGCCCAGTAATGTGAAAGGCCCTGTTTTTCTAAGGGAGCTGCCTCGTAACTTGAAGAAAATAGACTAAAATAAATTCGAGTGGCGGGTCCTCAGCTTGGCAGTTCATAAAGAGATAGCTAGAAGGTCATGATGTATGTGTTTGCAGCCTATATCGAGACAGAATTGATATGACATCCAGTTGCAGTGATTTGGAGAAGAGAGAAACCCAATTATAATGTTCAAACCCTTTTCAATTATCCTCCCTATTGCTTCCCACATTCTCATTGGTCGGATCTCAGCAGGGCGCAAAGGCTCAAAGTTATCTAAAGTTTCATATTCCAATTAATACACACTGCCTTTGTCGGGAATACCTCATATGGGTCAGCCAATAAGAACATGGTCCAAACATAAATTAGGTCATGATAGGTGAACTACTAGGTATACAATTGCGACATCATGTAGGAAAAAGCTTAGAAAATTGGCCAGCAGAATAGCAGTGGCAAAAAGCAAAGAAGGTAGAATGGAGCAGACCCAGAAACCGGGGTTGCAGTTCCCAGTGTTAAAAAAGGGCAGCGGAGGAGCTCAGTATGTTCCTATGCCAAGTATGCATAAGGATAATTTAATTAATAGCTTTCCATCACTAACTGTAGGGGTGGGCAAGTGGATTTATGTCCTGGCTAAAAGGACTGCAGGGATGACTTTAGTTTCAGGGGTATGACTAGCTGCAGGGGACATGAAGGGCGTGTTTGTCTCTTTATTAGGGGAACAAGCAGACACTCTCTGGCAAAAGGCAGGGTATGCAGGGATATTGCTGAGCAGCAATGTTCATGAACAAGTGCTATTTGATAACTGTTGAGCACATGTATGAAGGGCACTTAGGGAATTATACCCACATACGTCTGACATGCAGTCTTTTTTAGCTCGTTCCATGAGTCCGAATGGGGACCCTAAACAGTACATTCAACAAATACATGAGATGTGATGTTTAGAAACAGGACAACCTTGGGATCGGAATATCCAGTTTTTTCCCCACATTTTGTCTAGGGGTCTGCCCACAGATGTACAGACTGAATTGAATTCTTCACTTCTTGCCAGATCTCCGGCAACTCCTACTAGCCTTGCGCTGTCCTCGACCTTACTACAGCAGACCTCTGGCTTCTTGGCTTTCTCTGTACAGCGTTTCCAGCAGCCTTCCCGCATCGGGCAGCCCTCTGATTGCTTTCCAGCTACTGACCCGCTTTGTCTCCAGCAAAGATCTCTCTGAACATTCTTTCTCTCTTTCACTAGCACAGCTGTCGGGTATTTAACCCCCTTAAATGCTAAGTATGAGCTAATTCATCCTCAACACTATGTGTGCAGTGCTAGGGGATGAGACAGCTCATCCTTTTTAGCATTTGCGTTTGTGCAATCGCAGCAGAAGTAAGTGAGATGACAAGTTTTATGAGTCTCAGTTAGTAGTATTCTGATTTGATCGTTTGACTGGCCTAGGAATTGCAATCCATGCTTGACTGCCAGATGCAGCACAGATTCTTCTCTGCATCAGAATATCTGGTGGAAACACCAACTAGTGAGGGGCACGGGTTGTTTTCAACCATGTTTCGCACCAATCTCTTGTGGACCAGCACAATGTCCTCCGTCTTTGATGGATTCAGCTGCAGCTTGTTCTCCAGCATTCAGCTTTTAATTTTCCTAGCACAGGACAACACTAAATGTATTGCTTCCTGTGGTTGGTGATTCACACATAGATCTGGGTGTCATCTGCATATGAGTGGCAGGACAAACCGAATTCAGTAAAAATATTTATTAATGTTCGGATGTAAATATTGAACAGCAATGGAGAGAGAGAGGACCCTGAAGGTACCCCGCATTCCATGGGTATAACATTGGACACACAGGCTCCCATTTTCACCTGTTGGGTGTGGTCGGTCAAGAATGACACAATCATTGCCACTGAGGACAGCCTTGCAATGAGGGTTTCAAAGTTTACTGTCCAACAGGTCCAGCATGACAAGCATGCTGATATCCCCTTTGTCGGCGGACCCCAACAGGTCATCCCATACTGTCAAAAGCGCTGTCTCAGTGCCATGGTCTGGTGTGAAACCTGACTGGAAACACTTGAGAATCCCATGTTCAGCCACATAAATCTGCAATTGATTTGTCACAATTTTCTCCAGAATCTTTGCAGGCTATAGCAGGCCAACTATAGGACAGTAATTACAAAGAACTTTATAGTCCAATAATGTTTTTTTTAAGCAATGGTGTAAGAAATTAATTTTTTAGCTCTTGGGGAATGCAGCCCTGAGATAGTGAGGCATTTGCCATAGTTTGTTTCTATACGCTAAGTGTAGTAGCATGCTGTTTGGCCAGATAGACTTGAATCGGATCAAATCCTAAGTTGGTAGTTTTAAGTTTCCATAAAATATCAATAATTTTGTCGGTCCAAATGGGTGGAAAGGTCCATTTAGGGCATGCCCCTGTTACATGTAAAACATTGGGTGTCCCTGAGCTAGCCTTAATGTCAACAGGAAAACATCGATGCTGTTTCTGATTGTATTCATCTTTTCTTGAACAAAACAATTAAACTCATTAGCCATAGTGAATGATGCTGGCAGACTGGAGTTAATATTGGTGGGGGTAGAAACATGTTAATAGCATGAAACAATGCTTTGGGTAAATTTTCAGCTAATTCCATCTGTTTTTGCAATGCTGATGATTTGGCGAGCATGATCTCACGTTTATACATTTTCAGGGCTAATTTAGCTGCCAAGCGGTTAGCTTAGTCCATTGATTTCAGCCAGATATTTTCCTTTTTCCTATATTGTCGTTTCAAGTTTTCCAGATTTTCGTTGTACCAATGGTTAGTGTTCCTTCAGTTTTCCTTAATGATGTTTAACAGTGCAATGCAATTGCAATTTTTTTGCAGATATGTCGTCAAGTTAAGATCGTATTCAGTGCAGTCAATGATAGATTACATATGCAATAAATCCTGTAGAAGGTCAATAATAGAGATACAGTAAAGATCCCTTTTGTGATGACGCAGTTGCTCCTTAATGACTTTTTTGTAATTGAGATTGGGAGAGACTCGATAATTGAAAGCTTACCATAAAGTCGCATGACCAGCTCACAGGGGTTATAGCATGTTTGCTTAGGCTCCAGCTTCGATAGATCCCAGGGTCCAAACAATGCCCCCCATATTTGTAGCTAGATTTGAAGAAGATGAAGATCCTGGATCTGAAGAACATCAAATATATGTTTACAGTCGACATCTTCAGGGTCATCGCCCAAAATATTCAAATATCATGCTGAAGGGCCTGTAGTCCCAGGTAAGCATGTAGGGCATCTATAAACAAGCAGAGTAGTAGCTGGTGAGCTTCATTAGGGGATGGATGATAAGTACAGGCTAGAATCTGGGATGTGGCGTCCCAATCAGGGGAGTGAACATTGGTAACTTCTAACGAGGATTTAGTCAGCATGGCCACCCCGCCACATCTTTAATTGACTCTATTATGCCATTTTATATAAGAGTCTATTACTAACAGATGGAAATGGTCTGTACAATTGTCTGTAAACCAGGATTATGTTATTAAAAATATGTCAAGTTCCAGAGAAGATATGGTTTCATTTAATGCAACAGTGTTCTTTATTGCTGAATGAGTGCAATCTTCCATGGGGCTATCGTCGTGCTGATGTGTTCTTGTTCTTTATCTATGCCAATTCTGTGCAGTCTGAACTTATTTAGGGCACGAAGCATCAGCGCGCCAAAGGTAGTTTCATTATAGGATAGTAAATCGTCCACCGAATAAATAATCCTCATGATACTGTGCCCAGTAAAGAGTACTTACACAAAAAGGTGTCTGTTAGTGTATAATCTGAGAAGAGATAAGTCTGCCTTCTAAGGTGTCGGGTGCAGAGTGACTACGCACAACGCCACATTCGACATGGACTGAATAGACCGGCTGGTCTCTGTCGCGCCGGCGCTGTCGTACCTGTAATAAAAATAAAATATTGCAAGAACTACAACTCTCTTGAGAGTTGTAGTTCAAGTGCTGAAGCAGATAGGAGCATTGCGATACTAAACAAGCAGATGGCTGCTGCCAGGTCCCAACATATGAAAGTGCTCAATTCGCTAGTGATTTAAATTCAAATCTAGCTGTTTGTATTTAAAATCAAGCCAAAAAGCAAACATCATGTAATGTCAATCAATTTTAAAAGTTCTTTATAAGTTCTTGGAGTAACAATTAATTTAAAAGCAAAACACATAAAAACTAATTTAGATGCAATAGATTTGCTACGAATGAAGAACGAGCAGCGTAGGGATAGTGCAATACAGTGACATGTAGACATCACAGAGTAAAAGCTGAGCTTCCTTATGCCTAACACAGACCGGCTGATCTCTGTCGTGCCAGACTGGCTAATCTCTGTCATGCCAGCGCAGTTGTGCCTGTTAGCAAAATAAAAGATTGCAAGAACTACAAATCTCTTATGAGTTGTAGTTTAAGTGCTAAACCAGATAGGAGCATTCACTAAATGCAATACTAAACAAGCAGGGAGTCTGCTGCTACATCCCAAACAAATGGACGTGCTAATTCTGCTGTGATTTAAATTCAAATCTAGCTGTTTGTATTTACAATCAAGTTAAAGAGCAAACATCAATTAATTTCAATCACTTTTAATGATCAATAATGACCACCAATTCCTGAAACATATTTGTGCTAGTAATGCATGTTTTCATTTCTTCTGAGCATGCAATGCACACTAGCTATGGCGATCTTTCCTTTTATTAGAATGGTTACCATTTGGATCAACTGTCTCCAAGTCCAGTAGCAGCCCAGGAAGCTTCGGCAGGGTCCCCATCCCTCCCTGCATGGAAAAGCTGTAATGCGGCCCAGACAGTGACCCAGGATAGCAGGGGTGTTGCCTGGGTGACTGTCTCCCTTGTGGGTTGACCATCCCCAAGTTCAGTGGTGCTCCCAGAAAGCCCTGGCATGGTCCCCATTCCTACCTGGAGGGAAAAATTGAATCTCAGACCAGCCAGAGCTTCAGGACAGTCGGGGGTGATGTCCTGGGCCTTGGGCGCCTGTCTTCCTTGTTGTTTGACCATCCCCAAGTTCAGCGTCAGTCCCAGGAGCACCGGCATGGACCCCATCCCTCCTGGAAAGAAAATCTGTAAACCGGGCCAATACGTATCATTTTAACCTTGAAAGAACACAAAAGATTCTTGCAAAAATAATATTTAAATAAATCAATACTAAATGTTTAAAAGTCAAACATACAATGATGCACTCAGTGCATGCCCGATTGGCTCAAGGTGCTCGCCCAAGTCCACCTCACCCCAAAGTGCATATTAGTGCAGGTGTGAGGCTGGGTCTCTAATTTCCACAGAAGGTTTTCTTCAATGATTAAAACCCCTTAATTAATTCAAAGAGGATATTCAGGGCACTGGCAGTTTGCTTTTTCGACTGAGGGATGTGTCAATCAGTTTCACCTCTGATCAAATCGATATTTGTCTCCTTTTCATATGGATATAGAGCAACAATAGACTTTTGCCTCGTGGGGCAAGTTACATATATCCATGAAGACCGGAGCACAAAACCACCAGTGCCGGGGTGGGAAGGGTGCTTACAGCACTTCAAACATCTGAGACAGCCTGCACCCTAGTGGCACGTGGGCTGTATGTTAGGCCCCTCCTCCTTCTCACACTGTAGCTACAGAGCTCAAAGGAAAATGGAACCCCTTGCCACCTAATGCATCCAACTACACTTTGCTTGTGCTTCCCTCTTACATTAGTGCAGCACTCTGCTTCAATGACATCAGGTGCGTCTCATGGGCTCTCAGGCTCCACTCCACTTCACACCTCTGATTCTGCAGGCCTATGCCGGGCTGGTAGAAGACTTTGGGGGTGGTTGCACATATGAGGGCCTTGGGTATCAGATCTCCAACACTCCTCAGCTGCCTACACTCACTGAACATTCCACACCGCAGAGGAGCCTGCACCTGTGTCTACAATAAAGAGGAACTAATTAAGAACTGGAACAAATCACAAGGAACTCTCATTGACTATTTAATTAATTCATACTAACAGTCATGTAAAAAACTATTTTTCTGAGTGTTTTATGTTTTCATTAAACAACCTTTTTTCCAACGTTCAACCAGTTGTAAGCAATTCTACTTTTATACTTTTTTGTTTGTATTGCACACAAATATTAGAAATATAACATTTCTAATGACAGATGTTCTGTGCACTAGCTACCACATCTTCTGGCCAACAAGCCAATGGAAAAACCTGAGCAATCAAATGGTGTGACATAATCAATGAAACAATTTAGGAATATGAGTGATTATAAAAAAGCAGGAACACACACAGGGACTCTGAAATCAAAAGCTACACAGAATGAATAACACCTGTTTCAAATGAATGAGTGTGAAACATGTACATTAACTGGAGAATTGGGCTATATATATGAGGAGAACATTACCTGTAACAGACTTGCTTTACAAGAGGGAGGCGTGTCTGACTGGGAGTTCTTAGAAAATTCATTGGGGCCCATGCTGACTACTTAAAGAAGATTTCCAAATTAGTATAAAGATTTCCCAAATGCAATTAGAAAAGTGCCCTAGAAGCAATGCCCTGCTAAGTCCCTGCAGTGTGGAGGGATTGGGCTTATGGTTTCCACTAGTGGGTCCTCATTCCAAAGAATATCTAGATATGTTTGTGTGACATTCAAAAGTGAGTTCTCATTATATATAAAGCCAAGTGAAATTTGACTACTGGTAGAAAACAAAGCATTTTCTGTGAACAGAGCTCAGTGGCTGCTCAATGTATACATCCAAATAAGAATAGAGTTTTGTAGTTTGGTAATGTGAGTTATGTCCTAACTTCATGGTACTAAAGGTGAGGTAGATTACATTTAATGAGAACAAAAATGTTTTTTCGGTGCTGTGAGCGCTGTGAAAAACAAGAAGGACTTCTCAGCCCCGACAGTGCAGCATTTTTGAGCATGTGGCAATCACAGTTAAGGACTAAGGTCCTGATTCACAGAAGCATTTTATAATGCCACAATCCCATTGGAAAACACTCTGTGAATCAGGCCCTAACACTTTGGACTGTGAAGAGGTGGCCACACTTCCTAACGGTAATATAAAAACTGCATAATTATTTTCAACCTGTGAATGCCATAGATATGAAATGATACCAATATAAATACATCCAAATCTCTCTTGACATTGCCCGGGAAGGGAAGCGCTCTGCACCTGTGGAATCTGATTTATGAAGAGAAGTGGGAGGGTTACTCATCTCTGTACTAGGAAATCATAAAACCATCTGCCTATACTGGATGAATGAACCAAAGTCCTGTGTGTTCTAAACTGATAGCATTGTTTTCCTAACCCAAATTTGCAGAAATAGATATGACTCAGTGCAGTGTGCCTTCAAATTACATGCAAATGCGAGAAATCCACAACCACACATTCAGAGAGGGTGGTGAAATGATGGTTATATAAATGTAATTTTTCTATGCAACCTCTCTCTAATATCAATATTTGTGTTTGATACTGGAGAAAATACTATTTGTTGATTATGTGACATATGAGTATTTGAACACACTGGCCGATAAGCGGCAATGTTGTCATATAATTGAGAATGCTGCTTAGAGTTGGCTTTGTATTAGAAATGTTAGAACTATATTTAATAGATATGGTGCGGTTACATGTGTGTGCCACCTCATAGTGATTTTGTCACAGGCAGGCCATTCTAAATTGTATAAACACATCATCACAGTTTATGTATCTGATTGTAATGACTTCCCCTGCATAAAGTAAGGGAACCACCTTTGCTTTTCTATTAATTTAAATACATTTCAGTTTCAATGATGCACACAGCTTGTCTTTTGTCCCAGAATGGTGAGGTGATGATATTTACAAGGGAATGTTAGATTAGGATTTGCCACTTAGCTAAAAGATTGATATATTAACTAATATCTATACCGACGTCTATAGGCATCAACAAACACCAAGAATGCCTATACTTGAAAGCAAATTCCATCACCATTTTTTTGCACCAGAATACACCCTGGTATATCAACCAAACCCTCAAAAATACCACTTTTGAGTCCGACCTCTATAAATCTACTCTTAGAGCCAAATAAAACCTACAAAGCAATTTGAAAGTAAGGGCCTCATTACACGGATGGCGGTGAACCATGGCGCTATTAGCACCATGGTTCATGCCGGTAAAATACCGGCACCGCCTTGGTGGAAAGGGGAATTACCGTCCTATTCCAAGGTTGGCGGGGCGGTAATTCCCCCTTCCACTATTGCCCTTCCCTATTCCCATTTTTGCCCCATAGGGCTCTATGGGAATGGGGAAGGCGCTAATTACGGTACTGCAAATTGCGGTACCGTAATTAGCTCCCTGGTCCCTTTGCGGGTTGGTTTTTAACGCCTGCAAAAAGCAGGCGTTAAATTCCCCAACCCACAAAGGGACCTCGTAGTAAGGCAGTAAACCCTTACGACCATCCGTGTAATGAGGCCCAAAGTGTACTCTTTTCTATGCCTTTAATTTGCTCAACAAACTTATTATATGATACTCAGCCACTACCCCATAGATTGACTAGCGGTGGGCCTACACAAATGGATGAGGCATTTGATGAATCCAAAGAGTTTGCACCTCTCCCCATGCGGCAGCCACCCTCTCTGGGACAAGGGAGGTTCGTCTGCTATGCCTAATCTCCACTGGGGGACAGGGTAAGTGGGATTCCTATGGAGATGACTACCCCTTTGGGCACAGGAAACCCCCAGAGTGGGACTTAGATCACCATTCCCCCAGACACTACCACTGTTGATGGATATATAGGAGTAGACAGGTATGATAATCATATGGCCCCTTTCAGGTTTACCACAACTTCTGACCCCAACTTTATTCAATCCTCCTCATGTAAAACAGCAAAACAGCAGATTAGGCAACCTCCTGGAGGCACGACAGGAAAAGATCAGATCAGACAGATGTATCCGCACAGCCCACGGATTTCAATAGCGCCGCAGCAGGTGTCCAGTCAAAGTTTCGAAACATTAGTTTCGAATGTCAAAAATTCCAACACAAAAGTGGCAAAAAAAGGTTTTGAATGTATTTATTTTATATTAAAGGGTTTATTTTAATTTAGTATAGTTAAGTGTTTAAAAAAGAAAAAAACAGAAGTTTTTGGGGGGACCCCCCCAAAAACAAACTTTTGTGTCAGAACTTTTGGCATTCGTAACTTTGACTGTCAAAACAGTCACTAGGAACCGGCGCAGCACACATTGTGCATGGGGACACTTGGAGCGAGAGAACACCAGACATAGCATTGCGCCCGGAGAAGTCACACTGGAAGAATGCAATAAGGCCCGGCAAGTGAATCAACAGAGCTGTGTGAAGTGGCAGAATGAGCATGGAGTACCCCGTAGGACTGCGGTAGGGCCTGCAGGAGCCACCCATAAATCCCTGCACCGAGGAAGCCGAAATGGAGAGAAGATGCCACTGATGTGGTGAGGAGTGGACGACTCATGTAAGAGACTCTGTTTCAAGAGGAGGCTTGGATGGACTACACAGCCCTCTGAGGGAGCAACACCGGTTACAGACAGTTATGCAGTGGTTCCCGAGGAATTGGAGACAGGCGGCAAGGCCATAAAGATCTAAGAAACACCTGAGTGGGGGATAAAAAGTTCATTAAAAAAACAGTGGGAGCAAAATAGTGATAAGCCCCCGAGTGGGGAGAAAGAGTGAAAAAAGGCTCAGAGAGGGGAAAATACTGATAAGCCCCAGAGTGGGGAGAAAGAGTGAGAAGAACCCCAGAGAGGGGATAATACTGATAAGCCCCAGAGTGGCCAGAAGGAGTGAGGAAACCCTGGAGAAAGGAGAACACTGAGAAGACCCAGAGTGGGGAGAGTTAGTGAGACAAGCCCCAGAGTGGGAAGACCACCAAAAAACCCTAGAGTGGGAAGAAATAAAGAACATAGTCCCAGAGTGGGGAAAGTAGGAAGAAACCCCAAGGTGGGGAGTGAAAATTATGAGAGCTCTGGAGTGGAGAAAAGGCAACTGATTTCTTATGAAATGGTGAAAGTTACTAGGTTAGAATCTGATTTGGGTAAGAGGACTGCATTTGTATTCAGCCATCTTGCCATCTTGCCATACTGACGAGCATATCTTTTAACTTGAAATCCTGACAAGCACATTATTTGACTTTCTTTTGTATAGAGTAGGGATTAGTAACACGTAGGGAAAGGTTAGGTCTTCTTTCTTTGCAGAGAAAACAAACATATGTGAGAATTATTCCTCCTTGTCCGTCTCCCAATTCTGACTTACCACAAAAGGCTGGGGTGCTTCTAGTGCTTTGTCCCAACCATACATTGCCTTCTAAACATTTGCTGATAGTTCCTGTTTATTATATGTGAACAGGATTCAGTAGATGCAGGACACCGTTGACACACATACTCAGAAAACGCTTCCATCTGCTTCAAGTACCATAGTTGGTACTGCAACCTCCTATGCTTAATGTAATTTAGTCTATTCTGCAGAAATCAATTCCACTGTTCAGAAATTAATGGCCTTGGACAGGCCTCTGGACTGCGCCCTGTTCTTTTTATGGATTTCCCATAGTTCATATCCACATTTTCCTGGCACAATCTAGTATGGCCCTCCTTTCATTGTTTATAGCCTCGATGACTTGCTATTTACTCAGTTGATTCTAGTCACACATCGCACTACTCTGCTTGCAAACAAAACTTTGTGTTGACAACTCACCTTGCAAAATCATTCATAGTTCTACCACCTGCCCACCCCCTACTGCAGTGGGTTCTAACGTCCTTATTCAAATACAAACAGCCACTAAAGTACTCTTGATTATTGCCTTCTTCCCACTTAAATGGGCTAATGACATGTTCTCATCTTCTCATTATTAATGGATGCAATACCACAAATATTTAAAAAAGAAATTATCAGCAATTTCAATACTACCTTCATAAACACACATAACACAAAACCTCATCAATTACTAACAGTATGACACATTTGAATGGAGCAATACTTTACTTACCTGTAAAAAATAATATGAAACAGTGTTACTCAGCTCTTTTTTCTCAGGGAGTGGAAGTCCTAAAATGAAAAAATGTTCATTGTTCTTTTTTCTTGATAACTTTTTTAAATTTCTATTAAAACTAATACTCTTATTGTATGGAGTACAATGAGTGGCAGTATCCTTTAGTACTTGCTTCATGCTCGGGGTCTTTCAAAATGTGTTACAGCAGCTGGTACGCCCCTGAAATCCCAAATGCTCATACTTTAGAACTGTCTTCTTCACAGTAACTCCACTGTTGCCCGTTTTAAAAGGTAAAAAAATATTCTTCAGACGTTTTCACATGCTTAATGCATCAAAGAAATAACTCTGAGGCTTCACTCAGATCACAGGGCATGTGCATAAATCGCAGATCACATGCCATGCCTCATACTTTTGTCTTGAAAAACTACAACACCTAGAAAACACCAGTGGTGTCATCTTTCTCTTCTATAGCCAAATCTCAAAACCCTCCACTACAAGGACTCTTTTTGCTATAATAAACACACACAGCATTCTTTACCTCCACCAGCAAAATCTGGAATCTACTTCCTGTTTCTGGCGTGTAGTTAAATTACTAAACCAGTGCTGGCACTATACCAACCTTTATCCAAAATGGATTTGCGATTCCTAGAGGATCCGTAGGTCCTTAACAAATGTGAAGTACATAAAAGATCTGCAGATCAAGCAACCACTCCTAAAAATTGCACCCTCAAATGGCCTCTCTTATATCTCCCACCAAACAATTTCCTCATGTGCCAACTCACTCATGTTTCCCAGACAACATCATCTGTAGATCCAGTTAGGATGTGTGATGCCTATGAGCAAACATGTCTGTTTTATTCACAAACACAAGCCATGCACCATCACTCAGAAGGCTTCTATTTTCTGAAAACACATTCCTCTATAATTCAACATGCCCTCAAGCCCCTTGGCCTATATCATATTCGTAACAATCCTTTTATAACGAAAACCACGTTAAAAAAAAATAAAAGGCAAATGCCACACCTCTGAGGCATGTCCTCATCCATACTATTATCAAAGAAACCCGTGGGTGCTTCTTTAAATAACATTTTTTTTAGGTTTTTGGTGCATGCTCTTTGTATAGGATCCACTAGTGCATTGTTTTTGTGGGATCTGCCAGGGCTGCTAAGGATCAGCCAATACAATGTGCAACCCTCAAAACTGGTCAATTTCTTAAATACATATTCCACAATGATTTGTCATATGCTCACCTACACCTCCACCAGACACCAAACCTTCTAAACCCGTTTTGTTCTGCAACACGACAAGTGAGGCCTATAATCATCCTTTTCTTTACAAAAAATGTCATTTCCCACCCCTCAGGGACATGGCCCCACCAACCCTGTGGTCAGCACAATCCCACTGGGCTCCTTTATGTCCCTTTTAAAGCTTTTTTTCACAGATAATTCAGGCACGATATCTGCAGGTGTCCCACATGAGGCTCAGGGATCCAACATAGTTGGTGCTTCAAATCTTTCAGTCAGATGGCAGCCAATCAAAATACAATCCATTCTGATGTCTTGCACACATGGCTATCCATGGATGTCTCTGTATTCAGCTAATCAAATTGGCATATTTTCTCTTTAGCCAATTGATTGGAAGCAATTTTATTAAAAATTGGGATCAACATATTCCATTGCTTAAATGTACTTGGGTAAAAATGCTGGAAAGATCTTTAATTTGTATTTCTGAATATATGTTTGAGATGCCAACCTGCAGACTTAACTGCATATATCTGCCACATTATAATGACTTGGACAAATCTTACAAAGAAACAAACTGAGAACGAGTTATGACCTATCTATCAGAAGTGCTAGGTCTTGATGGCCTCATGAAAGGTCAACTACTTCTCTAATGTCTGGATCAACACAGCTAAATCATTCCAAAGATGGGGAGCAAATACCAATAGGATATGGTCTACCCTGTATTCAAAATAGACTTAGCGTTTACCAGCAAGAACTGATGTTCTGACAGCAATCCACAAGTGGGTCTATACAAATTCACTTTATACTTAACATATTTAGTCACAAGGCCATACACATATGTAAAGGCTAAACATAGGATTTTAAAAGTGATTCTACCTATAACAGCTATGTCACGATTGGCACGATGTAGGTACTGGTCTGGATTTGGACAGGTTAAAGATCAGATGGACAACTGTGGTCTGGATTTTCTGCAGACATTTCATAATCTGTAAAAGCAGTGTAGAGAGCATTACAATAGTCTTGAGTTGGTAATTGTGGGTTACATTTAAGGCCCATGACAGAAATCCCCTTCAAACCAAAAACAGCATTGAAATAATGCCACAAAAATGGCTGCGCTTTATTTCCCTGGTGCATGTGTGGAGAGCATTGGACAATGCCACCCAAGGAAGGGCTCAGCAGTGTTTTATTCTAAATGAAATCATCAGAAAATGGCCTACATTCAGAAAAGCATCACATTTGCTGTTCTGTACTTTGAAGACTAAAGCTGCGCCTGACATCCAAAACGGCTTTGCAAACTGTTCTTTATTTCATGAAAAGAACACAAAGTTGTGCCCTTCATGGAAACACACCCCTGCATGCTTTATTTCTTCTGATTGCCTAAAAGGGAGGCAATACATTTCAGGAACAGCTGCTGTACTGATAAAGTACTTGAAGACCAAAGAATTTTGTTTTCCACTTCTTTTACTGTGAACCATCACGCCCAAAATTGCAGTAAATTAAAGAAGTAACATGGCGGTTCCTTTTCTCATGTCAATAGCAAATAAAGCCTGGGCAGCATTCTTTTGAGTCCATAAATCAACCGTATTTGCAAACACCACAGAAGATTAAGTGAAATGAAACTATGGTCTACAGAAATCGCATTTGTGAACTTGAAATGCAAGGAAATGAACAGACGTGTGAATTTGCTCTTCTGAAAACCAGGAAAATGCAGTTAAAAAGTGAAATGACAAATGACAGCTTGTTGGGGTATTACATTGTTAGTGAATATGTTGTGGGTGGGGGCTGGCAAAGCAATGGATACTATGCTCTTCCCCGCACAATCAATCTAGCAGAAGTAAAGTAAGTTTGGCAGGAGGTCTTGCCTCCCACTTTCGCATCCAAAAGTGAACTAATTCTGCACAGACATGTGCTGCGGCTGAGGCTGTGATAATTACTGGTTCTACTAGACTGGCCGGCATGACTGCCAGAAAATACAAAGGTAGTGACTGGGCCCTGTGTTTAACCCAGAGGTGCCATTTCCTTCAGCCCCCATTCCCAGGATGTCCTTTGTGCAAGCTGAGCCAAGAGCAGACAATTTGGCTTTGGGTGTTTTGCAGCACTGCCCTCCCACGTGACCAGCTTTCCCCATTAACACTAAAAGACTGCTGCAGATTAAGAAATTTTTCCCAGCACTCTGAATGAATAAGAATTATTAGGTTATGTTAGTTTTCTATGTCTTTTTTCAGTGAATAAAAAGAGACCATGTGCATATTTCTAGCCCATGGTGAAGTGAAATGACCAGGAAAAATGTGTTTCTGGCTAATCTATAAATGGGAGCAATATGAAACTTGGAGGAAATATGCAAAACATACTTATGAACTTGTGTACTCATTGCCATAATTCTAAACATTATGTAGTTCATACAGAGGGCAAAAATGTGCCAAAAAGTGATGCTACCTCACGCAGAGTCGGCGATCGGCTTGCCCAATTCCCTTTGACCCATTGAATCTGCATATCTACTTTTCATGATGGTGGCTAGTATAAATCTGATGTTTTGATCCATAACTCATTTTTGTCAAGAAATAGGCTTGTGAGACAAAGAAAGTTCATAAATTCAAACAGTAAAATTATGCTCGTTCTCCTGAACCAATAGGGCAAGGGGGAGGAGGTAGGAAGGATGGGTGGTCCTATCCCAGGACATGAGTAATTCCAGGGTACTCCCTCCAGATTATAGAGATGAGTATTGTCACTGTGGCTATCTAAGAGGGAGAGCGAAAAACACTAGGGACAAGACAGACAATCCATTGAAGCTCACCTTCAAGTTCCAGTAAAGCAGATCCATCCATCCAGATCCAGGCACACCCAAGGATCCAGGGATAAAGGAAGGGAGGCAGCCCATTCAAGAGAACCCAGTGACCGGATCCCTTGCCCAGCTGATCCCATTCAAGAGAGCCCAGTGACCAGATCCCTTGCCTAGCTGTCCAGCATGCCATCCAGCAGTCCACAGTGACCAGACCTTGGCTAGCTGTCCAACATCCCATCCAGGAGAGTCCAGTGACCAGATCCCTTGGCCTAGCAGTCCATAGACCTCGCTGGCTGTCCTGAATCCCAACCTCAAGCTTACATTCTAAGTATCACATCAACCAGTCCCCAAATTACATATCCCACTCTGTTGACCATTGCACCCCATTGAAATCCCATTCAAAATCCCAAATTGTTTCCTATCCTAAAAAACGATTTTTGATTTTGATAACCAAGCCCTTTCAGTGGCTGCTGTCATCCCAAGCTCCGTGTAGAAAAGTATTGCCATTCTGCCGTGTGTTTTTTTCTTTTGCATTTTTGTCTTTTTCTCCAAATCGATTTTCTTACCTGTGTTCATGTTTCTTTGGTGCCCTGTTCAAAAGTCTGTATGCTTCCTTATCTCTTTAGTGCAACCACTTGTATTTCTGTCCTAGCTATACCACCAAAATTCTAAACTGATGGGCAAGTAACAAGTAAAATCTGATTATGCCATTTTGCTCATAAATAAAGTTTTCCTTTTCATTTCTGGCCTCCCATTCTGGGGTGGTTGGCTGAATTCCAAGATTTTTCCCTCTTCATTCTGACTCCTTGCCATTGCTTTCCATCCACAAGTTAGCAGAAGTTTGGAGGTGAGTGTTGCAGGGGGAGTGCTATCTGTTATTTTTTAAAAAAACTTTCTTTTCTGTTTTGTTATTAAAGGTTTATGTATATTGTGTTCTAAGTTTGCATTAACTGTTTGTGGGAATATTTGCATTATATTGCCACTGCATTGGTGATTGCTGCCAATATTGTTTGATTTGCATGATTTTTCATTGAATCCGAAAATTACAAACCGGCCTGGTTCATAGTTCATTGTGACACGGGTGTTTGGTAAGGTGGGTATGAGACAGGTTGGGGCTTACTCAAATAAAGAACCTGTGTTTAATTAAAGATAAAAAGCTTTTTTTATTATACGCCACATTCTTTGCCAGTGGAAGAAGTCCCTGGCTGGAGTGTGCTGTGTTATAAAACCGTTACACAGTGGGGGCTCATCTGGGATTGAGTTTAGAGTTTCCACTCATGACAGTCTAACAAAGCAGGCTAACCAATTGAAGGTAGTGATACTTTTAGGGGCTAGAAAACTGTGTTACACTGTAAAAGCACCATCCCAAAACGTATACCCTAGGTATCAGGCCTGTGTGTCAATATAAAGTAAAGTTACCAATAAACTAGACAAGGGCAGGTTAGAGATTTTGGCCTTGCATAGTTTACTAAACAAAGGAAGAACACTTTTCAGAATGACTACTGTAAAGATAAACATAGCTAGACAGAACCTTCTGTCCAAACTATTCATTAAAGGGGAATGGGCAGAGCAAGAGCAGGGGGCCTGGCTAGCAAGGATGATGCAACAGGTCACCTCCATAAGCATGGATGTGTGGCAGGACAGTGGCCTGTTATATAAAGCCGTGACTGTGTTTTATATGACTCAGAACAACAAAGAGGAGCAGATTAAGATGGTCCAACTCACTGCCTACATATATCTCCACATGATAGTTGTGGAAGAAAAACACCATGAAAGTGTCGCCTCTGGGAATAATCAGTCTGACCTTTTAAATCAAACCCAGAGTGTATTAACGTAGGTAGAAGAAAAAATGCAGGAGAGCCAAAATTCTGAGGTAGATTTTGGAAACCTCATCAAACAGTTAAAAGAAGAGTTGGCAGTACATCAACAAACCAACTGAGAACAGGAGGCCCAATTAGCTACATTGAAAGAGGAGTTCCAAGAAGAGCGTCGTCTAAAATTGGACCAACAAATAAAATATAATAGAGCCTGCTCAGAGGAAATAAGCACTTTACAATATCAGATTAAGCAATTGGAAGGGGAGATTAATACATTAATCATTAATGGACTCCATTCCCAAACAGATTTTGACCAAGAACGCCAGAAGTTAGGTGCTAATAAACAACAGATGGATAACCTTGTTTGTTCAGTATTTGAATACATTGTCTCGACATATGCTTGTGGATTAGTTTTCATTGCACGAGTAATCCTTCTACACATAGGTCAGTGAAGGACAAGGTCTCAGTTCATGACCTCAACAAGTGGCCTGCAGGCAGATTACAAATTAGCTAGGTACAGAGGTCAAGGCGGCCATGTTGTATTTTGCAATGACATTGTCCACCATTTTAGCTCACAGGGTGACTTTTACACAACAAATCCTAAAATGGCGGTTTGACTTAAAATGGCGGCCTACATGGATTTAAGGTCAGGACCTTGCAACACAAATTTCTTTCGCAAGCGACTTTCGAGCAGCTTGGCGTAGGCCAATATTAAATATATTTAATACAAAAGGAGGCACGATATACTTTCTATTTCGACACCTACCTCATTCTGAAGCCTGATGCTAAGTCACGCCCATGACGGAGCCACAGCCGGTCATCGGGGGTTTCATGCTACTTTAGAAATCTTGCAGGAGGTTGCATACTGGCCACACATGGGGCAGGACCTATATTTGAAGGGGTGTCTTGTGTGTGCACAATTTCAGGAAAGTTCACTCACACACCGAGCTCCGCTCCAGAAAATGGGGATGACACTGCCTTGGTCAGATTTACAAAAAGATTTCACTGGGCTTGTGATTCGCTCCTCTAGGGGTAAAAAGTATGTTAACAGTGACATGCTTGTTTAACAAATGGGTGGAATGTCTCCCGGACCCAAATTGCAAGGCAGAAACAGCAGCTGATCTGATGATCAACCACATCTTCTCGCATTTCGGCCTTCCCCAAAGTATTGAGTCAGACCGAGGAAGTCACTTCACCGGTGAAGTGATGACAAAGATATGGGAGATACTTGGGTGAAGAGAAAACTCCGGATTGCATACCGCCGATCCTCTAGTGGGGGAGTTGGGAGGTACAATAAACCCATTGTGAGCATTCTTAAGAAGTTTGTGGCAGACTCTAGGCCTAGTTGGGACATCCGATTACTGCTTGTCCTGATGGCCATCAGATCTAAACCATCTTCTGCAACCAAAATGTCTCCATTTGTGCTAATGACTGGATAAAAAATGGTACTACTCCAGCATCTGCTCTATAGAACACAAGAGCAGACACTGATTAACACCTCCACTACACATGAATATGTTGAGAATCTGAGAAAACACCTTCAGCATGCTTTTGCGTACGCTCAGCGGAATCTGGAGAAATCAGCAGAGGGGATGAAAACGCACTCCAATTTAAAGACAGAGTATTTTTCTTGATGTTATCATAAAAATGAAAGAAAGACGTTATAAAAGTCAAGTTGTTGAACTTGTTCTGTTGAGTAATTTACTCAAATTGATTGTAAAAAGGAGAAAGATCCCTATAAGAAAAATTGTAAACTGTAATCATGGTTCCACTGTTGTAAATCCGGGAATACTGTTCTTGAAAAATCCTAAAAGTTGTTTTTTATCTATTTTCTATTAGATAACTAACATCATTACCGTCTAGCCTGGCGAGCATCACCCCAGTGACCTGGAAGGGAAGGAAGGAAAGAGGGTGCCGCTCAATACCCTCCAAACGAAAGACGGAAGGGAATCCTGGAAGGCTGCTCCCTGATGAAGCAGGATTATGTCAAATGAACCCCACTCTGCCCTGCTATCTCTCAACAAAAAGTCACAGAAGAGCAGGGGGTGAGTATGTGGGGTACATCTAAGGCCCATGACTGAAATCCCCTTCAAACCAAAAACTGCATTGAAATAATGCCACAAAACAGCTGTGCTTTCTTTCCCTGGCGCATGTGTGACGAGCATTGGATACTGCGACCCAAGCAAGGGCTCTGCAGTGTTTTATTTTAACTGAAATCATCAGAAAATGGCCTACATTCAGAATGGAATCACATTTGATGTTCTGTACTCTGCAGACTAAAGATGCAACTGACATCCAAAACAGCTTTGCAAACTGTTCTTTATTTCACGAAAACATCACAAAGTTGTGCACTTCATTGAAACACACCCCTGCATGCTTTATTTCTTCTGATTGCCTAAAAGGGAGGCAATGCATTTCAGGAACAGCTGCTGTACTGATAAAGTACTTGACGAGAAAATAATTTTGTTTCCCACATGGCTTTTGTTTTCTTTTACTGTGAACCAGCTCACCCAAAATTGCAGTAAATGCAAGAAATGATGTGGCAGTTCTTTTTCTCATGTCAATATCAAAGAAAGCCTGGGCAGCATCCATTTGAGCCCATAAAACAACTGTATATGCAAACCCACCAGAGGATTAAATGAAATGAATCTATGGTCTACAGAAACTGCATTTGTAAACTTGAAATGCAAGGAAATTAACACACATGTGAATTTGCTCTTCTGAAAACCAGGAAAATGCTATTTAAAAGAGAAATGACAAATGACAGCTTGTTGCCGGCATTAAATTGTTAGTGAATAGCTTTTTGCATGCATAAAATTATTAGTAAATATGTTGTGGGTGGGGGCTGGCAAAGCAATGGATACTATGCTCTTCCCCCCACAAGACTTCAATCAGCCTGACAGAGGTAAAACCAGTTTGGCAGGAGGTTTAGCCTCCCACTTTCGCTCCATAAGTGAACTAATTCTGCACGGACATGTGCTGGGGCTGAAGCCATGATAATTACTGGTTCTACTAGACTGGCCGGAAGGACTACCAGAAAATACAAAGGAAGTGACTGGGCCCTGTGTTTGACCCAGAGGTGCCATTTCCTTCAGCACCCATTCCCAGGATGTCATTTGTGCAAGCTGAGCTAAGAGCAGACAATTTGGCGTTTTGCAGCACTGCTCTCCCACATGAAAACTTTCCCCATTGACACTAAAAGACTGCTGCATTTTAAGACATTTTTCTCAGCACTCTGAATGAATATGAATTATTAGGTTATGCTAGTTTTCTATGTAATTTTTCAGTGAATAGAAAGAGACCATGTGCATGTTTCTAGCCCATGGTGAACTGAAATTAACAGAAAATGTGTGGTTCTGGCTGATCTATAAATGGGAGCAATATGAAACTTAGGGGACATATGCAAAATGTACTTATGAACATGTGTACTCATTGCTATCATTTTAAATATTATGTAGTTCATGCAAGGGGCAAAACTGTACCAATAAGCATTTGTAAAGATGAGTGATGTCACTTTGGCTATTTAAGAGGAAGACAGAAAAACACTAGGGACAAGACAGACAATCCACTGAAACTCACTCTCAAAATCCAGGAAAGCAGATCCATTCATCCAGATCCAGGCACACCCAAGAATCCAGAGAAAAAGAAGGGGAGGCAGCTGATCCCATTCAAGAGAGCCCAGTGACCAGATCCCTTGCCCAGCTGATCCAATTGAAGAGAGCCCAGTGACAAGATCCCTTGCCTAGCTGTCCAGCATCCCATCGAGCTGTCCACAGTGACCAGACCTTGCCTAGCTGTCCAGCATCCCATCCAGGAGAGTCCAGTGACCAGATCCCTTGGCCTAGCTGTCCAGAGAACTTGCTGGCTGTCCTGAATCCAAAATTCAAGCTTACATTGTAAGTATCACATCACCCAGTCCTCAAATTGCATATCCCACTCTGTTGACCCTTGCACCCCATGGAAATTCCATTCAAAATCCCAAAATCCCAGTTTCATCTGTTCACCTTTCCCTGGAAGAATCTGTTTTAGCCTATGACTTTTAGCGTATTCCTTTTTATAATTCTTTCAGTTATCTGTGTAAGTCCTTAGTATCATTTTGAGTTAAATCAATTATTTCCCCTATAAAGAGATTCATGGTGAGCTGGTTGCCATTCGAAATCAACCTCCTCATGTCAAGTGCCTTTCTTTCATAATTATAGCCATTACAATATAGTCTCAACAGAAATAGTCCTTGTGCAACAAAAACCAAATGTTACTGTGTATTGTGCTTTCCTATAAATTCCGAAAAACCCAAACAGTAATCCCATTAAGAGTAATCCCTTCCCACCAGAACCCTATCTGTAATGTGCCTTTGTTTCCTCTGCTAAAACCGATTTTCGATTTTGACAGCCAAGCCCTTTCTGTGGCTGCTGTCATCCCAAGCTCTGTGTAGAAAGTAATTACCATTCTGCCGCTTGTGTTTTCTTTTGCATTTTTGTCTTAGTGCATCCACATGGATTTCTGTCAGAGCTATCCCACCGAAATTGTAAACTGATGTACAAGTAACAAGTAAAATCCAATTATGCTCATAAATAAGGTTTTCATTTTCATTTCTGGCCTCCCATTTTGGGATGGTCGGCTGAATTCTAAGCCTGATTTTTTCCTCTTCATTCTGACTCCTTGCCACTGTTTTCCATCTACAAAGAATTTAGTTAGCATACGTTTTGGGGGTGAGTGTTGCAGGGGGAGAGCTGAACCTGAGTGCTGTTATTTTTTTTAAACACATTATTTTCTGTTTTGTTATTAAAGGTTTATGTATATTGTGCTCTAAGTTTGCATTATCTGCATTGTGGGAATATTTGCATTATATTGCCAACCACATTGGTGATTGCTGCCCATATTGTTTGATTTGCTTGATTTTTCATCGAATCTGAAAATTAATAAATATCATATTGTTACACATCGGCCTGGTTCATAGTCCATTGCCACACAGGGTGTTTGTTAAAGTAGGTGTGAGACAGGTTGGGGCCTACTCAAATAAAGAACCTGTGGTTAATTAAAGATGAAAAGCATTTTTTTGTGAGCCACATTCATTGTCAGTGGAAGAAGTCCATGGCTGGAGTGTGCCGTGTTATAAAACTGTTACATAATGGAGCTTAATACAGATGGAGTTTTTTTTTAATCAGCATTAGAAAACGTCTTCAAAACAAGCATAGTTTGTTTAGTGAAGATTTATTGAGGTCATTCTTTTGGGACTGCATATAAATGTCTGTTTGCAAATACCAGCCAACGATTATCTAATTAGAAAAGCAAGTAGATCAAAATGAGAAGGAGGGGAACAAGAATAATTCATAGTTATGAAGGCTGTCATTAGGACCCAAACAGATGACTTCTGTTTTGCTAGGTTCAAGTTGGAGACCATTATCAAGCATCTAAAATTCAAAGTCATCTCTACAGCCGATCAGGTTACCCAGATGAGGATTTTGCCCATTAACTTTAAGATCACCTGGGTGCCCTTTGCGTAGTAGTGAAACTTGAACCCCAACTTAATGAAGATGTCAAATACAGGTCTACTTTAGGTGAAGAAAATGGTCAGAGTACCACCTGACGCATGTGTCCATTCAGAAAAGAGTGGGGCCATCTCATGGCAGTCTTTGAAAATCCAACTTAATTCTGCAAATGTGAAAGTAGAATTTCTTTCATACAACGATCTAGACACGTATGTTGGCACAAATGGTAGCTCCTTGGGAATGTTTGGTGAAAATCCATTCGGGATTTTTTTTCTGTAGTTGAATCAACCTGTTCCCTATGGAAATTTGAATAGGAAATGCACATTTTGGAATCAAGCCCCCTATAACTTTACTAAGGTATTCGTACACACTCAGAAATCAAGAAATGCGCCAGTTTTTTTTATAAACCATAAACTTGAGTTTTGATGCTTTGCCCTTAGTGATGACACGTGTTTCGGCTAATGAAAGCCTTTCTCAAATCAGGGCTATTTGTGCTATTAGTACCCCGGCGAGAGACAATCAGAATGAAACAAGCATTCTGATTGGCTCTCGCCGGGTCCATACCCAGCCGGGAATCCCTCGCTTCGCTCGGGCCTATAACTATGGGCCCCAGGGCATTACCTGAATCGGTAATGCCCTCGCCGCTCGGGTCATATTGCTTAATTATTAACAAATCCAAAAACACATAATATGATTTGCACAGATATATAGACAAACATGTATATACATTCACTGAGATTGAGGGTTGGAGTAGGGGAGGATTAGTGGGTGATTTGACAATAAAATAACAAAAGATAAATAAATAAAACACATAGTCAGAATTACAATAATGACTCAGCAGAAGAACTATAACACAGCCATACCATATTGTTCTCATATGGCTTGTTTTTTCCAAATATAAACTTATATTTCACATTACCTTTGCAGCATTATGACATTTGTAATCCTTGTTGGTTTGTATGAGTTCCTTTTATATAGGGTCCAATCCCTGTGAATAAATGTCAAAGTATTGTAAAATGTCTACCCTTGCTTTGATTTCTTTCTCGAGTGCTTGAGATAGTAAAATAAATAAAGCTACCTGCAAAGTATTTTCGCTAAACTGCTTATTTTTACATACATACTATATGTATGCTAAGGTTACCTTGAATTTGCACATTGCCTCTTAATAACTCGTATATGCAGGAGATAGTTCCATATTACCAGATAGTTCCATATTACCATATGCCATTGCAATACGCTCGTGTCTCATTTTGAATGTTGCATTGCTGCCATTTGGGATTCTATCCGCATTACATTAACTCTCTTCAAGCGTCTGTTTATTTGGATCGAGTTTATCTATTCAAAAAATGCCTCTGCTATTTTTCTGTGTTTACATTCTATTCCACTTTTGCATTCGAGTATGCATCTCGTGCGCTCGTATCGATCTGCTCCCTTTCAACTTTGTGTTTTACTTTGTCCACGTTTTACAATTATTTTGAAAACATCGATGATCTCTTACCTCGGATTCAAGCCCTCCGGCTTCCCTCGCGTTCGCACTGCTGCACGCGTACTGCTCTCGCACTCACCATTTTAGAAACCCTTTGTGAGTTGCCTCGGCAACAAACAAAGCTTCAGTCCTTCCTCTGTGCCTACTACCGCATCCTGCTTTTTGCGGGCGCCATGTTTTGGGAAAGTGGAAGCCAAATGAATGAGGACAAAATGGTGTGCCATGAAAGTTGGGGGGGACAAACATCCCTGTCCCACCCTAAAATTACGCCCATGGCTTTAAGAGAGGCAATACGTCATTGCTGGCAGTTTGGGGAGAGGGAATACATTGGAATGGAGTTAGACTAGTCGAAAAGTAAGAAAACAGAGATAGGTATTTCGGGACTCAGTATAAAAAGAGTTAGGTTTAAGGTAGGTTTTGCTTACACAGTGCTGTGTGACATATTCTGAGATCAGAAGTGTGGAACATTACACAAGTACCCCTGGTGCCCTGGTGTGAGTTGAGGGAGAATGTATCAGTGACAGGGAGAACAGCTTGCATGACTGTGAGAGACAAATGAATGTTATTCTTGATTTTGTGTGACACCACTAGAATGCTGCAGAAACCAGTTATTTGTTGAATGTAGATGACACACATGCCACAGGGAAAAATAAAGTGTCTCCAGCTTGTGTTTCCCACTAGGGAAAATAATGAGCAGCATATAATCATTGAGGGTAGCTTCTCTGAGTCTTCCCACTGTTGTGTGATTTTTGTGGGAGGAAATAGCAGAGATTCAGGGAAGCGTGTGAAGTGATGTTATGTTATGTTAAAAGTGTTGAAGTAAGGCGCGCTATAACCCAAAGGCATATTGGCTCTCAGAAAGCGATGGAAGCTTTCATGATGTTATGAATAAGATTGAGCTCTGGTTAAATAGGTATTTTTTCAAATGTTTCTGGAATTTTAGTAAGTTGGTTTCACTATGCAACACTGGAGGTAGTGTGTTCCGCATTCTTTCTGCTTGGACTGAGAAAGAGCGACCGCCCTTCCTCCACTTTTTATAGAGTGGAATGGTTATTGTGTTACATTGATTAATTCTGAGAGCCAGTTGAGGCGTGTGGAATTTGAATTGATTAGTGAAATGGGATTATTATGTTTCCGGATAGATGCAACAGAATTACTGACAGCTGGGAGAAGGTGGGGAGGTGAAAGCATAGTGGCTAAGACCTCTTAATTTACATTTGGATTTGTACAGCAGATAATGATTCAAATGTTACTGCTGCATTATGAATTTGCAAAAGACTATGTGCATTCCTTGATTTGTGCTTTGCGATGAATCAGGGGAATTTGTCCCTTCTCCCCAAGGGGGAGCCCTCCCTGTGAGGCTAGGGAGGTGAGCCTGCTCCAAAGAACCCAACCGAAGAGCCCGCCGAACACTCATGCTCAAGGAAACTTGGGAGGAAATAGAGGAAGCCATTTTTCCCATTTCAAAATTGCCCAGAAATTAAGAACTCATATGGCAGCACTAAGAGGAACCAAAAAAACATATGGAACAAGCCCAAGAACAACAACAGACTCTATATAATATATAGACCGTACCCCGTATCTTCTCTGTGGGACAGTCCATCTTGATTCTTCTTCCCACTTCAGAAAATAAAATGATTTCCAAGTGGTATGGTCCCTATAAAATCATGGAAAATAAAGGTCCTTTGAATGTTCTCATTTCCCAACCAGATAGATGACAGAACACGCAGGTCTATCATGTCAACCTGATTAAAGAGTGGAAAACAGACCACAGCAAGAACGCCAACAGTTTTCAACAGTTGAAAACACTTGTCCCCAATGAGGAGCAAGCTTACACATCAGCCATTAATACAGTGAGGGTCAGAGTCGGATTGAGGCATAACATTGTCTCAGGCACAAATAAAAAAGTGGGCCACAGTTGTAAATGGGAATTCATTCCTTTGGTGATGGATTGAATAGTACCCAAGGGGGAGTTTTGTTATCAAAAGTAATGCAAATTGTGCAATTTAAAGGATATTTATTCAGCAACAATTGTCAAAAAGTGTCTCACTTTGACAGTGAAAACTGGCCCCCACTTGCATGTTTTGTTTTTGGTTCGGACATTGCCCTACTGCCCGAGCATGGGTCCTTTTGTAAGTCGCCAAACTCATACAGCAGCTCTAAAAAGCATGAACTCAAGCTTTCTGCACAATTTTATACCTGTTTGAAAAACCTGGGCCGTTTTTGGCAATATGAGGGAGGATACGGAAGGAAAAAACCATTACTGATTCACCATATTCTGCCGCCTCCCGAAAACACATGCATTAATGCAGCCACCTGATATTGATGATGGTTTTAAAGCATGGGATTTCAATGGAATGTCTCAGTTTATAGCCATTGCTAAATGCTGGCAAATTCCATAGGAATACATTTTATATGATGCCCTCCATTCATGCTTGTGTGAGGCAGCAATACCTATTTGCAGCATGAAGTGCAAAAAAGAATGTAAATGTGGGTTCATCTGGATGTATAAGGAGGAAAATCGAAGATTCAACTTTGGAACCCTCTGGTCCCCTGCACATTGATAAAAGGCTGATCAAGTCAGCTACTCTAATTTTGGAAAATGTCGTATTACATGCCTTAAACTCAACAGGTTAGACAAAAAAGAAATCAGTGACAAGAGAATCTTTTTTATAGAAAAACATCTATATATTCTTTGATTTACAGGCACAAAGTAAATTTACAAAGCAAACGTTGTCTGTGGCTGACGCGTTTCAAGGAGTCTATACGGACTATAGAGAAAATGTTTAATTGCATAAGTAACTTGTCAAAAAATAAACTTAAATATAGGCAAACATTTGCTACCGCTGAAGCCAGTCCACTTTCCGTTCTTCATGGGGTCACACAAGGGGCAAGCTTGTCCCCATGTCTGTATAATTTGTTCATGGTCCCATTCTTCTTTATGTACAGGAGGAGGGGGTTGTGTTCTCTAATTATGCAGACGATACCCAATGTGTCATCAGTTTATCAGGACATCACAAAAAGGATGAGGTGAAGGTGAGTATTTGCCCTTATTGAAAAATGGATGCTGAATAACTTCTTAGCTCTTAATCGCAGCAAGACAGAGCTGCTGATAGTCAGCAGCTCCAAGGCGATTAGTAAATTAAGTCAAGACTATAGCACCTTTAAACTGGGGGAGGACACCCTCACTCCCTTATCAAAAACCAAAATATTAGGAGTCATTCTGGACTCGACTTTAAGCATGAAAGCTCATGACTCATCAGTGGTGGCAGGGATAGTCTATTACATCACACTTCTGGCCCATCTGTGGCCATTAAATTAGCAGGAAAGTGCGGAGACTATAGCCAGGGCAATTATAGGTGCCAAATTGGACTATTGTTGCAGCCTCCTGCTTGGCATTAATCAAAGAGAGCTGCACAGACTGCAGGTAGGCCAGAATTGGGCGGTTAGAGTAGTGCTCAGACCTCCAAGGCATAGTCATGTAACTGCGGCCAGATGCTCATTACACTGGCTACCTATTGAAGCCAGGATTAATTTTAGAGTATTAGTTATAGTCTTTAAATGCCGACTTCAAGTAATGCCGGAATACCTACAACAGTACATAATTGCAAAGAGTAACTCAAGATCTTTGAGATCTGATTTCTCAAACCAAATCATAAAGCTGTCAGAACAACTAAATATTTGAGATGGAGCGAGTTGCCTCGTAGTGTAGACGAAGAAGTCTTCCAAATAATGTACCTGTCTGATTGTTAGAATTCACAACCAGAATGGTCTATTAATGGAAAGACAGGAGACCGATGACACTGGTGTCGTAGAACTGGGCACAAGGTAGGCTGGAGTACACACCACTGGCGTCGTAGAACTGGACACAAGGTGGGCTGAAGTACACACCCCCAGCTGAAGACAAGGCAATAATCAATATTGTGTACCAGGAAAACACTACACAATGTACCCAATAAAATGATATGCAGCCAAGTGAATTCACAGAGAGGGAAACCAGGAATTAGGAATTGGCTAAGGCAGAAACATGAAAGAGTCAATCTAGCAGAATAACAGTCTTACCATATTGGACTCCTGTCCAACAGAAAAAACGGAGTTCAAGAGCAACTGACAAGCGTGGCAAGTTCCTTTGATGGCAAAAATTTACACCCAGAAGTCTCTAGTCCGTGTACTTAGTCCCCAAATACAAAGTTATTTCCAGGCACTGTACAAAGTTCCATGAAGCAAGGTGAGCAAGGTAAAGAAGACGAAATCCCAAGACAATCCTATGAGTTTTCCAGGTCAGGCAACGTGCAGGTGGCAAGGTACTCAAACATGTCCAAAGATAAACCCAAAGTCGGTCCGTGATCAGGCAGGAGGCAGGCAATGAAGAGTTGAGTCGAAATCCAAAGGCAAAACAGCAGCGGTCCGTGGTTAGGCAGGGTGCAGGCGACAAAAGCAGAATCAGAATCCAGAAATGCAAAACTATTAGCGGTCCGTGGTCATAGCGAGGAAGGCAAGAAGGAAAGTTTACAAAACACACAAAGCAAGGTCCGTAACGCCACCGAATGTTGTTCAGAAGCGCCGGCAACTTCAGTGGGAAGGGCTTAAGAAGGATGAATCATGTGACTGCATTGCGTGTTGCCGTCAGCGCAGGGCGGGCCAACCTGCGGTGTAGAGGACACCAGCATTGCCAAGCGACCTTCCAGGCGCCAGGCTGCGTTCCAGGTAAGCAGAAAGTGTTATTCATGCGGCCCGCATCCTTGTGAGAAAGCATGCAATTACGAGCGTGCCTACACTTGTATTTCACTACTGCCCGCACTTTCCGTACTACCGTACAAGGACGGCAGGGAAACCTGACAGTATCCTCCCTCAAAGAGGCCTTCACCCTGTGGGCAGACCAGAACCGGGACAGGAGATCAGGGGCATGTATGTTACTTGCAGGTTCCCAAGTACGATCTTCCCGACCATATCCCCTCCAGTCCACCAAATAAAACCATCTGCCCTTACGTATCCATGTCCCCAGAATAGCGCTCACCTCATATTCATCAGAACCGTGAACTCTAATTGGAGGCGGGCGAGATGGAAGCCTAGCAGAAGGATGGCAGGATTTCACTAGTGAGATATGAAAGACTGGATGTATCCTCCAGGCTGACGGAAGTTCCAATCGTACCGCCACTGGATTAATCACCTCCATAATTCGATAAGGCCCCACAAATCGTGGCAGCAATGCCCTGCGACCTGGTATTCACAGATTGCGTGTGGGCAGCCAAACCTTCATACCCTTCTCATACAGAGGTGCTGCAGATCTATGTACATCCGCAGACTCCTTCACCATTGCTTGGACTTGAAGCAGGTGTTGCTTAACCATCCTGCGTGTTCCAGATAAGTCTCTCACACAAGCAAGCGCTGCAGGAGTGTTCAATGGTGGTTCGAAGTGAATGGGAAGGGAACATGGATTCATGCCATACATGGCATAGAACGGGGAAACCCCCGTTGCAGTATGCAACAAATCGTTATATGCATACTCTGCGAAGGCCAAGAGAGAAACGCAAGTGCTCTGCAGCTGATTGATGAGACAACGTACATATTGTTCCATAGTGGCGTTCAGACGTTCGGTCTGCCCATCTGTCTGTGGGTGATAAGCGCTGGAATATCTAGTGTCTATACCTAGGGCAGAAGTGAGTGCTTGCCAGAAAAGGGAGGTAAACTGCGAACCACGGTCCGTAATAATGATCTGAGGAAGACCAAAACATCTGAACACCTTTTCCAAAAACAAGCCAGCCAAGACAGGAGCAGTGGGAATACCCCGACAAGGAATAAACAATGCCATTTTCGTAAAATAATCTATGACAACCCAGATAGTGTCATATCCTTCCACCAGGGGTAATTCCACAACAAAGTCCATGGAAATCATTGTCCAGGGTAACTCGGGTACGGGCATGGGTCTTAGCAATCCCACAGGTTTGCCATGCGGATATTTACACTGGGCGCAAACCGCGCAGGTTGCCAAATGGTCTTTGACATCCTTCTCCATACAGGGCCACCAACACCAACGTTTCAAGAGATCCATAGTCTTCCGGATACCTGGGTGGGCAGCAACAGAAGAGTCGTGGCACCATTGCATTGCTTGAAGTGTCGTAGAAGTATCGGGCAGGTAGATTTTCCCTTGCTTATAAGGTAGAGATTGCACTACCTCTAAACCAAGAGAGGTGATCTCAGTGGGAGACGTTCTGACCCAATCACGTATCGTCTCCTTGAGAGAAGGTTGGAGAGTACACCCACAAACCACTTGATTAGGCAAAAGCAGAACCCCATCCATGCTATTGGGTTCGGGATTTCCATGGTTACGAGAGAGTGCATCAGCTTTAGAATGGAGAGTCCCGGGGCGATAGGTGGTCACAAAGTTGAACATAGAAAAGAACACATGCCATCGGGCATGACGTGCTGTGGTACATTTAACGGATTGAAGTGCAAGCAGGTTCCTGTGGTCAGTGAATACTTGGACAGGCTCCGGGGTACCCAGCAGGTGATGTCTCCATACCATGAAGGCATCTCTCACTGCCAACAACTCACGTTCCGTGATTGTATAATTTCTTCCGTATGATGTGAGCTTTCTGGAATGATAAGCAACAGGGTGGAGGCTGCTAGTCTCCAGGCATTGTTGGGATAATATGGCCCCAAGGGCAATATTAGATGCATCCGCCACCACAATGTATGGCCGCGTTGGATCAGGGTTTTGGAGTATCGGGGCCGAGGTGAAAGCGATTTTAAGGGTCTCAAAAGCATTCTGAGCGTCCTCATTCCACCGAAATGCCCTCTTAGAACTGGTCAAAGCAGTAAGGGGGGAGGCGATGGCTGAGAAGTCCTTGATAAAACGCCGGTAGAAATTAGAGAACCCTAAAAAGGATTGTAGTTCTTTCAAATTCAGAGGGATTGGCCATTGCAATACTGCAGATACTTTGGAAGGACTCATTTGCACCCCATGATCGGTGATCTTGTAGCCCAGGAATTCAACCTCATGAACATGAAACGTACATTTTTCCAGTTTGGCAAACAAATGGTTTTCCCTCAAGCGTTGTAATACACTTGTTACATGGGTAACATGGGTTTCAAGATCAGGAGAGTAGATAAGAATGTCATCTAGATAGACCACTAGGAACTGGTCCAACATGTCGTGGAACACCTCATTGATGAAGAACTGGAAAGTTTCTGGTGCATTGCACAGCCCAAACGGCATCACACAGTATTCGAAGAAACCATTTTTTGTTTTAAATGCGGTCTTCCATTGGTCTCCCTTGCGTATTCTTACCAAATTGTAGGCCCCCCGCAAATCTAACTTGGTGAATACGACAGAAGCGCCAAGTTGGTCCAATAGGACTGAGATCAGAGGCAGTGGATATTGGTTCCTGATGGTAACAGCGTTCAATGCCCGATAGTCAATGCAAGGGCATAGGTCCCCCTCGCTCTTGGGGACAAAGAACAATGGGGATGCTGCGGGGGACTTTGATGGGCGGATGAAGCCAGTTTTTAATGACTTATCAATGTACTCTTTTAGTATTAAATCTTCTTTAGGGGTTTAAGAGTAGATACACCCCGATGGTATTTTTGCCCCAGGTACTAATTCTATAGGGCAATCGTAGCTTCTATGAGGTGGCAGTATGTCGGCTCCTCCGACATCAAACACATCCTTGTACCCTTGATATTCATGTGGCAAAACCACGTTGATAACTGCCCCCACAATGGGAGCTGAGTCAAGCAAGGCATAACTGGGATTCGATGAATCCAGGCTGCACTCCAAGCAATTGGTTTCACAATGATCAGAAAGGAACATCACCTCCCCTGTTTGCCAATCAACGACAGGGTTGTGTAACTGCAACCAGGGTAGTCCCAGGATGCACCTGAACTGCGGAGCGGCAATGAGATCAAAGGTAATCTCCTCCTTATGTCCACAACCTGTGGTCATAACCAAAGTGGCAGTGCACTCTGTTACAGGACCTGAAACCAGCGAGGACCCATCAACCGCATTAACAGTTTCTGGACAAGACTTGGGTACAATAGGTAATCCTAACTCTCGAGCATAGGTTCCATCCACGTAGTTCCCAGTGGCTCCTGAGTCTAGGATGACCTACACTTCTCTTAAACCAATCTTTTCCGAGGCTAGGGTAACAGTCAAACGATATGGAACGGACATCTTGGATCCCATAGTGGAAACGCCCGGCAGCTGGACCCCTTCTACTGCCGTGCTTTGGCGTTTCCGTGTTTCTTAGACGTTTTTTTTGTACAAGCACGCAAACGATGGTCTGAGGCCCCACAATAGAAACACAACCCATTCTTTTTTCTGTGTTCTCTTGTCTCAGCGGACAGGGGACCTCGTACAACACCTATCTGCATAGGTTCAGAAGATCCTGAGGTTGTAATGGGAGAAGTGACGGCAATAGGAGGGATCGTTCGTTCGGGAAAGTTCCGTGAAGCAAGGTGAGCAAGGTAAAGAAGACGAAATCCCAAGACAATCCTATGAGTTTTCCAGGTCAGGCAACGTGCAGGTGGCAAGGTACTCAAACGTGTCCAAAGATAAACCCAAAGTCGGTCCGTGATCAGGCAGGAGGCAGGCAATGAAGAGTTGAGTCGAAATCCAAAGGCAAAACAGCAGCGGTCCGTGGTCAGGCAGGGTGCAGGCGACAAAAGCAGAATCAGAATCCAGAAATGCAAAACTATTAGCTGTCCGTGTTCATAGCGAGGAAGGCAAGAAGGAAAGTTTACAAAACACACAAAGCAAGGTCCGTAACGCCACCGAAGGTTGTTCAGAAGCGCTGGCACTTCAGTGGGAAGGGCTTAAGAAGGATGAATCATGTGACTGCATTGCGTGTTGCCGTCAGCGCAGGGCGGGCCAACCTGCGGTGTAGAGGACACCAGCGTTGCCAAGCGACCTTCCAGGCGCCAGGCTACGTTCCAGGTAAGCAGAAAGTGTTATTCATGCGGCCCGCATCCTTGTGAGAAAGCATGCAATTACGGGCGTGCCTACACTTGTATTTCGCTACTGCCCGCACTTTCCGTACTACCGTACCAGGACGGCTGGGAAACCTGACAAAAGCCAAGATGCAAAACATCGAAGGCAGAAAAGGGAGCATTCAAGGTGAAGGCCCCTTCACTGTGGAATAACCTTCCTACAAGTTTGAGGAGTTGCTCTTCCCTCTTATCTTTTAAGAAGGAACTGAAGACTTTTCTGTTTGTTTGACCTATTGGAAATTCCGGATCTCTCCATTAGGGCTTTATTATCTTACGGGGGATAGCGGAATAACCTCAGTTGAGCCTTATGACCCTTCATCTTTAAGGACGTTCCTGAATTGTTGCTGTATGTCTTTCTGTTGTCTGCGCCTTTATGCACAAGGGTCAATAGTGTGCATAACAAATTAAATGTAATTTAATGTAATGATAGCTTATGTATGCAAAACAAACTAATCAATCTTTTAAGGGAAATCAAAGTTAATCACTTCTCAATAAAGCTTCATAACAATGAGTCAACTTCATAAGAACATATCAATGTCCCGATTCCTAGGGGTAATGAGTAACACCAATCATCCCGAGTGAGGTTGTGGACTAGCTTCCTATGTAAAAATCATCCCATCGAGTGTTATACCAAGATTAAAACATAGTGCCATCTTGGTTAAATCGTCTGGGAAACACTATCTCTAGAACAAAAATGATGGGGAAGGCGGGTGGAGAATTACCTTACAATGAGTGTCGGCTAGAAACACTCTTGTTAAAATTCTGGAAACATAGAGCATACAGAATGGTTATAAAAGTAGAACGTGATACCCATCCAGTGTGGAGTCACAGTATCAAATGGACTTCACCAGGTTTGAGTAACTAAGGGACAGAGAAGTCAGATGTAAGAACAAATACAGTGGACAGGAAAAATTCAAGTGAAACAAAAACGCATATATAAGAATCAGATGATCCAATCAACAAGAATGGAGGAGTGAAGAAAATGCAATGCACCAAATCCAGTGTGTGGAGAAAGTAATCATCAATAGAACAACGAATCACTGTATACTAATAGAAATGGTGCATCTGGCACCTGAACCTGAAAATGCAAGAGCCAGATGTATATATTTCAATAAATGCCAGAGACAACAGGCAAATGGATTGTATAAAGTGTCTACAAGATATGAATACAACCTACTTCTAGGTGAATATTCACATGGTGACAGCAAAATGTATATAAGCTCTGGACCTGATCGATCCGTTTATCTGGAGTGCATCCCTAAAGGTCCACAATCATGTGGTGATGTTGGAATGGTCCCTGTCAAAAAGATCGAGGTGGCATGAATTAAAAAGCAGAACTTTGGAGACGGTCCATTGTGTTAGAGGATGGGGAACGCATTTTACCTGTGGTCACGGTAGAATAGTAGTGAAACTCGGCTCGCAGTGTGTCAATGCGCGTCCTTATCCATGGAAACGGAAAGCGCCATATTGGAATGGTTAAATAGATCACCCGGCACTAGAAAAGAAAAAGGACTAGAATGCTGACAGTCCCTATCTCAGGACTGTGCCCATCTTGAAATGTAAGTACATAGCAAAGCTACAAAGAACATGAGCTCGTGCACGGTCTAGAAAATATACAAGGGTGAGGAGAGAAGGAGGTGATGACCTAAAAAAGGAAGCTAAAAACCTGAATATAGGAATATTAAATGAAAGCCTAGATTCGATGTTGCATGACTTACCGCTTGAGGTAGTGAGAAAGAGGGAGTAGAGATAGTGGAAAAGCAAAAAAGTGATGAAAAAAGAAGAAGCTGGCATTAAAATATGTGTAACCATGACTTGATATGTGGTGTATCATCTACATCAAAATCAGATATGTAAATATAGTATACTATCCGTGGGACGTAAAAAAGGAGATTATATCAAGATGGCTCGCGTGTTACTAGGATGCAGATTGGTATAGTGCAAAACCATAATATAATATGGGCTAAATAATAAATGCTTAGCAGAGTTGAGAAATTACATTAGTGAGACTCACATGTGTATACTCTTTACAACAGTCAGATAATTAAAAAATATTTTTTTACTCAAAACAACAGCTGCAGATTGATGTCATACAAAATTGTGATCCAATGGAAGCTCAATAATCTGTAATGATCCAAATTGAAAGGTTAAAGTTAAGCCTTGATTGTCCAGGTTAGTACTAGCATATGGGGGCGGACACTGGACAATATGTTTTTCTGTCCATCTGGGGGTTTCACTTTGTTGCTTACCCTTATCCTGTCCCTTCCAGGATTTTTTCCTGCCTCCCCGCACATATTGTACAGAGCAAGACCAGTTCCAGCAATGTCTCTTACAAGTGAAGGACGGGTAAGCCTTGAAGTAGTCGTTTTTATCCACAGTACATTGTCTCTGGGACTCATTATAATACCGGCAGTAGCCGAGCCGGTATAATAGACATGGCTGCCGCCAGTGTCATTTTTTTTCGGCGCCCAAGAATGGGCAGTTACCTGGTCATTATGGCCCAGCCGGACCCGGTAATTGCCCATTCCTGGGTGCCGGAAAAAATGCTTCCCATTCCCATTCGAGCCCCATAGGGCTCAATGGGAATGGGAAGGCCTGATGCACCGGCACCATTCACAATGGTGGCGGTGCATCCGACATGCTCTGCGCGCGGGTGCCGGTCTGCCCTGGTGGCCGGAAAGGCACCCGCAAGCCAAATTCGTAGTTTGCTGGTAGGATAACAACGGTACCGGCAAGCTTACCGGTACCATCATAACTGTACCAGCAAACTTGGAATGAGGCCCTCTGTCTCGTTATCAGATTCATACCGATGTACATCATCTTTTTTTAATACAGTTCTCCTGCCAGTCCACAACAGTATTGTAATACTTCCACATATGAGGGCCAATGATACCCATTTATGATGTTGGACTTCTACTAAAAGGTAGGATGCCTCTCATTGGCTGTTTTATAAAGTTACTCCTGATGCATTAAGTGTTCCTGTTTGAACTGGCATGTCACATCCGCTATCTAATACACACATATGTGTTTTTGTAGACACAACATTTTGTTTTGTGTATCTCAATTAATTGATTAGGGCTACAAAGAAACAAGACATTTAGAAACCACCCTGGTTGCTACCAGGGTTTATAAAATATGTTTCTTATAGATCTCAACTGTATACAATTATTTAGTTTGTGTCTGAAATTGAAAAGATTATTGACTGTTTAGAATACTGAATGAAGGCCCTAATAAAGGCCATTGAATCTGTATAGATGAATACGTTTTTAAGAACATTTCTGTTCTTTGGTACATATGAAAACATATGTTTTAGAATAAATAGAAAACTCTAAAATACCAATTGTTGTATGATTTGGGTGTGACATAAATAGCCTTGGTCACGGTTGTGTTTTGTTATGGGTTTTGTAGAAAGACATGATAACAAACTCATTAATTGTTGAAAATCAACGATCCTGTAGGTTGCTGTATGGAGTCGTGTATCGATTGATGTGCTTTGCACCCTGAAATAAACTGCACTGAGAATGAGCATGTATGGCTGGCTAAGATACCCTGGATCAGAAGTAGAGGGGATGTGAGAGTTGGCGTCCTGCAGCATTCTGGGAACTTGTGTGTACTCTCCCCCCTGTCGCCTCACCCTAGAATGGTGCAGTTTGTTGAAGTGCAAATATCTCTGCAATGGTGCATTCTAGGGCCTTGAAATTTGTCTTGTGAGGTCCCTTGCATCGAGTCGCTTAAAATCAGCTCTGTCTGATCCTACTACGACCGTATTCATGTTTTGCCAATTTGAGGCAACCGTTTCATGTGTGAACAAAATTAAATACAGGGAAAGGGTTACTGTGTCCAAATATCATGTATCCAGTAATGTCTGAAATGTCCTAAGAGGTAACTCTGCATAATTTGGTGCACATTTGTGGAACAGTGCGGAATTGTATAAGGAACAAACTAACAGATTGTCTGCTTTATCTACAGAGAGATTTTTATAATACTTATAAAATGATAGTGTACACAAAGGACGGAAGGGATGTGTATTTTCAAACCTTGATGACTCTGATGATGTGGAAATGTCCACTGAATGGTAAGACAGTCTAAACAAAAGAGCTGTCTCTTGAATGAAATTGTTAGTAAAACATGCAGACAAAGTGCATGCTGGAAAAGAAAGGAGAATAGTCACATTGCCTAAAAAAAGAGATTCTTGCCATGCCTGATTCTATCAACAAAATGTGCAATACATTGAATAATATTCTTCCTAGCTATCTGGACACAATTATGCAAGACATAGCTAAAAACTGTTTTGGGATGAAAAGGTTTATCGATAAGCATGGGTATATACATTTCCTACAATATTTGATTTCCCAAAAAGTGCAAACACATCACAGGTAAGCATGGTATCGACAGTAAGACGGACACAAGTGACTAAAAGTTCAAGGGTGCATATTGAACTTAAATAAAGGGTTCAAAAAGCCCTGATCTATTCCTAAATCAACAGATGAGAGCAAACTAAGATAATCAAATAATAATAACGGAGTCCTAGTGGTGTCTTGTCAAAATAAAAGGGCCTATACAAATAAACGTATGCCAATCTTTACCTCTAGATAGAAATGGTGTCGGAAACAATGTTACATAAAAGAAAGAAGTATTCAAGAAATGATATGTCAGGCTGTTCAGGCCATTGGCCTCCCTTCCCCATGTTTTCAGCACAGGACACTGGAGCTTAGCACAGTCTCTAGCTTCTCTGACATGAGGGTGCAGTTCAAAACTTCAACATCATGGCCTTCTGTGCCAAAGTCTCTTTGCCTTTCAAAGTCTCTTCTTTCAGAGGGCCTGATGCTACAAACAAACAATAAGTTCCTTTCTTGTTAGTTTATCACACATACTCAATTTCTCAGGTGATCCACTATTCACCTCGGGATCCCCCTCAGCCAGGCAGTGATATCCTTTTATACAATGTTTGTCAGATTTTCATGTATCCAATTTCTTGGTTGATTCATGATTCACATCGGTTCCCATTGAGCTGGGCTCAGATCCGTTTCAACAAAATGTTCAATCAGTCTCACTCCACAGCGCTCAGACCAACTTTAATTCACTTTAACACAAACTTGCAATTGATCTCCCTCTTTCGAACTTGGACCAACTTTCTCTACTTTGTCTTTTCAATCAGTATCCCTCTGCCAGACTCGGACCGACTTTATCTATTTTGTCATCAACTTGCTTGTCAGTATCAGCATCGAAGACTTTCAATTGTGCACAGGGTTTTGCCTGAACCGTTGCAGGACAACTTCATTGTACCTTTCTTTTGCCAATCTTTCACCTTTCTCAACTCTCAGTTGGACATCAGATAGAGACTTGCGAAAGAGTACTGACGCGGTGCCAGACCACTCTGGCTGGGACATCATATCTCTTTTTCAAAGTTCAATCACTCATCTGTTGTTCATCTTTTACTCGTGTTAGTTATCACATGCATTAAATACATTTTTTGCTTCAGAGTTCACCATACATTGTTGCGACTTGCAACCTTCGCTTCAACAGAGGCCGGTCTGGTATCAATTTCTCCAACTTACCGGCTGTGTTTATTTCGCTGGTGCTGTTTTGCTGCAGGAGCAAAGGACAGTACCACGGCGGCAAGTGATTCTCCCCGCTTTGACTATCGACATGGGAGAGTCCGGGTACACACAATGCAGGATTCTTCAGCCTTGTTTCCTGATATTATGCTTTCTATTCTTGAGGGTTAATGAAAGTAATAGTTTCTCGTCAAAAAATGTGCCTTCTTTCTCCACATATTAAACTACCATCTTGGAACGGCTGCTTCCTTGTGTGCTTTGCCTTTCTCAGAGTGTGCTGTTGTGCTCCGCCTTATATCCATGTGGGGAAGTGTAAAGAAAGTCACGTATGTGTGATGGTCAGTAATTGCCTGACCCTGCCTTACCATTGTATTGGGATGTGTCAGGTATATGGGCTTAGGTGTTAGTCCGGTTTCTCTCATAGCAAGCTGTCTGTGAGAAAGTGTTCATGTTGTGAAGGGGCAGGGGTTGAGTGCCTAAATATCCTACCTGGTAGGATGGGTTAAATGTGTTATAGGGAAGGGAATAGCACGTCTCGACATCCGGTGCCCAACTCCCACTCCCAGAGGACCCCTCACCCAGGTGATCCTCCCGCACTGGTCTACCCCCAGGAACTGGATCCAAAAGCGATGGCCGTGTCCTGGCCACCTGGATGACAGATGACAGATCCCCGGGGACTAGCAGGTGAGACACCTTCAGGTTTCTCACAGCACACCACGAATTTCCTAAGAGAATTCAGATGCAGAACGTTTATATAATGAAGAGGGTGGGAGAGAGATAGAGAGGTACACAGCCATCAAAATTATTTTCAGCTCCGATATGAAGGTAATTGCAGTCACACAAAAGCAATACCGCATGCAATATTACTTCCTGTGATGAAACCAGATGTGAGTATATGCCTTTTCCCAATGGAGTCCTATGGGACTTCAAAATGGGCACTGACTAAAGGGTCTGCATCACTCACAATCATGCAAAGCCATCATTGTACATGTTTAGGGCATGCAGCAACAGGAATTCCATTTGGTGGAGTTTCCGAAGGAAATACCACCAACTCTTAATCAGGTCCTAAGTGATTATTAGTTTGAAATCTGCGTGGGATTTATGCACATTTTTACCTCCACCTAAAAGGCGAAGATACACAAATATTTCTGTAGCTCATCCCTTCACAAAAGGGAGAAAGATATGTGACAATATGGGCATCTCGGATGTCAACATTCTCACTGACATCAGACTTGGTGCACAGGAAGGTTGTTATTAAATACTCTGTGGTATGTTATGTTTTGATGATTTATACCACCCACTGTTGCCATTTGCGTGGTCACCAGGCACTCTCATGGCTCTGTAATAAAAGTGGGTTCGGTTGGTAAGTGACCAAATGATGGACAGGATAGAAGTTGTGCTCTTTGGTTGATGCTTTCAGAACTAGGAGAAACTGACATCTGTGTGTGCAGGCTTTCTGTGTGTGCTTTATTTTGTGCTCTGGGCTTGTGTTTCTGGAGTGGTGGTGCTCAGTATCTGGGTTGTTTGTTGTTTGCAACTGTTTGGACTTGTGGTGTGGTTAGAAGTGGGTGTGTCGTTTGTGTGGAAAAGAGGAGGTAGGTGGTTAGTTGGTTTCTGTTTTTCTCTGGGTGTGTGGCTGTTTTAGTGTTGATTCTCCGATCTGCAATTGTTTCATGTTTGCTTTGGTCCCAGAGCATGGTTTGTGGGGATGCATGTTTTTATGCTTGTCTCAGTGAGTTGAATAGCCAGGTTTTCAGTCATTTTCTGAAAGTAAGGTGGTCTTCTGTCGTTTTTATTTCCTTCAGTACTGAGTTTCATAGTTTGGATATCTAATAGGAAAACGCAGTTCCTCCGAACTTCCTTTTCTCATAGTGTTTTTGGATGTTGTTGCTTGATCTCAGGTTTCTTCTTGTTTGGCAGCAGTTGATTTTAGCTTAGGAAAATTCAGCTCCTGTCTGTGTAGAGATTTGTGGGTGATGAATAGGGTTTAAAAGTTAATGTGGGTTTTTACTAGTAGCCAGTGTAGACTTCTCAGGGCTGGTGTGATATGTCTCTTCTATCTATTCTCATGAGTAGTCTTGCTGCAGATTTTTGGATGTGTTGTCGTTTTTTTGCGAGACATTCTGGCAATCCAAGGTAGAGGCTGTTTGCATAGTCTCATCTCAGTTGTACCAAGGAGATGATTGGCAGGGTTCTGTGTGGGAAGTTGAGGAAGGGGAGAATACCTCTTATTAGCCGCAGAAATTAGAAGCATTTTGCTGTTGGGTGGACTTGTTCAAGAGAAAATCTGTTGTCCATGAGGATTCCCAGGTTTTTATCACTGAGGATGTCTCTAGTTGAGTTACCATGCACGGTTTTACAACAGTGATGTAAACTGCTGGTTCATTATATGCATTGCCATCTACTGAGCTGGAGCCGAAATGCATTTATTTTTAAATTGTAAAATAATACATGGAGTGGTGAGGGAATGTATGTTTTTTATGGGTTGACGTCGGGCAGGGGGGTACATTCCCAATCATGTGGAGACACTCACATTACCACATTGACAATTACAGCACAGCACATTCTAGGTTGAAATTCCATATTGATGTGTTTATGAAGGTGAGCCATGTCCTGGTGCATTGCTCAAGTCTATGGTACACGCGGGGGGACGGAGTCCACCCATTTTTTCAGAGGGGGGACTCAGACCCCCCAGCTCAAATGAGAAACATTGAATGTATGCATTAAAGCCAACCACGGGGATCAAACCACAGTTGACAAGTTTGCAGGCCGGACACATCACCACTGTACTACATAACCTGCTGATAAAATAACAAACAAAGGTTAAATGTCCCATTTCTGTTCTGCAAGTCTCAGGGAAAACATTTGTATTTGTTCTTGGGGTGTAAAACATGCACACCTTTTAACATTTTCAAAAACACTGTTAGAAGAAAATACCCTCTCCTGGTTTTGTGTGTGTGTTCATTTTATTAAAGGCAAATGCCATTTGCCCTGTGCAGTGTGGGTGGTTATGCAAAGCCAATTTAATGAAATTTGTATATTTCACCTTGATATGCTCATTTCTGGCAACGTCACATTCCATTGCGTTTGTTGATGAGTCCCCCCACTTTATTTTTTAGGACGTGACCCCTGGTGGCTAGCTGGTGCTGGAGCAGCTACTTCAACCAGACAGTGCATTGATGTCTGCTACAGTGATGTTGGCATGCATATATAGACACATTTTTTGGTATATATGGATCAAAGGTTGGTGTGCTGATGCAGCCTTGGGGTGGGCCTCTTGCTTCATCTTCCTGAATAGGTAAAACCCATTGCAATGTATTTCACACTGCCACCCCCAGCCGAGGCAATTTGATCTCTGTCTTGCTCAGTGTACATGTTTGCTTGTACCAGCTCCTCACTGTTATTTCACTCACGAGGTGGCACATCCTCATACATTTCCTCATTGGTTGTGTCCTGCTGTAGGCCATCTGTATGAAGGAGGGAAGAGATATTGGTATGTGTATATTCCTTTATGTTTATGTCATGATGTGCTATATTTAAAACTATTTCTACACTGCTTACTAATCCCTTTGCCACCATTTGTTGTCATAGCCTTATACCTATTGATATACATTTGCCATCAGATACATGGAAACAGCATTCTCGCAACAGAAGCACTTAGCCGTCCACTCTTTCTAAATGACACTTTAAAGCTGTAGTCATAGATTTAACAAACTGTGACTGATGTATATGATTTAACCAATGTCAACATTGGGAGGTACAGGATGTCACTTAACACATATCACTGGCTATGCTGCACATTTGATGGCCATCACATGCATTGGAGGTGGTATCCATTGCCCACACATAATCTCATGCAATCTTACTTCACTACATCCTACCCACAAGAGATGTCGGCAAAGCACATAGAAGGCAAAATATGACGTATATGTTAACATGGCTCTCCATCAGCTGAGATGCTTCTCCTGATGCCAATAACTGCAAGACTGGTAATCCTCAAGAAACATTCTTTTCAGGATGCTTCAGTGGCTGGTTCTTCACTTGGGCCTGTAATGATATCTATTGGGGACCACTAGTATTACGGGAAGGACCCCCCCCCCAGTTAAAGTGCCACACCAAATAGAATTATTGCTAAAATATTGAGTTCACTTAGCCGTTTCTGAATGGTTCCATGTGTTGTTAATGAAAACTGTTATAACAAAAACATGTTTAGCGACACTTAAATACTGAACAAATAACACATTTTGTATTTTATTTCGGGAGTCCCCACAAGCCCCTGTTTTACAATGATTATAACCCCACCCCAACCCACTCTCCACCGTTTTTAATCCCTTACCCTAACCCCATATATATGCTTAATACAAATTCAGTATTTTTTTTAAATTTCAGTTTAGGTAAAAATGTTACTCAATATTTTATTTTCGGCAACATCACTGGATACCGCCTGAACACCATATAATATCACCAAGGCTTTCTCCCCGTGTGCCACACTAAGCCAAGAATCAGGCCAGGGTATTGAGATAATCAATATTTTTGTTTATTTGAATGAGATGTTACGAAACTCGCACTGAAATGTCAAACGCCACTTTATTTGTGGCACAACACAATACACTTCGCTCAACATAAATAAATCACACAAGTAAGTTGAAAAGAGCACAAATCACAATTCTTTACTTTATACAAATTTCATTTCAAGAAATAATTAGCACTGGTCAGTGAACACAATTTACAATGTAGTACCGTGTAATTTCAATTTTCCTGCACGCTTAAAAGTCTAGCATTTTGGATTTTCAGATTTGGACAAATGCATATGGCAATTATGATTTCACCCACAATTTTGGTTTAAAATATACACAGGGTGATTTAGAAGTTTGTTTATAGACCCCCCTACTTTGATCTGTGTTGAGAAAAACTGACAAAATAATTAGGATGATTGGAGAATTGTTGATTTCAGAAGCCCCTCCAGTGAGAGGCCTGTATCGGGGAAAGTTGGATAAAAAGATTGGACTGATTGAAGAAGAAAGACACCCTTCCTCCTTAAAGAAGTCCAGATTAACCATACCAAAAGGATTACCCAATTAAATTTTAGGCTCTAGTTTTTCAGAGCACACTGGGAAGTGAGCTTTGTAAATTTCGAATTTTAACAAGATTCACACCGTAGTGTTCTGCCAAAGACAATTAATTATATTAATATTTTTTTTAGTAAATAGGTCAATGGTCTACACAGTTTTGCCCCCTGCCCAGCCCACATGAAAGGAAAAGGATTTAAGGCCAGCAGATCCCCCCACCTTTTGGTTACAAAGGGCTCAAGTCTGCTTGCATTGAAAACCTCTGTTTAAAGTTCAGGACAGCCAGCTGCATGTCAGGTCCACCTGGAAAGATAGGGCAGGGGTCTGGTCACTTCACTCTGAAGGATGGCAACCTACTCTCCACCGTAGGGCCCATTCAGCTTTTAGACCTTTATGGTTGCATTCAAAGGCCCCAAACTAAAGATTTTTAAACACTGATCCAAAAACATCTTTGGATGTGTATTTTTCAAGTTAAAATTGAAGGGCCATGTGGAAAAGCATCAATCATTACCAAAGGAAAAGCAGCATTTTAAGTCACAAAGCAAGAAGAAAATCAAAGTCCCTTTCCCACGAACAACAAGACCTTTAAACACTGACACAAAAACGGCTTTGTATGTGTGTTTGCAGTTAAAATGTGAAAATATGTACCACTGCTAACAGAAAACTGTCAGGGGAAACGACGTTGTGCGCGTTGACAAAAGGTAATGTATATTATGTTTTGCAGGCAAAATATCACTAGACATTTGAACAGAAAAGCCCACTTTGTTTTCTGTAGGCCAGAGGCAAACCCTTTTGCCGTCTGTGGGACACATGTCACAAAGAAGTCCCCCACTAGAAGGCTGGCATCCTAGTGTTTACAACTGCCATAAAATGTGGCCTTCCTGAAATGTGTTATCCCTGAAGGCTGAGCTCTGTGCAAATACAACTCGCCTTGGCTGGAGCATGACCAGAATGTAGACAGATGGTGTGAGGATGGGGGCTACAATTGACAGGGGCTGAAACTCCAACTTCAAAAAGCAAGCTTCCAACACAAAGAGGATCATAACAATAAAAAAAATATACTCTGGTTAAATTCAAGCCCAGTGAGAACAAATGGCCTGGAGGCAGGAGAATTGTAATTTGTCCCACATGAAGATGAGCTATTAACTTCATGGTACCCCCAGAAGATTGTAAACTTCATGGTGATATCACTGATATCTAACAGTGAATGCACTATGAGGAAGGACAGAGCTGCTGAAATTAACCATAGGGGAGAGCTCCTGAAATTTACCATCGGGGAGAGTTGCTGAAACTTACCATCTGATAGCTGCAAGGAAACACCAGAGGGGATTGCTGAGAGTGTATCTGGTTGGAGATGTGTATTTCTAGATGGCTGTAATGGTTTATAATGAGCCAAGAACCAGGCCGGTGTACAAGAAATATATTTAGGCTTATTTGGTTTAAATGTTACAAACCTCACACTAAAATGTCAAACACCACTTTATCTGTTTCACAACAGGATAAACTTCTCTCAACATAAATAAATCACAACTTTTTAATGCATTGTCATAGTGCATTCCCTGTTAGATAGCAGCGATATCACCATAAAGTTTACAATCTTCTGGGAGTACCTTGAAAGAGTTCTCGCAACTAGTATTGGACAGATACCCCATCTCTCTCCCCCCTACTCCAGCCTAGCTCTATGGATTGGTTTAGAAGTCTGGAACAGAGATATGGCAATTTCCATTTGTAATTGCCATCTGTTCTCATCTCAGATTTGCGGCAAAAACTAGTTATGTGGCAAAACTTCATAATTTTACTAACAACTGCCATAAGATACATATTTTCTGATTCAGCTAATCATGGGGAAATAAATAAGACAACAGCCTGATCCGCACATTGTTGCCCAGCCATGTGACAATTGTTTGCTGTTTTCACAGAATGCATAACAGTGAAGTACATGCAATTTATTACCCATAATCTTAATTTCACCTTCCACCCATTCACAACATTTTCAGATCAGCCAGAAACCCATTTTAGATGGATATTACAGTTCTCTGAGTCATAGGTGGATGAATTCTATATCACCAAAATTGCCTGTAAATTACCTACAAATTATACATGCATGTAATCAGTCCCAGTTATGGTTGCTGAGAAAAAGGTCTAAATGGTTAAAGTCCTTTTAAACAAATGGAATCTTCATATGTACAAATATGAGCTTCCCTTCCTACATGCCATCTCTCATTTGCCATTCTGGTCCAGCCTGTGACCAGAGTGGTTTTATTAGTCACTCTGAAGTAGGTTGTTTGCTCTTTGAAGTTGGAGTTTCAGCCTCCCTTAATTGTTGCCATCGTTTTCACACCTCCTGCTTACATTCTGGTCATGCATTAGCCAGGCAAAAGTCTAAAGGACATTTGGTTTCCACACCTTTCATAGGTCACATTTTATCATTATTGTAAAATAGCTGGGGGAATGTAAATCAGACTTTTTGGCCGGAGATTCTTTGTGACATTTGTCCCATAGCAATCAAAGGGTTTGCCTCGTGCCTACAGAACATTTTTCATGGAAATAAAGTGGGCTTTTCTTTAAAAATGTTTGATGGTGTTTTGCATGCAAAACATAATATACATTACTTTTTTGTTGACACAAACTATGGCCCTCATTACGAGCATGGCGGTCCAGGAAGTATGGTACCGTACTTCCCGGACCGTCAAACTACAGGCTCTGCTCGCGGGAACCGTTTCACTCACCAGGTTTTTCCTGGTGGGTGTAACAGAACCCGCGAGCACAGCACGTCGGATGCACCGGCACATGCAGAGTTGTGCCAGTGCATCCAACATCCCCATCCCCATTCAGCCCTATGGGGCAGAATGGGGATGAGAAGGCCCTTGATTCCGGCACCCAAAAATCGGCAAGTACCGGGTCCCCCTAACTCGGCATGACCCGGTTCTTGCCCATTCACGTGTGCTGGAAAAAATGCAACTCTGGCGGCAGAGCTACCGCCAGAGTTGTAATGATGGCCTATGTCTTTTTCCCTAACATTTGTATTTTAGCAGGGGTACATTTTTCACATTTAAACTGCTTTAACTTGCAAACACACATGCAAAGCCGTTTTTGTGTAGGTGTTTAAAAATCCTGTTTTTCATGTGAAAGGGACCCTTAAATTCCCTTCCTTTGTGGATTAAAAATGCTTCTTTTCCTTTGGTAATGGCAAGTAGGCCTTTTTTACACAACCCTTCAGTTTTAAATTGCAAACTCACATATGAATGTGTAAATATCCTGTTTTTTCATGTGAAAAGGACCCTTGAATTTCTCGTTCATTTGTGACTATAAATTGCTGCTTTTCCTTTGGTAATGACAGGTAGGCCTTTTCACGTGGACCTTCAGTTTGGGGCCTTTGATTACACCCTACAGGCCGCCATGGGCTCATTGATCAGCTAGCTTTTCTTCATGCTCTATTTCACATATCCCTAGGACTTCTTTATCTCTTCGGGTGTCAAGAGGCAGAGTGCATTCCAGAAAGCACTGGTTAATGCTACTACATGCAGCTGAAGGAGGGTGTCCCCATGCTCTGAAATGTTGCCTATCAAGAAATCATGAGATCCACCTTAGCTGCAATTTAACTATTTGCCATTAACATATCTTCATCATCTTAATCTCCCTAATCATCACTAGCTGCCATAACATTGTCCTGGATGGAGTTGGATGAAGATTGAAAGTTGAAAAACACATGCAAACTCAAGCTGTGATTTTTTTTAGCTCATTTACAAACAATGTTAACGTGTCTAAAGCAAAGCACACATTTTTGATGATACAGGATGGATGTCATGGTATTTACACATTACAATCTTTGTATTTGATGGATGCTGCAGAAACATTTACACCTTGTGAAATGCACCATGAAATACTTATTTATTGGAACAAAATATTTGCACTCTCTTGCATGTAGCAAAAAAGGCTGAGGGGTTTACACTGTCTGCGCTACCAACCAATAGGAAAGTAACTGTTAATTTACGGTTTGAACAGATATTGAGACCAGATGGCTGCTTGGTATTCACTTTTAGATTTTATGTGTGATTCTGTATCAAGCATGTGTCATACAATATATTGCTATGAACATAAACTTCACAGCTAGTGATCGTAAGGTATCATGCAATGTGTTCCTATGAACATAATCTTCACAGCTAGTGTTTATTAGGAAAGGTAATGACATGGATTCCCCATAGGAAGGGTAAATATACACATTGCAACGGAAAAGAAATATAATACTTCGAACAAAAGTGTGCCAATAAAAGATGCCAGGCAGCATATTTACACTTGTTCTGATTTCAGTGATTAGAACAGAAAATTATTCCTACAAAAACCTCTAACACGTGTTTCAACCCTATACAGGCTGTCCTCAGGGCAAGTAAATCAAAATGGTGCCACATATAAACCAAAAGACACATTATTCATAACTGAAAATCACATTGGTACATTTGAACCATCATCCACAGCTGAACAACACTTCTGATATTGCATTTAGCCAATTCCAGCGAGGGTAAAAGAGAAAGGCTGGGGAAAAAGGGGAGGGAATGGGGGTTTGGGACAAAAAAGGGTTAAAACATCATTAGTGAACATACTTATATGATTGACAAGGATAAGTAATAGTATAGATGAAACTTGGTGATTCTGCATCACTCTGGAGGTACAAAGTGTAAAGTAAGTTTATGTTAAAGCTAACGGTTACCTGTCTAATACTGTACACAGGGCTTTTTAATTGTGTGTGTTAACACACTACTTGCATTCAAATATTGTTCTCCTGGTTAGAAAGGTCCAAAATGTAAATATCTGAAATAAAACATGACCCGTTTTATTCCCAAATAAGGTGCTTGAACAGCAATAGCGTAAAAAGTGCATGATATTGAGGATATCCCCCTCTGCTTACCTATCCTTTTGTCGATTTGTGTATATATTTGAGGATAAACTTGAAGTTCTTTGTCAGGCGTTGCTAAAGTTCACTCTATTGTCGCTCGGATTATATGCTGTCCGTGGTTTCCCAAGTGTTACCCGATGGGGAATTAATGGAAAAAAATTGAAAAAAGCCGATGTATTTGTCATTTCTGTAATCAGAGAATAGCTAAAAGACTTGGGTCAAGGTGTGGTATGCTGGGTATAAAGCACAGCGTAAGGTAAATCAGAGCTTACCAGTTTGGCACCTCGATGCGCGAGTAGAAAAGTGAAAAGCCTTTCGGCCGGTTGCGTACTGCTAAACTGAGGGTGTTGGCTGAAACAGCCTATAAGCGAGCAGGAGATTAATGTAGTTTTGGATCACATGATCAAGCATGTGGTTCAAGGTTACCTAGCAACATTTACACAGCAAGGAAATGCCGGTATGGTGCTTCCAAAGGTAAACATTCGTTTGTATAATAAAACATTAAGCGAAAAGTCAGATACTTTAAAAAGGTTCATGCTGAGGATGATAATGTAGTAAAACATCCGGAAATAAATGCTCATGTTGATTGCAAACTATGTGTATTGTAAGGTAAAGGGCGTGAGCCCCCTGAGCCAATCAGGACACAGTGTATGGGTTTCTTCGTTGCTGGGCAATTCTAAAAGAAATCACTGGTCGATTGATAATTACGGCGAGCCTATAACTGAAAGGCATGCAAGTAGGCGGAATGAGTGGAGTAAGTAGGTATCACTGCATGAAAATCATGGTTTACAAATTTGGTAAACTGCATGCAAACTTATGCAAACTATAAATTCACCAAGGTTTATGAGTGTTTGAAACATTTTTGTAAACCTTTGGTTTACATTGCGTTTTCACATAAGTAAACCTAATAGTTATGAAAGTCCATTTGGACTTAATGTTCCAGAGATTTGTAAACCCTAGGTTTGCCATGGTTTACAAATCATGAATACTTTGTAAACCTAATGTACACTAAAGTTTCATGCACTATTGAACATTTCATTTACAAAGAAAACGTATTTGTAAACCTTTGCAAACCTAGTGTACACCTCAAATGTGTCAATATTAGTAAACATTTGGTTTACAGCATTTACTATTATTTGTAAACCTAGTGTAAACCTCACAACTTCATTGTTTGTAAACATTTGGTTTACAGAATTTACAATGTTTGTAAACCTTTGCAAATAGTGTTCAGTTCAGTCTTTAGAGTGCACTTTCACTTTAGTAAATAGCTTTGTTGAATACCCCTTAAAACAAAATATTTGAAAGGTTGCATTTTAGGAGTTTACTAAAAAAAACCTCGTAAATACAGACCTGGAATCTGTTGCAGTAGCTGTTCTCACCTCTCTGCAGTAACCAAGAAAAGGCACATATGACTTGAAGAAAAGAGCTTGATTGCGCATCACACCTAAAACAAGGCTATACAAATATGTAAAGCCTCTCAACCACGTGAGGGCATGCTAACATTACACTGCAGACAACACATAAGATGTAGATCCATACAAAAACATGTAAAACAATAGCAGGGTTCAAAATTGCCAGGAACTATGAGCCATTTAGCTCCTGGTTTTAGCCAAAGAGAGCCTGGTTACCTCAAAAGTAAGAGCTACCAGGAGCTACTTCTGACACCCCAGGCAAGTGGTACTATACAAACACGGTTATGTATTATTTACTGGGTAGGGTTGGGTATGTGTATAAAAGAGAATCATGGACACAATTAAGAGAAATTTAAAGCATATTGGATAATATATAAATGGACAAAATGTTAGCGTTTGTGTCTTATGCAAAGGTTACATTTCTGGTGCTCTATGCACTAGATCCTGCCCCCCCCCCGGCGTAGCGCCTGCCTAATTAGTGATGCCTGATACGCAGGAGCTGGATTTTGCTCCTTGTCAAGAAATCCGAATTTCAACCCCTGCAATTGAAACACCTACATGCCTTATTCATTGTTGGTTAATCTTCCAGTTATGGCACTTTACTTGTCTTTTTTATTCTAAATCCACCAGTCACTCAAATGTCATAAATGTCCTCAGTGTGCCAGAGTACCAAAAATAACTTTCACAGGGCAAATTAATGTTATCAACACCTACAAATAATGATTACAGCCATATGAGCCAATAGGTTAGTGGGTTTAAAAGTTAAAGAAACTGTGGTACGCTGACCATTAGGCATATAATGGCCATTGGCAAATGTAATAAAACAACACTGATGAAGCCAGATGAGGTACTACATCACATAGAAGAGGCCTATAGGTGAAGCTAATGTATGCTAAATTGGAAACCCACAATAAAAGCATTTTGAAAAACAAAGGTCCCATATTTAGAGAAGTGCAGCATATGCCTCTCCTAGCCTGCTTAAGTACTGGTGTGCACCTCAACCGTGCTTCGATGCAGAGCACCAGTCCTCACCTCCCAGAGATTTCATCAAAATCACAATTCTAATCCCAGACAGTATCCAACATGATTTCACATCCTTTGATTGGAGTAGGGAAATCTGACTACAACGCAAGCAACTCACAAGGCACATGCGTTCAAAACAGAATAATGGCAATTACAATGTGTGTGACTGTGGTCAAGTAGTTGCACAAATTAAGCCTTCCAGGTGTTGGGGCATGTTGAATGCAGTCATTATAAAAATAGAAACACACCTATGGGCAGTTAGATGCAGCTGCTCTGCCAATTCCCTGCTGCAGCAACAATATTATCATCTTAACTTCTAGGTCAGCCACCGATTACTTGACAGAGTCCATAAAATAGTAATATTAACCACTTACAAAGTAAAAATAGCGAAACATTCCATCTGGAGTCTTACAGTGTAGCGAGTATTCAATCGTTTTTTGGAAGAATATTTCCTGTTGAAAAGCAACATGATTTGTGGCATAAAAGGCATTAGAGATAGTGATATTTCCAAGATCAGAGTTTTGTCAAGTGGGGGACTTAAACAATAAAGTCTGTCAATTCTTCAGTTTATTGAGGCATGTCACTTACTCCTTCAGAACCAGGTGTCCACAACACTGTGTTCCCTGTTCCCACTTTGTAAAGTTTGGACTCCCCATTGTGAAGGTCTTACTTCTCTGTACCTTCACCATGGAACTATGTGAAGCCGTGTATCCCCC